>NC_136686.1:2455301-2873787 GCF_903797595.1 Erithacus rubecula
CCCTGATTTACAAGGACAGCTGCAAGGAGTGCCTGTTTCCATCCAGCAGACTGAATGAAGGGTGACAGCACAGCCACAGAACTCCAGAACTATTCTCATGGAAGGAAAGTGCATCGAAGGAAAAAAGAAGCCAAAAAGGTCAGTGCAATTCAATATTTGGAAGGGAGTTCAGGAGCTGCTTCTGCAGAGCAGGCCCTTGGCAAGAGCTCTTCCCGTGCATTCTTTGCTGTAGAGAAAGGGAAGCAAACCAGAGCTGGAGCACTAATGAAGCACTTCAAGCATTGATGGTGTGCTGGGCTGAGAATGACAGTGAACATGAAATGTCATTTATTAGAGCTCCTGATTAGCAGCCATCCTGCTAAACCCAGGGCCGTGGTTCTCAGACCATGACTCTGGGTTTGGGATTTTGTGCTCAGCAGTGCTCTAGCAGCTGATGCACTGGACTAATGGAGCTTTAACTCCACACTGGACTCACTGCAGAACAGGTGGATTCAAGGGGCAGCAGTGGAACCAGTTCAGACTTTGTTTCCTCCCTGAATAAAGCCCTGACTGGGGAGGCTCAGCTGGGACTGTGCCCAACGTGGGCCACACTCCCTGTGCCAGTGACATCTGTTATGCACCAGTGCAGATAAAAGTGATGTCCTGCCACTGAAAGCAGCTTCATCAATAGAATAAAGTCTCTCTTTCACTGGGCAGAATTCTGGAAGGACAGGAAGAATCACCTTGGTTATGGGCACAGCTGAACTTGCACCACTGTCATGGTGAACGTTCCTGGATGGAGGGAACTGCACATTGTTCAACTCATCTCTGTTCTCTGACTGAATTCTTCATCTTTCAAACCCAAAATATAGAATAAAACTTGCTACTATTATTCACCCAAAGGTTGGTTCTATGATGGCTTTCCTAGTCAAAACCAAACCAAGCAACAAAATGGAACAAACTAAAAAGCCACAAAATTCAACCCAAGGAAAAAAACACCCCAGGGATCATTACAGTGAGCCCCAGTGTGAATCAGCAATACACTGTATTATTCTAGGGGACTTTAAAAAGAGCAAACCAGGAAACAAAAGCATGTTAAAAAGACTTTGGAGCATTTTCACAGGAACCAAGGAGTTGCCAAAAGGAAACCAGAGAATTGCAGTCCTGACCATGGAACTGAGGGTAAAACAGAAGAAAACTCAGGCAAGTGAAAAATCCCAAGCAGGATCTGTGAAATATTCTGCCAGCTGGACAAAAAGTAAACCCCACTGCTCCAAGAGCAAGAGAGCCCAACTGTACAACCAGAGCTTTTCCAATGGCCTGGCAGGGATGATGCAGGGAGCAGCTTTTCCCACAAAAAAATGCAGCATCCACTCATTTCTCCTTGTGCTGCTGCAGTTGCCCAGCTGGCCCCCACTTGGCCCCTGAGCTGAGCACTTAGCACACTGAAAGCTCCAGAAATATTGCAGTTTTCCAGTTAGAACATTCCAGTGAAGCAGCAAAGCAAGGGGCAAGGGGAACTGCTGAGCATGAAAACCAATCCTTGCTAAAAACATCCCTGAGAGCAGAGCAGGGGGAAATGCTGCAAACACCCCTAAGGAAAATTTACAATGTTGAAGAACAACAAATTAAATTGATCAAATAGGCAAATAAAAGTTTGCAACCTAAAAATAATATTCTATCTTTGATATATAAGCATGAAATCAAGTGTTTACTGTGAATAAACCAGAACTATTTTCAGGAGACTCAGCTGCTTTTACCTGTTTTACAAGGACACCACACATTTGGTAGGGGAAGCAGAGAGTCCTTTGCACATGCAGAAATAACCTGGAAATTCACACTTGTGAGAGGAATAGAGGCTGATAGATGATTACAAGTGTTTCCACCAAAGCACAAAACATTCCTTCTGACAATTGTACCTTATTAAATCTCCTGTGAAGAAAATGTCTGTATTACCAGGGGAACAGTGTATAAAAAAAAGCCTGTCCTGTGGGTCTGACTCCAAACACACCTTCAGCCTCAGTTTTCATAAGTGGAATTTCTAAATGAAAAGTGACTGTACCTCTGTGTCAGTTCAGTTCTGTGCATGCTTCAGGCAACTCTTGAAAATCTGTTGCAGTCATCAGGATGCCCACACATCTCCAGCTTCTAGAGAGGAAATCAATATACACCTCATGTTAGAAAATTAGAATTGTATACAATATAGACTATAAAAATAGAAATATATATATTTAAAGGCTGATAGTGCATTTCCATTTTCCTCTGAAGGCCCAGAGTGTTCTTTCTGATGCTGCAGATTAATGCTTGGCCCTTTCAGCCTTCTCTTTTAGACCACTGCAATTCTGATTCAGAGCCTGCAAATCCTTCCCAAATATTGATATTCGATCCTCCAACTTTACAGCTGTGCCTGATATTTCACATTAATCCCACCTCCTAATTTCTCTAATCATCTCAAATGCCACATGAGGATGAATTCTCTGCTAACATTCGCTGGCTTGTCAGTCATCACAAGGTAGGGACTAAGAAACTGTAATTGAAAAATGCTTCTCTGCAACTTCTCCCCCTGAAACATTTCACCTGATCAACAAATGGTGCTCAGGGGACTTCTGTCTCTCAACACATCCTGCATGCCAGATAAAAGATATTGAATCACAAAAAGCTAAGGTAAACTCTAATTTAAATTATTAAAAAAATAAAACCAAAAACTCCCAAGCATTTAAATTCCTAGGACAGAAACTCGCATTTCCCAAGGGGGGAAGCGGGAAGGGAAAGGCCGGGGGAGAGGGACGGGACACAGGAGGGAACAGGAGAGGAGAATGGGGGCAGGTTTGGGGGAGAGGAGGGGGTTCGGGGAGAAAGAAAAGAAAAGGAACAGCGAGGGAGGAGGAGGAAAGGTAGAGGGGAAATAGGAGAGACCGAAAGCGGAGGGAAACGCGTCGGTTCGAAAAGGAGAGAGGCGGGAAATGGCGAAAAGGAGGAGAAGACGGTGTGAGAAGAGGGAAAGCAAAATCCAACCTGTTCCTGTGCGCGGAGCTCCAACGCAGCCACCGCCCGCAGCGAGCTCAGCCCGAGCGAATGAGGGCCGAGCCAATTCCCGGCAATTAAATCACCTCGGCCCCGCCCCGCGCAGCCGCACTGGGGCCCCGCGCACCTGAGCGGGATAGGCCCCGCCCCCATCCCCGCCCCGAATCACCGCCCGGTACCGCCCGGTACCGCCCCGAATCACCGCCGGTACCGCCCCGAATCACCGCCCGGCCGCCGCCCGAATCACCGCCGATACCGCCCTGCCGCCCCGAATCACCGCCCGGTACCGCCCGTACCCCCAATCACCGCCCCGAATCACCGCCCGGTACCGCCCGGTACCGCCCCGAATCACCGCCCGAATCACCGCCCGGTACCGCCCCGAATCACCGCCCCGAATCACCGCCCGGTACCGCCCCGAATCACCGCCCGGTACCGCCCCGAATCACCGCCCGGTACCGCCCGGTACCGCCCCGAATCACCGCCCGGTGCCGCCCCGAATCACCGCCCCGAATCACCGCCCCGAATCACCGCCCGGTACCGCCCGGTACCGCCCCGAATCACCGCCCGGTACCGCCCCGAATCACAGCCCGGTACCGCCCCAAATCACCGCCCCGAATCACCGCCCGGTACCGCCCCGAATCACCGCCCGGTACCGCCCGGTACCGCCCCGAATCACCGCCCGGTACCGCCCCGCATCACAGCCCGGTACCGCCCCGAATCACAGCCCGGTACCGCCCGGTACCGCCCCGAATCACAGCCCGGTACCGCCCCAAATCACCGCCCCGCATCACAGCCCGGTACCGCCCCGAATCTCCGTCCGGTATCGCCCGGTACCGCCCCGAATCATCTCCCGGTACCGCCCCTGAATTACCGCCCGGTATCGCCCGGTACCGCCCTGAATCACCGCCCGGTACCGTCCTGAATCACTCCCGGTACTGCCCCGAATCACCGCCCGGTACCGCCCCTGAATCATCTCCCGGTACCGCCCCGAATCACAGCCCGGTACCGCCCTGAATCACTGCCGGTACCGCCCGGTCCCTCCTCACACAGCCCCGGTACCGCCCGGTCCCGTCCTGCCCGGGTTGGGGCGGGACCATCGCTCTCGGCCCGGCCCCTCTCCCCGGGCCGAACCGGGGCTGCTCCCGGCACCGGCTCCGTCCCTTGGGCTCCGGTCCCGCCCCGTTCGCTGGCGCTGCGGGCCCGGCGGGGCGGTACCGGTACCGGGCCGGGCCGGGCGGGAGGAGCCGCTCCGATCCCGGCTCTGCCGCGGGGCTTCAGCCGCGGGACTCCAGCGCAATGCGGGGCGCTGAGCCCCCGGAGAGAACGGGAAACACTCGGGGCCAGGCGGGCTCCCCTCGGAGCCGGCACAGCCCGGCATTGCTGAGCAGCGCTGCGGGATCCAGCACAGCCCCCAGCGCATCCCGCTGCTCCTCAGCCCTGCAGCGGGATCAGCTTTGGGGCAGGGACACCCAAACCCGCCAGAGCTGCCTTGAACGGAGCCGGGGGAATCTCCCCTCTCCCCTCGCCGCCCAATTGCCGCTGCCCAAACCCAGCCTGAGGCTCAGCTCTCCATCCCCTCAATCTCCCCAGGGAATTGGATTTCTCAGCGCGGCAGGGCGGCGATGAGAGCGCGGGAAGCGCGGCAGTGCTGCCGCCTTGTGGGCACAGCGCGGTACTGCAGCCGCCCCCGAGCAGCGCCCTGGCAGTGCTGCCGCCTTGTGGGCACGGCCGGCACTGCCCGAGCCCGGGGGATTTTACCCGTGCCGGGCTCAGGACAGCTCGCTCCCGGCGGCCGCAGCACGGCCGGCGCCGCGTTCCGCGCTCGGGCGGACACGGGCGTGGGCAGGGCCGGGACCGCGGCCCCCGCGGCACCGCCCGCGGCTCCCGCCCTGCCGCCTCTTGCTGTGCTGCGGCTGCCCGCTCTCTGCAGAGGCTGCGGGCTCGCTCCGTGCTCAGCGCGGTGCTGCACGGGGCTGATGGGCTGGGGCATCCTCGCCTCGCACTGGATTTGTGGGGCGCTCATGCGAACCGAGCCGGATTCTCTTAGAGAGATAAATGCCACCCCAGCCATTTCCAGTGACTTTGTTCTCACCTCTAACCCTGCCCAAGCTGTGCCTGTATTGCAGGGTTGTCTTGGTGCTGAGCTGAGCTCCCCCCAGTCTGAAGTTTTCTCTGTGTCTGTGGCCTGGCAGTCAGAGCTGTGGGGTGGCATCTGCTGCTGGCATGGGAAGCCACCCCCTGGGAGGGAGCAGCCGCTGCCACCACCTCCCTGCCGGCTCCTGGCCACGGTGGCCAGCCCGGGGCTCTGCCCTGGCTCTGGCCCAGCTCCCCGTCCTGCTGCCTGCAGGGGCAGCCAGGCTGGGATTGCTGCCTTTGCCAGGGAGCCTCCTGCCAGCTTGGAAAGCGATATTCTATCCCTCAGGGCCGGGCAGGAGGAGGTGACAGCAGGCTCCAGCCCCTGCTGCCAGGGGCTAAAGAAGGTCACTGCTGGCTGAGACAGACACAAGAGCAGCTGGGGGCTTTGGCTGGTGTCGCTGCTATGGGGGCTTCCCTCTTTCCCTGCTGCCCATGAGAGGCCAATCCTTGGTCAACAGTGGCCTCCAGTGAGGCTGGCAGCTCCTGCCACTGTCCCCACAGCCTTTCCTCAAGGAGAGCTGAGGGCAGCCAGCACCTCTGTGTGACACAGGCTCTGCTCCCTGTGACGCTGCTGGCAAGGACAGCAGCAGCTGCCAAACAGGTCTAAAGACAAGGCTCAGTGCTCAGCCCTCCTCTGCTGCCAGCAGGGACCTGCCTGGGGAAAGGCAGGGTTCCCAAAATTTGAGTCAGCAGCAGCAGCAGGAAGGGCTGATGAAATTTCCTATGGGTATTTACAGCAGGAGCTTGGTGGTGTCCAAGTGGGGCCAATCCTGAGTGCTGTGGCTGATGTCACAGGAGCAGTGACAGAGTTGTTTGCTGGCCAAATGACAGGAGGTGTAAAGGGAGGCAGAGATGGCGTGGGGGAACAGCCTGTGCTGGGATGGGGAACTCCCCAGTGCCCTGGGGGGACAGGAGCAGCAATTCCCCCTCAGTGAGGGTCCAGCTGCTGATGGAGTGTTTGGCACACAGGGGGTTGATGCTCCTTCTCTGCCTGCTTTGGAGAATTTGCTTAGCACAAATGTATCTGCTGCATTAGGCTGCCCTCAGCACACCTCCCTTGCAAGCAGAAGCTTGTGGGAGCCCAGGGTTTCTGTGCTGACAGTGCCACTGGGCTTTCTCAGCAGAAAAAGCATCCTGGAAAATACTCTGAGGAGCTTGAGGTGTGCATGAAACCAAGCAGAACTCTGGTACTGGTCCTTGGCTATGGCAAAGATGGTCCATACCCACCACTTAACACACCTGGCTCCTGGCTGTGGCCACTGCTATGCCCAGCCTGGCATATGCCAGTCTCTTGCTAAGTACAAACCACTCAGGCCAGCCTCCTTTTGTGCCTGATCCCAACTGCAAACAGCAGCTGTAATTCCAGGGCTGATTTCCCCACTATTTTGTAGAATGAAGTCATCCCTGTGTGGCCAC
Source organism: Erithacus rubecula (assembly GCF_903797595.1). Lineage (NCBI taxonomy): Eukaryota > Metazoa > Chordata > Aves > Passeriformes > Muscicapidae > Erithacus > Erithacus rubecula. Next base: position 2,461,857 of record NC_136686.1, read on the forward strand.
AGTTGAAGCCAGCAGCCTGCTCTGTCCCCACCTGTGAGTCAGGGTGTGTGTGACTCTGCAAGGTGTGTGTCCCTGCCCACCCAGCCCCTGGGGGAGAGCCAGCCTTACCTTCAGCCTGCAGTGGGCTGTTTCTGAAGCCTGTAAGGAGTGTCAGGGAGAGAATTCAGGCCCCTTCCCATCTCCCTGTCCCCCTGCCTGTGAGGAAATCAGCTGCAGATTTTGGGCTTGTCAAGCCCCTGATCTGTGCAGCAGTGAGATGAGGGTCTGATGGACAGTCCTGCCTGCAGAGCACCACCTGGGAATTTTCTCCCATTGCATCTTGTCCTAGCAGAACAAACCCTGCTGCCCCTGCTTCGTGTGCTCACAGGAAGGACAGCTGGGATTTAGGGAGTATCAGGATGGCAGCAGGATGCTGCTCAGCTGGGGGTGAGAGATGGCTCTCACAGCTGCTCTGATGTTGGATCCTCTGGCCTTAGCTTGCTGTTTGCTTTTGCTGACCTATTTTCATCTGCTGTGCCCAGCACATGGCTGAAAAAGTTGGAAGCTAAGGCAGCTGCTTTTCCTGGGGATTTTTCTCTTGCTGAAGGGCCATGAGTCACTATCTCTGTCAGAGCATGAAATGGAATTTGCTTAACTCTGTGTTGGAGCTCAAAATTGGATAGGTTTGCTTATGGTCTGCTTTGCTGCAAAAAACAAACCAAAACAAACCAAAACAAACCAAAACAAACCAACCTAGGAAGCTGTTCCTGATTTGTGCTGAGGTTTAGAGTCAGGCAAACTTCTGCTTGTATTTCTCAGTTTAAGAAATAATCCACTCCTCACCCCTGTCCCATTACCTCCAGTTACCACCTGTGGACAAACTCACTGAGCCAGCTAAGCCAGGTACAACTCTGGTCTTCACTCTCTCAGTGCAGGTACCTCTGCAGGACTGTGTTTATTGTGGATTAATGCACCTGAAGCCAAGCATGGCTCATCCACAGCAGAGCAATGTGCATTTATATGTCCTGTTTAAGCTGAGTGGACATGGGGCTGCTAATCTTTTCTGACAGGGAGGTCATCCTTGAGAGTGGTGCCCCAGGAGGGCAGGCTGGGGAGAGCTGTGCCAGCCCAGGGGTGCCCTGATTCAGTGGTTCCTCCATCTGTGAGCAGCTCCCAGCTCCTCAGCCTTGACAGCTGCCCCTTCTTCATCCTGCCTTCATCTCCCTTGGCTGCTGCTGGCTCTGATAAGGTCACTGCCTCTGCAGCCTGGAACCTTCTCCACCTCCAGTTTTACTTCCAGTACTGCAGTGGTTCTTCTCCTCTTTTCTGTAACACTGCCCTCCAGCCAGACAAAAACCCACTGCAGGAGCTCTAAGGTCCTGGAAGGTGCCTGCCAGGACCTGGCTGGGACTGATCCTGTCCCCTTAGTATCAGGTGACATGGGTGGCAAGAAGGCCAGCAGCCCTAGCATTTGGAGTGCATTTGTACCCACACATCTGTGCAGGGCAGGGACAGACTGCTCTGGAGTCCAGCCTGGCAGTGGTGGCTGTGGGAGTGGGTGGCATGGTGGCCCTGGAGAGGAGCCTGCAGCTCCCCATGGCAGGCACGTGTAGGCAGTGCTGCTTGTCAGGCAGAGAGCGAGCAGGTCCCTTCTCCTGCAGGAGGGGACATCTTGGTGTGATGACCACTAAACATGCTGAAGCTATGGTGTCTATGTAGAGCATGCCATATATTTGTTTTTAATGAGATGGTATGGAACAGTTCATACAAAAAAAAAAAGAAAGGAAATAAGAGAAAAGAGTGCTCCCCACCCGTTGTCTGTAAAGCTCTGTAAGAAATGTCCCGTGCCCACCAGCTGGGAATGCCAGGCTCAGGGCAGGGAGCAACCAAGGGCAGCTGCAATGAGCAGGGCAGTGCTGCTCCAAGGGGAAAAGTGCCTGTTTCTTAGCTGCTCCTGCACTGAAGAGAGCAGGTAAGTCTCTTCTGTTGGCTCATACAAAAGCCCTTTCCAGAGGTAAGTCCATATGTAGACAAAAGCCTGGATGCTGCTCTAGCAGTGTTAGGAGAGGTCTCCCTGGCAGAGCTGGAGCTCTCCAGTGGAGCTGTGCTGCCTCCTACTGTCCAGCTGCAGGTGAGGTTGGTCCAGTTCAGTTTGGTGCTGTGTTCCCCTGGGGTCCCGGCTAAGGGACCACCCCAAGACCAGGACATGCTGCTTCCAAAATCCTAGAGGCTCCTCCTGAAGGACAGGCAGGTGGTGTCTCCTGCTGTGCTGAAGCCAGCTCTGCTCCTCCGAGCCCTCAGCCGCCTGTAGCCCAGGTGGCTCCGCGGGAGGCAGGCTGATGTGGAATGCTCTCCATGCCCGTGATCGCAGCACTCCCGGCTCTGAGCTGTGCCAGGAGCCGGCCCTGCTGCTCCTCGCATCTCCTTTTGCCACAGGCAGCACCTCCCACCGTCGGCACCGCGCTGGACGCTGGGGTGAAGGACACCTCGAGAAGCCGCAGAGGGTGTCCCTGAAGGGGACCCATCTCCTCCCCCGGCACCGCTGTCCCGCCGGGTCCCTGCCGCGTAAGGCGGTGTCACCGCAGGAGCAGCACCAGGGCAGCAGCAGCGCCGGACACACAGAGATCCCAGCAGTGCCACCGCAGTCCTGGGCATTTTCCTGCGAGATGGGAGACAAGAAATCAGCCTGCCTTGCTGCCAAGCCCGCCTGGCACCTTGCGGAGAGGGAGCAATGCCTGTGGCCGAAAGAGCCCCAGGAGCCAAGGAAGGGACTGGTGTGATTCCTGCTGGCCACAGCATCCCCCCGTGGGCTCGGAAGCCTCCTCGGCTCCTAGCATGGGGTGCGTGTGTGTGTGCTTTCCGAGCTCAAGCCCTTCCCAGGTGGTGCTAATGTGAAATTCCCCTGCTAGGAACCCCCTCGGGGATTCACGGCCGTGTCTGGCTCCAGCCAGCAGGATGGGCACCATTCCAGGGTGCAAGAGCAGATATTTGTGCATTTTGGGCACAGGCACGGCGCTGGTGCCATCCAGCAGCGTTCTGTCCCTCCCTGCCCCGCTGTCCCGGGATACCTCAGGGTGGAAGGCGTGGCACGAGTCCGGCCGCCGGCGCAGCTTCTGGGAGCGCATCCGCTCGCACTTCACTGAAGCGTTATGTGCGAGGCTGTTAAGGACTGGCAGTGCGGGCAGGGACAGGGGATGGATCCACACACACCCACGGGGCTCTTCTGCAAGCTGGGCGTGCTGTACCTGCACCGCCCGGGAGATGCGGGAGAGCTCAAGGGAAGGGGAGCCCTGCACGGGCTGGAGAGCTCTCCAAGCCGGGTCGTGCTCTGCACGTTTTCCAGCCTGGCAAACACGGACATGACAAGGCTGTGGAGCCCTGCATCCCTGCTGTGCATGGAAGGATATATTTGACCTCTTTTGCATCCATTGGGACGGGTGGGAAGACACTGCAGTCGCAGACAGTGTCTGTGACGAGGAGCAGGAGGTTACTGCTGATGATCTGCTGTGCCACAAACATCCTGCAAGGGAACAGTGGGTGAGAAAAAGCACAACTCTCCAGCCCAGAGCAGCAGCCCTGGCATTGCCTGAACCACAGCAAAGAAATGGAAAGAAAACAGATAATTGGAAACAGGGTGCCAGCAGAAAGCAGGAGAGACCAGTGAGCAGGAGTACACAGAGAGAAGTGCCATCAGCACTCCTCTTTGCCCTCTTGGCTCTGAACTGGCTCAAATCTACAACTCCATGCCAGGCACAAAAGTCAAAATCAACCCAAGAACCCAACCAAGCAGCCAAACCCAACACAAGTCTTCCCCAGACAGGGCAGCACTTCAGAGCAGATGACACTTGAGCAAAGCCTGGCTTCACCCAGAGGTATGTCAGTGCCCATTTAATGTATATTTATGTGTATATTTATATTAAATAATGTGCTTGTACAATGCAAGGGTACCTGTATTCTGTGGTCCTGGGAGGAGCAGAGTTATGCTAAAATTCATGTTACTGGAAAGAGAAATAGAGGAACCCAGTAACATTGTGGGCTACACTGGTGTGATGGGATGACCAAGTGGTGTTTGGCAGGGACTCAGCCTGTCCTGGAGGCACTGGACACAGGGAAGGCTGGTGACATCAGGCCCATTGTGCCTGCACACTGCCCAGTGTGCCCAGTGTGCCAAGTGTGCCAGGGCTGCAGCTGGTGCATGGCTCAGTGACTCCCAGTCCTGCTAACCAGCCAAGTGAGACAGCTTCTGGAATAGAAACAGCCTTGTGGGGATGTGCCCACTGCACTGGCCAAGCTGACTGTGCTGGAGAAGTGCCCAGTGTCCCTGGTTATTCACCACCTGGCCTTGCTGCCTTCCAGCCTCCGGGGATTTCTGTGCTCCCTTTTAAAGGTGTTGAATGCCACACAGAGCAGCTGACCATTTTATTAGTGCTCCCTGACTAATGACTGCCTTGGGAACTTTAACAAGCAGCCTTCAACCCATGCACAGATTCAGGCACCAGGACAGACACACCCCATGCATCAGTCAATCCACAAGCCAATGTTTTTGCCAGGGATGGAGCACCCAGCCTGCCCCTCCTTCACCAGAAGCTCATGGAATATGATCAGGAATGCCTGCATGCCAGGGCCTGGCTAATGCTCCACAGAGCCAAATATCTGGATAAAAGATGCACCAGATGTCCCTGGGAGCCAGAAGTTGTAATTACAAAGGAGCCAAGCAGGACACAGCACCTGCTGCTCCAGCACTGGTGAGGTGCTGCCTCCAGCAGGGAAGGGGCAGTCTCAGGCTCCATTTGTGGCAGAAATCTGTGACTCAAAGAGGTCACTGGATCTGCACAGAGCTTAATACAGTATCTTGTTGTCATCAAATCTGCAATCTCTTCTGAAATGATGTTTGGCAAGGCTCTGGTTTTCCTAGAGCCATGCTGATCAGTGAGGTGTTTTTCTAACCTTTTCTTTCTTGCAGTTGATCCAATGCTGAAGACTAGGTAGGATTTTTTTTTAGGAGCAATTCCAGTCAGATCTGTTTGGCCTCTTCATGTTAGGAAAAGCTGAATCAGTGGAAATTCATCTTTTTGTCACCTTTCCACATGTGATTGCTGGTGGCACTGAAAACAGCCTCTTTTTACAATGACTTTACTGTTACCTTTGATTGTCCCTTCACTTGTAATGTGGATGTGTGGTGGCCCTGCCATGGGCACAGTGAGATGTGACCCTTCTCCTGTTGCTGCCATCCCCAGCAGCTCTCAGACAATACCCTCAGTTGCAAGGGGAGCTACAACTCTTACTTCTGGCAGTCTCCACAGCTGATGAGCCCGTTGGTCTCCTTGATGGCCGGCTCGTACACGAACACGGGGTACTCGGTGTCACAGGGCTGCAGCATGTCGTGCTTCTTGTGCTTGTGAGCTGCCAGGGAATCAGACAAGGACACATGTGAGTGGCACAGGACAGCCGAAAACATTCCAGACTTGCTGATGGACTTTGGAGGAGCAGCTACCCTCCACCAGTGGCCAGGAGCAGGTGCCCACCGAGAACAGAGGGAAGAAAAGCAGAAAGCAGCCAGGCAGTGATCCCTGCTCCCACTAGGTGGTGTGGGAAAACCAGCCTATGTAAGAAATGCCTCCAATTTCACCACTCGCCTTCTGCAGCAAGCCTGGACCCACCAAGGGGCTGCAGTGACCACAGCAGCCCAGGGACCTCCCTGGCCAGGCAGGCAGAGACATTGGGCACAGGAACCCCTGTGTTCAAAGGAGTGACTGAACCAGCTGTGCCAATGAAATCCCTCCTGCCTAAGCCAGCCCTGGTTCATGCAGTTTTTAAACACAGGAACTTGTGTCTGGGCTGGTCCTCCATGCCTGTGCCAAAGGCTCTGCCCCTGCAGGAACCCTGTGGTGGGGCTCTCATCACCCTCCTGAGCCCTGACATTTCAGAGCGAGCTCACAGCAGGAAATTGGAGGGGCTCAGTATGTGTCATGTTAAGAAGAAACCACCACCACAAATTTGGCCTGAGACCACAGGGAAACAGATGGCAGCTCTGGAGGACCAGGAGAGACCCAGCTAATAAACAGCACTGCCTCCTGGATGGAGCAGCTGCTCCATCACTCATCAGTCACACTCTGTGGGACTCCCAAACTAATCTGGGGATGAGGGGGAGCTGAACCACCTCACTAAGCCTCCCTCAAGAAGCAAGAGCATCCTTTCTAGGAGTTCAGCAAAATCTGTCTTGCCTGAAACTACTGCCTTGGGTCCTTCTGCAATTATTTTCTGCAGCTGGAGGCAGCAAACCCAGCTTGTGCCTCTGCAGGACACACAGGGGATTGCTGTGAAGCTTTGTTGCTAGGGCAGAGGTGGCTGCAGCAAGTACCAGAAATGGTTTCTACATCAGCTTTGGGTCTGAGCACAAAAGCCTTGCTTTGCAGCCCCCCACCCACACAGCAGCTACAGGCAGTGCTCCTGGGGGGACCAGCAGGGGAGAGGGTCCTCCTCACCTGGAGGATGTCCCTTGCAGCAGAAGTACTGAAGATTTATAGAAAAATGCAGCAACCTGGGTTTTAATCAGCAAATGTATGATGAGCAGGCATCAAGAGAGCATCTGTGATTGGATAGGTGATTTGCATCACTGTAAAACCCTTACTGCTGAGAGCTATGGCCCCCTCTCCCCCCGGCACTGCCAGAGCAGGCAGAAAGCAGCAGGCACCTCCCCGCAGAGCCTGCCCTCTAAACAATGTGGATTACATGAGGGAGAGGAAAACTGCATGATTTTCTTTGATTTTTCTCTCCACCATGACAATCCAGCAACACAAGACATCCATTAAGAGCCAGGAACTGCAGCCCAATCTTGCCTCTAATGCCTTGCCCAGGTGAATATGATGGGCACTCAAACCCCTTCCTGCAGTGCAGAGTCTCTGGTAATTGTACTTTGTGCTTTTATTCAGAAGTCTCAAAAACTAGCTCTCAACAGGCAGCCTCCTGCTTAAACCCTCCCAGACTATGGGACCCTCCTTTAGGTGACATGGTGAGGTTCATTTTGTACAGATTCAAAAGCACCCAGAGGCTGACTGCAGCACAATGCCTCGTTTTGTATTCACCCTGGATTCACACTGAATTAATCAACCAAACTTGTCATTCCAGGGGCCGGCAGCACCTCTGCCACCAGCCAGGAGCTGTCTGGCTGTGCTCTGCCACCATTTGCTGTCCCTCTGTGCAAGCCCCACACTGCAGAGGCAGGGAAAAACCTCTCCCATTTCTGTGATGACATTTCTGGGACTGACAATCTCGAGGAGATCTGGGATAAGCAGAAGATGACCCTGTTTCTCATGTGAATTTCTGACACTTCTGATGGGGCATACAGAATATTCCCATTTATGCTGTAAGGAGAGAAGCTGCAAACACTTTCTGGCTCTGAGCTGGTGTGTTCTGGCCAGGAAAATCCCCAAACTAAGACTAAAGGAGTGGGAGAAACAGAGCAGCATTTATTTCAGCCTTAATTCACTGCACTGGGGGCTGGGAAAGCAGCTCCAAATCCTGAAACAGGTGGCCAGGCTATCCCAGCCTGGACCAGAGACATGCTTGTGGCAAGACCACACATTGGTCCCCACAAACCATCACAGTCCTGTTGAGCTGGCCCTGGATTTACAGCACTGCCACTGCAGCACAGCTGTTGGCAATGGACTGTGCAGTTCTTGCTCAGAAGAATCACTGTGATGACCACAAAGGTGACCTCGTAGAGTTGGGGGCAAACTGCTTGCAAGAATTTAACATCTGGCTCATGTCATGAGTGGCAAAGAGCTCTGACATACCAGGACCTCATTTTCCCCCTGGTCCTGGTAAAGGATGACATCCTTTACTAGCTCCTGTTATAATATCATGCCCTTTAAAAAGCTTCCTGTTACAACATCATCAAAGAAGATGGAGTTCAAGCAATATAAAATACAGTGGTGTGAAGGACAGGCTGCAGGGAGGGGTCAATGAAAATGCAGAATTGAAGCTGGTCTCATCCTCAGCCACTATTGGATGAGGGCTGCCATGGTGGGTTTGGAGAACAAGGCCCTGCAAGGGGAAAGTCAATGGAAAAGAGTGCATGAACCATACCAGGATAAATGTGGCCAGCATCAAGGTGTATTTTTAAACTGGCAGAAGTGGCCTGCACAAACCTTAAGGTTTTTTCTTTTGTTTGTTTGTTTGTTTGTTTGTTTGTATTTTTTGGCAGAAGCTGAATGAAAAGAAGCTGTTTGAAAATCTAACTCCTGCACAGAGACAAGACCTATGACAGAGATTATACTTAAGCCTACTGCCACTTAATTTGCTGGGAAGCAATGCAGCAGCAGCAATATTGAGAGGTTCAGAGAAGCATGTATATCATCAGCAAAAGGCTCAGGCTGAGCTTCTGCATGCACATTCTGGACATCAAAATGTTATCAGTGCCCTGAGAGTCTGCTGGTTAGGGATTAGTAAACAGCTAGAGGAGCTGATAATAAATTGCAAACTTTATAGCAAAGAGTGAGTTAATTCCAGGCTGTCGTTGCTACCATCTGCACTTGCAGAAAGACTTTGTCAGACATTTGGCAACCAATCCTTCTGAGCAGCAAAGGCAGTTGCTGTGCCTCATTATGAACTATAGAGCCCAGATTGTGAACTCTTTCCCACCAGCATAAATCATGCACTCAAGTCAGAGCATTTACTCTGGGACATGTGACAAAATCTGCCACTTAGTTACCAATATAAAATGTAGAATTTAAACAACTATCTTGTAAGATCCCTTCTGTGTACATTACCATGCAGTAAAAAAAGAGAAACCTTAATGATGTACAGAATTGTAGAAATAGGTTTTTCTAGGCTGCATGCCTTGCTGGAAATATTTTTGGCTTAATTAAAAGCTTTCAAACCTGTGCTGATGTCCATAAAAGCAGAAGCCCTTATAAACACAAGAGAGAAACTGAGATGCTGAGAGCAGAGAAAAATCTGTGGCAGCAAACATGTCTTCTCACCACCTCAGAAAAGCAGATTTGTATGGTGAGTGCAGTCTGAATACATCACGCCCGTGTTCCAACAGCAAGTCTCACCTTCCCAGAAAACAAGAGAACTTGGGAAGCAGAAACAGGTTTAGTGCTGCAGAGCCAGAGGTACACAGTCAGGCAAGGGAGAGCATTAGATCCCTGATGGTTAATTCCTCTGCACATAACCCGGAAAAAAAATGTGTGTGCTCCATTTCTCTCTCACAAAATGTCTCCTTCCCTTCATATTTTTCTCATACACCAGCCTTGGCATGCAGTCAAGAAAACGTTAACATCCCTGGCAAAAATCTACAGCCCCTTCTTAACAACATGTGCAATCCATTTTCTTCCAGCCTCAATAGTATTCTTCCACCCTGCTACTCCCCCACACACATGGGCACTCATTTTTTCATCTGCAGACAACCCTCTCTTGCTCTTCCTTTTCTCCATCCAGTAAGACACATTCCAACTGTCTCTATTTCTCCATCTCTGTCTCACACTTACGTCTTGCTGGGCAGGAGAGCGAATTGGGCAAACACAAGCTAGATATGGAAGCAGGGAGATACAAACACAACCACAGTCTGGACTCTGTCTTGGAGGAATTTCTAACTTGCCTGTAGGAGTGGATTTATGAGCTACAGCATATACTTATCACTTGAACCACTTGAAAGTCCTCCTGCATTATCCCAGAGCTGGGCTGGGATTTGTCAAAAAGAGCTAAGCCATGGTGTGTGGAAAAGAAGACTTAAGTTACTTCTTCATACCTGAAGTCTACAAGACTCGTGTAGTTTCTCCTGCAAGAAGGCATGAGTTGGTCTTTGGTTTGGGAATAACAGCTGGAAAGAATGGGCCAGCTGGGAACCACAGTGCCATGGATCATGGGCCACAGCCCAACCAGGCCATAGCAATGAGTGATGATGCTGTCTGTGACTGCAGCTCCCTCAGGAGGCTGGTGTGTTCCTTCTTTTATCAGCTTCTCAGTGACAGACCTTCAATCACCAGCTCAGCCAGCTAAATGAGCAACAGCATCTCTTCTTTGCAGACTAGGGAAACAGAGCCAGGCTCTGCCTTGGCCCTGTCACACCTGTCTACAAGTCCCCCACTGTACAAAAAGGTGGAAAAAAAGTCTTCCCTAGCCTAGGCATTTCCATTTAATTATCTCTCTTTTTTTTTTTTTTTTTTTTTACTCTTACGTGGTTCTACTTACAGTGATGGAAGACAGCCTTGGCTGGAGAAATCCATGACAACAGACACACAGTGATGATGGAGACGTGACAGTTTCACAGGATGGCAGTGACATGGAGACTGAATTTGCACACAGCAGTCATGGAGGTGAGGTGATGTGGGAAAGAGATGAAGGCAGCACAAAAGGAAATGGTGATGAGCAGGACAACAGTGACATTGACCCCTCCCTTTTTGCTTTCTTTCCTCAAGCACAGACTAAACCAGATTGCAGCTACAGAACATCCACAGCAGGAACACCATTTCCCCTGAATGAGCATCTCTCCTGAACTGCCATGAGTATTGCACCTGCTCATCGGACTCCTCCTCACCAATTTCTGCACAGGGCTACTCCTGTTATCCTGCTGTGTGTTACACAGCAGCCAGGGCTGCTCAGGGAACAGCTGCAGCTTTGACTGCATCTATTTGGAGGTGGAGAGTGGGACCTAAACAGCACCCATAGACCTCATTCTCTAGAGGGGAATTTTCACTTTAAAGAATTACTGTTTCTCACTTGTGCCAGCAGAGTTCAGTGCAGAAGAGCTAGCCCAACAGCCAGCATGGAAAATAGCACTGTCTCCACTAAAGGCACTGCTAGTGATCAATAATTAGCAAGACTAATTACAGCCCCTACTTGGCTGCACAGAGCACACCTCCCCTTCCCCTCTGAGTCTCCTCAGGGTCATTAACATCCCCCCTGCTTGTAGAGGCTGGGATGGATTCCTGGGGTGTTTTCAGCAGGCAGCACTTCAGCTGCAGGACAGGTCTGGGTTTCAAGGAGACACTCCTCTGCTGAACTCAGCTGCTATGCAATACCATGTGCCATCATCTTCTCTCTTCCAGAGCAGGTCCAGTAGGTAAGTGAAGACCCTCTGTGTGTTATTAAACTCTTAAGTTTCTGTCTAGCTTCCTGGGACCTCTGCTAGGCTCTGGAGAACCTCTGCTGTTCCATCTCTGCTCTGCCCTGTCCTGTCCTGTAGCAGACTGGAAGGGAGGCTTTCCAACAGAAGTTCTTTGCACCTGATGGCCTCTCTCATCCCACTGCACATAGGGCAGGGGTCCTCAGGAAGAAGTGTCTCCCCTCTCCTCAGCAGATTACCCTGAGGGAAGCAAGCAGTGTGCTCCAAGCAGCACATACCTCATCCTGATCACCCTGGTGCTCTGGCAGCCTGGAATGGAGTGGAAATGGGGGGAGATGGTGGGATCTGGAAGATGGATTCCAGTGTCTGTGGAGGAAGGGGTGTGGGGCAGAGGTCAGGCTCCTAGCACAAGGCCAGGCTTCCCAGTACAGTTTCTTCTGTCACCAGTGACTGCAACACTCTCGTGCTATGGGGCGGCTGGACTCTTGTGTACTCACCATCTGCCAAGTTGTCTGAGTGCCAGAAGCTACTCATGTTAAACTCCAAAAGGAAGCTGTCAAAAGAGCAAGAACAGAGGATGCTTTTTCAGCAGTCTGGAAGGATGCAGGTGTCAGTGAGATGGCCCTGTCACTCAGTGAGTATCAGTTCTAAAATGTTTACTACAAATTTCTGACAGTACAAGTCTGATTTTTAAAAATTTTAATTTTTTTTTTCCCCTCTCCACATGCTAGAATGTAGCTCTGTATTATGGGATCTGTACTGTAGGAGATCTAAATGGGCTTTTCGCTGAAGTAAATCCTCTGTAAGGGGCTTGCCAGTGAAGGAAGGAACAAGTATGACAGCCCCTGAGGCTGGGAGGGGATTTAGTCATTGTAGGACCCACCTGAGGAGCAGGTATGATGGCCATCAGAAGCCCACACTCTGTCTGCTTGGAGGTAACTACATGGAATTATTCTGTACCAAGAGGCTAAAGCCCTCAGAGCTGGACCTCCACCACATCTCCCCTTTTGCACACCCAGCAAGCTGAGAAGTGGCACTTCCATCCTCATTTGAGCTTGAACTCCAATTCACCCCAGAAGTCTGAGGTGAACCCAAACTCAGAGGAGAGCCTCCCCTCTGTCCCCCCTTGCTTGGCACTCAGACCTGAGCTGCTTGGCTTGCTGTCTTCAGCCTTCTCCCCCTGTGAGAGGAAGATGTGCATTTGCTCCTCACGGGCAAACGAGACAGGCAAGAGGATTCGGCACCGAGAATCTGCACAGAGTCCCAAGAGACCCAAGTCCTATTTCTGACTCAGGCATTTTGTACTGAGTGACTTCAGGTAAATCCCAGACCTGCTGTGGGCCTCTGCCTCTCAAAATGGCAATAGTAATAGCTTTCTGTCTCCCAGGAGCACGGTGCAGAGCTGAATGTCAGGAGAAGGCTGACAGCAATGCCCTAATGTGGGGTATTCCGCCTGCAGCTTTCCCATCTCTTGCCCCTCCTGGTGTGAGCCTCCCAAACACCCCCATCTTTTGGTACTCACATGAGGAAATCACTTATTAGCCACTTCACTGCAGCTACAAAGGCATAAATTGGCTGGAGAACAAAAGAAGAAATGAGAAATACCATAAGGAACTGGTCAGAGAATTTATAATTGTTATGCAGGACCCCGCATTTTAGACCAAGTCCCTCCAGTGATCAGAGCTCTTGAAGACAGGCTGGAAATTCAAGGTCTGGGTATCACTGGAAAATGTTCAAAATACATCAAAAGCCAGCAGAGCTGCCCTGCTACTAATAATACCTCCTCACCCCCTCCCCATCAGGGTCAGGGAGTTTATCAGGAATGTATGAAGGACTTTGAAGATGTAATTGCTTGATGATTTCTCTCCAGTGTGGATGACCTTCAGAGCTCAGAGCAGGAGAGAAACACAGCTAAATGGGACACCACCAGTTTAGGATGCTTTTGTGTTCTGAGAGCAAGTGGTGTTTCTAGGACAAGTGACAGCACTGCCCAGGATTTAGTATTATCTGCCATTGATTGATTATGCTTAACTGTGCTTTCATCCAGCTTTTCCTCAAGATAGCATGACTTCTATCATCTTCTTGCTTTTCAGCTACAAATTGGAAATTCAGCATTATCCCAGGGACAATTCGTCTGCAGAGGATACTGCTGCTTCTTTTCTTCATGGTAACCATGTCTAATTTTCTTCTCCCCCTCTCATAATCACTCCCATGTCCTCAAACCCATAACAAATGCAGTAGTCACAGGACACAGGATAATGTTCCATTACTGATGACTTCTCTTCAGCCAAAATAAAAAAGTAAATAGTAAATAGAAAATAGTAAAATGTAGACATGGTTGTCAATTTGACTGATTTTTATTTCTGTATATGGAAAACTGACTTTTCTTGATTCCCTCTTTTTCAAGGGTTTTGCTAAGAGGGGAAGATGAGAGATGGAGGCTCAATGTTCACCTTTTTATTCTCTTCCCAATTCACCCCATTTTTGGCATCTCATAGTTTGTGACATTTCTTTTAGTGATCAGAATTGGAGGATATAATACAGCAAATATTTTCACTACAATCACCACATTTTATCTAGCCATCTTAAGTATAGCCATTGTAAACCAGACATTGTTAAAAGTGTTATTGTTAAGAATTTTGTTAAAAGGCAATACTTTGTTGAAAATTCTTTTACTGGAAAAAATTACAATGTCATGCTGTAAGGAGTACTTCCTGCACTCCTTCCAGTATCAAGGGATCACAACAGTAATGAACACATCTCTGTTGAGGGTTGTGTCAAGCAGTTTCAAGTGGCCTAAGTGTTGAATAATTACTTTGTTCTGCATGTTGAAGCAAGGTTAGTAAGGTGGACTGGGATTAGAGTATGAGTTTCTGTTAACCTACAGAGAGGTTGTATATGGGTGCTGGTAAAACATTTAAATGTGTTAGTTTGTTCCCTAGGCTCCCAGCATTCTCACTCTCTCTCCTGTTTCATGCTCACTTATATTTCCCCAGTGACTGCCATTTTTCCCCTGATGTTCTGTTCCCTGACATTGCAACTCTCCTTCTTGAGCTGAGTAAAACCATGCCCTGTAAAAGCATTCCTGTTCATTTCAGCTGCTAGCTGATTCCTTGGCTTTTGGGAGAACCTGTCACAGTCTAGCTCCTGTCCTTTCCCTGGTCCTTCCAACTCTCAGTGAGATCCTGTATGGCAATAGAGAGCCACACTGGAAACCAACATCAGTGGCCACCACTGCTTCAGGAACATGCCTGAGGTGAGTTTGGCCAGTCCCATCACCTGAAAGTCTTTTGGGGAATGTTGGAGATGCCCTGCAGGAGGAAGCCCAGCCCAGGGAGAGCTGCATGGTGACAGATACGTACGCTGAGCAGGGGCTGGGCACCGCTGTGGTGGTGGTAGGGCACCTTGCACATTGCCTGGTAATCATACATGGTCACTCTGCAAGCAAAACACAAAAGCAAGCAGTCAAAAGCAAGCAATGCAGCCACCCACGGGACAGACACGTCAGCTTTTTCTCAAAAATGTCATGTATGAACTGTTTGGTGGATTCACTAAAGCAGTGACCTGCTTACACGTGTCTTTGCTGTTTGGGCAGTTCTGGATATTGCAGAGCAAGAAACACAGGCTCTGGATTAATGTAACTGGGTCAGTACAGGAGGAAATATGTCCCTAATTTCAGACAGTGAGTAAAGCAGGCTATGAAGCAGAGGAATTATAATTGTAACTACCTCAGGTCCCCCTAGTTCCTGTTTCCAAGCCACTGAAACTCTGAACTCTCTTTTGACATCAGCTGGGGGACTGGAGTGTAATGAACATCAGTAATTTTAAGAGAGAGAGAAATGTGGTCAGCCAGCTGCAATGCTGCATCTGCGGGGCTCTCAGACAACCACTCCCCAGAAAGGCTTTCCAAGTGGCAGGAGGAACTGAGGCACTTCTGTACCCAAAATGCAAGAAGTGTTCCCCCTAACATCTTGCCCTGGAAAAGAGAGAGAAGCAGCTGCTCTCTGAACACACAGGGATTGGAAGTTTCTGTCTCTCTCTGTGTTTTGCAGCAGGTGGAAGAGCAAGAGATGAGGAGAAACAGTGTGTGTGCTGATGATGGCTGAGCAGTCAGCAGAGGGGGCAGGTAGCTAAAGGAGCTCTAGTGTCTGAATAAGACAATCACATGCATCATCAGCATGAGCATTTTCCCTGCTCAAGTGCTTCTTAGAGGGACCAACGTGCTCTGACCCACACACAGTGAAGAACAAGAAGTACAGTGTGGAGATCCCCCACTTACCGCCTGAACATGCCCATGTTTAGCAGCTGGGTCATCACTGAGCCATCCACTGCACCAAAAAATTTTCCAGTCTGCAAGCACAAAAAGGGTAAAACAGAATAAACTGTAATTTTTCCAAATGCTTGATGGCTCCAACCTAGTTTGCCTGGAGGCCTGCTGTACACAAGCAGGGTATTTTGTAAGGAGGCAATGCTGAGCTTTGTCCTTTGCCTGGCTGGAAAGCTTGAGGGAGGACTTCCCCCATCACCAGCTGGGCATCCTGCACCATTCCTACCACGCTTGAAAATGATTTAGCCCACGTAAGTCCCTGCAGCTTGTGTCAGAAAAAGGCAGACTCAAGCTGCAGAGACCCAGGCATGCTGAATCACTGGAAGCCTGGACTCTCCCATGGGTTGTTGGGAATCCATGTTCTCTGGATCTGAATGCCTGAGTCTTCTATTTGAGCCTCTCTGTTACCCATGGCCACAGTGATTTCAGAAACCTCTGCTCTCCTGTTGCCCTAGGTGAACTGGCCCACCATGCTTGAGTGTGATATACAGATTTATTTAGGTAGCAAATGCAATTTTACAACTCACTGCTGTGTGAGTTCTGAGCAGGCAGTAACCCAAACAACACAGCACAAATTCATCCATTCCTGTAGCTTACATGCTGTGCACTGGCATAGCTAGAACTAAGTTGCATTTGGGGGGACAACATCCTCCCAGTCCTGTCTGCATGCCCGAACTAAAGGTGAAGCTTGTGCCCCTCTGGTCCCATGTGTCTTGGAGTCAGTAACCTCAAATATGGACCCAATCTCAAATCTTGCAAATGCTGCTCTAAAGATTTCCTCAAACAAACAATTCTGGCCTTCCTGCTTACTAAACTATGACAAATCTATTGCAAAAATGCTTCAGACCTGTCAAGTCCACCACTTTGTTCATAGGCAAGTAAATGAAACATTTGTAAACAATAAAAGTGTGGATATGTGCTGTCCTCTGTCTGTTTGTCTGGCTCATGGGTCCTGACAGAGTAAATAGTTCCCATGTTTATGGAAGCATTCACACAGTCTGGGATGTTTTGCTTTTCCACTGATAGGCTAGCAGTCATTTAGCATGTATTAGCAGATGACAGATGACTTCATTTATTTGAGTGGGACATTTCCACAAAAAAAAGCCCAAACCCTTAGGCAGATTTACCTAAGATCACATGGTAATCATCTAACAGTAGTGTTACATATGAGCCTCTTCCCAAAAGGCTTTAGAAGTCATTTCACTGTATAAATTGATACATAACATCAACTCCCCTTCGAGCATTTAGGCTGTAATCGTCTCAGACAGTCAAATGTGCCTGAGCAAGCACTAACTTTTTTTCACCCCCCTCACTCTTTCAATCTGATTAGGGTGGTGAAGAGGACAGCTGCTGCCATTTAATACCAGTCTGCAGACCCAGCAGTGAGATTTAACACAGTGAAAGACAGTGCAGACAGTGGTGCAAGAAGAAGGGCCAATGCTTGGCTATAAATGAGGCCTATCCTGTCAAGAGATGCTGATGTCTGGCCAAATTTCTCCATGTAGGAGATCATTTGTATAGGTATAATAATGAGGAACTATTAGTGCAAGTAAGAGTATGGCCTAGGGAGTGTGTTCAGAAAGGCATCAGCAAACTGGCCTCCAACACCAAACCAGACATTCAAAGGTTGTTGCTGTTTTAGGTACCCTGTGCAGGCAGTAACACAGAAAAGCATCACTTGGCAGAAACCAAAGTGGTACCATACTAGAGCAACATTCTGTAAAGCAGCTATCATTACATCCTGCTTCCTCCAGTGACTGCTGCTGTCCTAGGCATCCCTCTGCAGTGTTTCTCCTAACTCCTATCTCTGGGCAAGTTTCCACAGGCCCTTGCCATTTCAGAAGTTGACAGCATGAAGCATTGCTCTGACATCCTGTGTGACATACACTGTGTCACTCCCCCCTGCAGCTGAGTGTACAGGACATGTGCAGGCTGTGTACAGGAGACACATGCAGCTCACAGCACACATATGACTCAAAAGCTACAGCACTGCTCACATGCATCCATGCTTTGCTGGCTTATTGAGCAATTTACACTTTTTGTACACTCATGATCTGTAGACAAACAGGATCTGCCAAATTGCCCAGGCTTTGCCTTATTGTGTAGCTCAAACAGAGCCAGCCCTTGCTTCTCCATAAGCCCTGAGCTGTGGTAGCATCTTGGCCTTTTGGCTGCCTCCTTGCACCCTGTTCCTGGAGTACCTGGGCAGAGCTTGCAGACATCATCTGCAAAATGCCTCAGGCAGAAGGCAGCAATCCTAGAAAAAGAGGTTTAGTGAGTGAGGGAACATCTGGATGCAGCAGGCGGAGGCAGCTCAAGACCTGGGATCCACAGCTGTGCCTATGACTGGCAGTGAGAGGCAGCTAAAAACTCGGGGGTGGCTGTGGGGCCACAGCTGCAACCATGGCAGAAAACACAGAGCAGCCCTCCCTGCAGCACAGCCTGACCTTGCCACTTACTCTCCCTTCCTCCCAGAGCACCTGGTCCTCACTCACTCCCTTCTCCTGGCTGTGTTTTAACTCTTTGCTCCCTCTGGGATGAGACTAGATGGGGAGATTAGCTCGAATTAAGAGATTACCCGTTCTTCCCCAAGTAATCCTGCAGAGAGCTTCCAACTTGTCACTCATTAAAATCCCGAGTCCCTTTTCCATGGTGGTTTCCAACTGCCAGTAAGCTTCCTGCTGCCTTCATACAGAGGTCATTAGAGCCAATCCCCCACCTTGACCCTCATCCCAAGGGCAGAGGAAAGCAGAGTCTGTCCTCACTCCATTCCTGTGGGAAGCTACTCTGACTTCCAGTGTCACCCAGGGAAGGAGGTGCAGGCAACAGGCAGCTCTGGCAGGCAGAAAAGCCAAAATACCCACCAAAATCCAGGTACAGGATTTTTTGGCATTATGTTAAAGGATGCCTTGATGAAAGACTACAGGATGGGACAGGGAAGGTCACACAGCAGCAAGTGATCCCATGCAGCAACATCCAGGTGGCAGAGCTAGGAAATTCAGGGCATTGGTTTAGTGTTGCTGGAGGAGGACAGCTCTGGTGCTTGCTAAAACGCCTGATCTTGGAGACATGTGGATAATGTTTATAATTTACCCAAATCCACTATAATTCCATGTTTCTGCCAGTCAGATCTTTCAGAGATGAGCTTTGGAAAAACCCATTTTCCAAAAGATGCAGTAAGAAGTACAGAGGCAGAACCCAGGAGGGTAATGCTGAGGTCACAAAGTGACAAGGCAGCTAAAGGGTGTAGCTGTCTCCACTGATGGACACACATCATAGGACTCAGTAAAGCATCTTGGAAAATGCCATGGGGGTCAGAGGAGCAAACTGCAATTCCTAAGACCACCAGCTCACCCCAAATACTCAGCACAACCTGGCCTCCCAGAGTAGGGAGCCAATGTAACTTTCACAGCATCTCCTTCTCTTAGTCTCCAAGTTCTATTTGCTTTTTTGTTTTTTGACACACCATATTATTGAAGGGACACTTCTAGCAGACTATTCAGTGTGTTGGATAGGACACTTTTCACTTGCCTACAGAAAAGAGGTTGGTTGGTTATCCCTTGCAATAAGCTCCCCTTGGTATCTGTCTGTATCCCCTCCAGTGCCTTTGTTGGTGACTGGTTTTGCTCTCTGACTCTCAAGAGTCTCAGCCTCTCGGATCTGAACTGACTGCCTGCAGAATGCACAGTCTCATCTCTCTTTTTTTTCTTTTTTTTTTCTTTTGTTTGTTTGTTTGTTTTGTTTTGTTGTTTTGGTCAGCCCATTCTGAATATGCTAACCAGCCCAAGCCCAGGTGGGAAGCCATGGGACTCATAGAGATGTTTTCCATCTAAATAACCATCTAAGAATTGTTCTTCTCTCTCTTCTGTCCCAGCTACTTTGAGGTCAATGTTACTACTTCATGCTTCACTATTTCACCAGCTTCTTGTAAGGAACTCTCTTCAAGGCTGAGGGAAAACTGAAATTCAATAGGTTATCTAGTCTCCCTTACTTCCTGATTTTGTCACTTTCAAAAAACTATAGCTGATAAGTGTTCTTCGCTCTGGAAGTTGTGCTGCTTGTGTCAATCACATCCACCAGAAGTTCTGTTACCTTAATTTCCATTTCAACCTGTTTGTCCCATCTTGAAGAAAGTAATTTATGGGATTGGATCTACTGCCTTTTGGAAATACTCAAATACTTCCCTTCCCTTCCCTGCACCTTCCCTTCCCTACACTTCCCTTCCCTTCCCTTCCCTTCCCTTCCCTCCCCTTCCCTTCCCTTCCCTTACCTTCCCTTCCCTTCCCTTCCCTTCCCTTCCCTTCCCTTCCCTTCCCTTCCCTTCCCTTCCCTTCCCTTCCCTTCCCTTCCCTTCCCTTCCCTTCCCTTCCCTTCCCTTCCCCTTCCCTTCCCTTCCCTTCCCTTCCCTTCCCTTCCCTTCCCTTCCCTTCCCTTCCTTCCCTTCCCTTCCCTTCCCTTCCCTTCCCTTCCCTTCCCTTCCCTTCCCTTCCCTTCCCTTCCCTTCCCTCTGGGACTGTCTCAGATAATCTTTATCTTCAATAGCATCTGTGCCAAGGGAACGGAGTCTAATTTTCTTTCTTCTGATCAAAAGATATTTTGACTAGTTCCTTCCTTATCACTGCAAACTCCTTCCTCACCCAGGATGTGCTGTCACTCTGCTGGGAGCCTTCCCCCTCACTGTGCAGTTGAATTTAATTACACCACAGCCACCCTTATTACACAATTCAACTTCATTTGTTTTAACCAGCTCTGGTGGGTTATTCAGGAACTAACAAACCCCACTCTCCTCCTTCTCTTATTCTCTCTTACCTCTTCAGGTATTTTGGAAACAAGTATAAAGCCATTGTTGTCAATGAGGAAGCAGTTCAGAATCTGCAGAGATAGAAGAGAAGCAGTATTAAAGATGGCTTTTTCCCTGTTTGTGTTCAGGATGGACCAATGTGGCTTTGTGATGATGGCAATAGCTCAGCTACCATGAGTTTTACACAATTCTTTTCCCTCTCTGCCTCCATTTTGAGGTATTGAGACTATGAACTGTGACAGGGATTGTCTCTAGCCAGGGCTAGAGACTTTGTGCAGGGTTAGCACAGAGCTCTGTGCAGACCTAGCAGGCTGTGAGCCACAGTTAAAGCAAGGCATCCTTCAGGAAGAGACAAGATATTTGGAGTGCTCTTCTCTTTAATAATATGGCATCTAATGCTTTCCATCTTCAGATTTCAGAGTCTTATAACCACTCATGAAATAACCCTCTCCCTACCTCTGAGTACCAGTGCTGATCTTATTTTTATTTTGCAAAGCTGGAAATGGATGCACAGAGTTTGGATTAAAACCTTTAGGTCCTGCAGGGAAAAACTAGGAAGCAGAGAAAATCCTAGAAGAACATACAACAAATAAATCTCTGGTGATCTTTTTAGGGCAGAGGAGCTCCTGTCCTCCATATTCCTGATACCAAGGCTGAAGCAGTGGCATAGACACAAAGAGAGGTGTCCAGCATGCATGTCATGCTGGCAGCCACTTCTTTTTGAAGATCTGGGATGCCAGAGAGACAGATTTAATGGAGATGGACTTTCACTGGCTGGAATCCCAATGTGTTTGCCCTGGCCCAGCTGGGGGGAAGACCTAAACTGTGAATTTGTCTCATTAGGATGAGGTTTCTCCCCCAGCTGTGCAATCTCTTGTGAGGACACAACAAGGCAATGCCTTTTTTGGGGAGAGAGAGATCTCCACAGAGCAGGTGGTCAATCACACCCATCACAAGTCCAGGGAAGAAAGCGAGTCAACTCACGTCATCCTGACAGCTGAGTGGACAGGCTCCATCCACACCACTACACTGCAAAGGGAAAGCAGAGAATTAACCATAGTGTGAAGGAAACTTCCCAGTCTGACCATGCAGCAGCTCTGGCAGCCACTCCCCCACCAGCAGAGGCTCTCACTGCTGGGACTGAGGCACCAGGTTTCCCATAGCAGGATCTCAGACATCCAGAACCTTAAAACAATTTATTAAAGGTGCAACAACACAAAAAGCTCAAGCTGGTGCCTTCGAGGAAGTGCCCCAAACAAAGGAAACTGGGCTTTTATACCCTCACAGTCCATGTGTGTGATTGGGGTTGTCCTGATGAGACATCTGCTCCTGCTGTGTGGACACCTGGCTGTCCCACACATGCCCGTGGTGCCCTTTGTTGTGCAAAGGGTCAGTGCCAGTTCACAGCCTCTTGCCTGGGGCTCCCAGAGCTCAACCCGCACCTGCCCCCAGAGCCACCAGCACTGAGTGTATCCCTCAGCACATGGCATGAGCTCATCTTACTTTGAGTCTCCCCCTTGGGACTGCTGGGCTAAAGGTTTCCAGAATAGTATCCCACACAGCTCTGCAATTCAGCTGGCATTTCCACCAGGTACCACCCCCACTCCAACTCCCTGCCTCTATGAGCAACGTGCCCTTTCCTGGGGGCTCAGATCCAGCACCTGCCTCCCTGACTCGCTCCCAGCAGGACCTGTGCACTCCAAGCAGAGCAGGCACTTGTAAAGAAAGGGCGAAAGCAAAGGTTATTGGGCACCAGGGAGAAACCAGCATGCATTTCAGCATCTGTTAGTATCTGCACTAAGAACATGGCATGGTATTTCAGATCAGGGCTCTTCTCAGGCAGGGATTTTTTTGTTGTTGTTGTTGTTGGTTTCTTTATTCTCCAGATAGCTAATGATAAAATAGGATGTGAATGGTGCTCATGTAGCCCAAGGCACCATCCATTTCTTTCATTTAGAATTTCTTTGTAGTGGACTTGACATGTGTTTCACAACACTGAACTGGGTGGGGACACGAGGGGTTAAGTGGTGAGTAACAAAGCCCTTCAGGTGCTTATTGATTTCATAATTGTTCAGAGTTTGCCATGGCTGCATGTCTCTGTCTCTTTGTGTTATTTTTTAATTCTATTTTCTCTAGTGGCAGAGGGAGGAAAGCTGACACGGTGTTGTCTTTTCTGTGCATGGAGTCCCCTTCCTGCCAGAGGTTTTCTGGGGTCGGGGAAGGACACTGGCATATCACATAGGCAGTCTGCTCTCAGCCAGCTATGCATTATTTTCTCAAAACCCTTAGACATAAAATCCATCTCCCTTTCTGGGTGTTTCTTGGTAACAAGAGGTAAATTGGCCATTCCAGACCACAACAAGACTATAATTTTCAGTTACAGTTTGTTTCTCCCCTTAAATTTTGCAGAACAAAACTGGTTTTCTGTCCCTCTGTTCAACTTCAGAGGAGGTTTGGAGATGCCTGAATTTGTTTCAAGTCCCACAGCTTTGCAATATAACACATTCATACTCTGAATCTAGCTGGCTTTTTGAGACTCTATAGATGATGGTTTAAAAAATTCCTTTATCCACAGCTGTAAGCACCATCTCACCCCTGCCTCACCACAACGCAGCACGTGGTTGTTTTATTTCTCTGGATGTATTCCCAGAGGTGGCCTTGTGCTTCACCCTGGCAGGTTCCTTCCTTTGGTCAGCAGAGAAATATGGTCACAACAAACCACAATTATGGCATTGGGGAATAACAAATACAGAGCCCAGGGCTCAGATATCAGAACAGAAACCACCCCAGGGGAACCACAGTGGTCTTCCACAAGAAGGGCTCGTGTCTCACACATCTTCCTCAGCAGTGTGAGGGCTGAGTCTCACTGCCACTGCACTTCCAGACCTGGAGAAGTTCCAGCAGTGCCTGGTGCTGGGCTGGCCATACAGCAGCAGCACCACAGCCAGGACCCTGCTTTGAGAACACTGGCAGCTTGCAGGGAGCCCTCTGAGATGGGGCAGAACTGAGCCTGTGCTCCCTGGTTGCTCTGAGAGCACATCTGCTGCTTCATGGGCACAGCTCCCTCCTCAGAGACCAGCCTACCTCACAGCATCCTCCTGCTGTTGGTCAGGTCTCTGTGACCCAGAGCACTTTGGGCTCTGCCAAAGACACTTAATTACTGTGAAGACAAACACAGCCTGTGACAGGTTTGGACCCTCTCCAGTGACTGCAGACAAGGGACAGTGCCTGTAATATGATGGCACACAAATGACACAATTAGGAAGCCAAGCCTGGCTGTGAGGCACACCAGGATGCCTCCCTACCCCCAGCTTTTGTCTACTTACATCAGTGTCATTGGGCTGGGAGGCACAGCATGGACATCCAGAGCAGCACAGCATCAGTGAGGCAGGAGAGAGAGAGAAAACAAAATCTGTTAGTCATTCCTCTGCACTCACATCCTGGGAAACCACATGGAGCCTTTTTTCACACCAGCACCAACCAGGGCCATGGCTTGTGGCTACTTGGCACACAGGCTTCCTTCACTTGCTTTAATAAGGCCTCCTAGCTGCACTTAACACCTATTAGGGCTTGTTTGTGTGACAACTGCCTGGGTATGGCCCTGAGCAGGGTTTTTAAAATAAAGCTCTATGTGGCTGTTTTAGGATGTGCTCATGTGCTTTGCAGAAATCATGAGTACATCCTGAAAGCCCCTGGGTGGTGAGGGAAAGGTGTTTCATTTTTCTTGCTCCCCTGATCAGGGGAGTTGTTTTAATTATTCCCTTCCTTTCAGTCCAGAAGAGTATCTAATATTAGGGCAACACCAAAGGCTTATCCCTGGAGCAAATAATTTTTATTTTGGCAAACTGGTAGTGTTTTGTTATCATTAGCAAGATGATAAGAGAAGGCAGTAGATTTTTTTCTGTGTGCCCAAAATTGCAGATTTCCAGGAGGTTTTCTAAAGGCTGAATGAGCACAAGCATATTTCCACAATTAAATGTGTCACATGCAGCAGAGCTAATGCCAGGCCAGGATGCTGACACTGTCACCATGGCATCTGCAGAACAGACTCATGGCTCACACCGCATTAGTGCCCTCAAAGGATTACAGAAATGTGTGACTTCAAACTAATCTACTTCATAAATCTTTTAATATGAATTCCACAAAAGCCCTCATTAAAATGCCATGTATGTGATGTAACATAGCACCGACCTTGTGTGACCAAGAGCATTAAATTGTGTCTCTGCATGATTGCTGATGCTCCTACCTGTTGCATGGCCATCCAAAACTTTTTTTGGAGCAAATCCAGCTTTATTTGCACACCCACCGCTGTAGGAAACAAAAAAAGGGGAGGATTAAAAGAGGAGCATTTAAGATAAGTATGGGAAAAGAAGAGTAAGTATTTGCCCAAGGTGATGGGATGGAAATCACAATTGCAACCTTCCAAGTGTGAATGGTAAGCGCTGAGTCAGACTGCCAAGTGAGAGTCAGAGGTTTAGCAAGGGAGAGGAAAGGGGACACTGACTGTACCGAGGTACTGAGATTTCTGCCACACTAAACACGATGAAGCTACAAACAGATCAACAACAGCAACAACAAAAAAAACAACAAAAACCAACCACGAAAAAAAAACCCAACCCCCAAAGCCCCCAAGGGTGGCACAAGCTTTTGCCTTCATCTTTTTCAGATTTGCCTGGCCAGAATGATTTTTGTGATCACCCGAGCCTCAACTCCTACACCATGCAGCATCAATCAGAAATAAAGTAGGCCAGTGAGGAAGGGATTAATTTTAAAACTCACCTGTCTCAAGGGGGAACCACAAAGATTTAGATTTTCCCTAAGCCACTACAAGAGCACAGAATTATGAATGCTGCTTGACAGAAAGCATCGATTATGAATAGTGATTTGCTACCTGGTCCCAGCCTAGTGCTGGGTGGGCTAAGCAGAACTCTGTATGTATGTATGTTTCTTAATGAAGTGTGTCCTAATTTCCTGGCTTAATTTCCCTTCTATTTTCAGCATCATGCTCCTGAATTAAGGCATAGTTGCAGAGGAGAAGGAACAGTGCAGGGTCTCCCTGACAGAATAACCTGGGTGTCCCTGGGTAGGCTGCCTACAAGCACACACAATAACCAGTGCAGTCATGCACAGTCTGGCACAGTGATGGGGAACAACTGGGCTGTGTGTCAACTAGTTGAATCCAAGAGCTCTGGAGGAATTACAGCCTCGAGCAGGACCTTGAAATAGAATATAAAGTGCAAGGGAGGGAGAAAAAGAAATACAGGGAGGGAGATCTGGAGCCTTTTTTCACAACACCAATATCAGGAGGATGAAGTGTTACTGTTTCTGCAGATTTCGTCTGAATTAGAAGGAGCTTCAAAGGGGGGAACAGATCCTTTAAATCTGAATCATGCCGTGTGGGTGCTAACAGTATGATCTGATGCTCTAATTCAGATGGGTATGAATTAAAAAATTCATACCCATACATATGGAGTATGCAATGGTATATTTTCTTGTCTCATGTACAGAGACCCTGGCACCTGGCATCAGCTCTGTGTTTTATACCAGTGTCCTTGTCACATTCCTACTTACAAATCCCATGCATCAGAGGCATATTTCTCATCCAGCTCTCCCTGCTGTAAACTGAATCTGACTGCCTGTCTGTGGGGGAAAGAAATGATTCTGTAGAGCTGCATTGCCCTAAGCCTTGCAGAGCACAAACCAGATAAGACAAAGAATGCAAACAAAAGAGGAAGGACAGGGCTGAGTGTGGCCTGGGCTAAGATTCCTTGGTTTCAGCAAGGCTGTGGCAGGCATGGTTTGGCTTGGTGCCCCTGCTGACAAACCAGCACACCATGACAGCAGGCAGCAGTGATGTTGCTGCTGAGTCCCATGAGACCCATGCACCTGATTTGGTACCTAGCTTTAAATAAATTCATCTTTCCAAACCATCTCAAGGTAGAGTCACTCCCCTTATCGCAGCAGATCACATCAATGGGATATGAGCATTACCCAGGACATACAGTTTTCATGAGACTTGAAGAGGAGCCGATGCCTATAAAACTAACCTTTCAATTCAGGCTTACACAGTGGCTCATGGTTTTGCCAGTGGGAACACTTGGCCTCAAATTGTTCTTCAGAGAGTTCTTAGCCCCTGTAAATCCTTGCTTCTGCACAGGAAGTGTAAGTACCACATACTCAGCCTGAACAGAGCTGCTTGCAACCTGATGAAGAAGTAAAACTGGGGGGTTGGATTGGTGGGCAGTGGCAGGGGCAGAAAGTGGCAGCTACAGGCAAGAACTGTGAGCAACTTTCACACATCTGGGTGACCTGAGTAAGATATGGGAGCTGAGGAGAAGCAGGCCACAATCAACCCCCTCGGTGCAAGTAAAGAATAGTCATCTGTGCATCTTCACACTGTTGGTGAGGTCAAGGAGAAAGGAGGAAAGCAGTGATTCAGTCTGAGACAAGGATGATGCTATAGCTCAAGTGACAGGAAAAAACTGGAATAAACTCCTCTGTGCTTGCTCCAAAGAATAGCTGATTGTTAATGAGTCCTTTTGCTCTGGTGGCAAAGGGTATGCTGCATCAGTGGGAAGATGTGAGGTACATTAAATGATGAGTGGCCACTGCAGAGTCCCCAGAGAGACCATGGCTAGTAGTTTTATTCCTACTCATATGCAAGCAACCTGTCCCACTGCAGCAGCCCAGCAATACAATAAAGCAGGAGGAGAAGCAGTGCTGAACACCTGGCACAGGTAGGCATCACTGTGTTGACATGGTACCCAAAGCTGTGCACCACTTCCCACTCTGCCTGCAAAGCCATGGCTGCAGTGGGCCTTCCTTGGAGCTGTTCACTGTGGAGAGAAGAGCCTTCCCCTCCACCTGTTCATCCCTCTGCTGAGCATGCCTGCTTCATTAGCTCATCCCCTGCTTGCCTCTCTTTCTGTCTGCAGTCTCTGGCTTCTCTCTTTGATTATCCATATGTTGTTCACATAAGGAGCTTTCCCCAAGATTTAATTCTTGGGCCTGCTGCACAACAAAAAGGCATAACAAAGCCTCAAGACTGCATCCTGCAGAGGGCTTACCAAGATTTACCTTGCCATTCACAACCTGTTTTCATGGCAGCTGGTCCAATGGTTACATAAAACCTGTGATTCAAATGGAAGGTACCAGAACAGCCATGCCCGTACCATCCATTTGCATTCTCTATTCCCTATTTCTTAATATTTTCCCTCTTGAATCAGTAACTTGCAATTCTGAGTCCTCTAAAAATTTCACTAAAAGATAACTTCCAGACAAATTAAAATGAGCAAAGAGCCCAGATCAGCCTGTTCACAATACTGGACCTGATAGAAGAGGTAGTTTAAATAGATCAACAAAAGAGTAATTCTTAAAAATGTGAGGTCTTTGTCAAGATGGAGGAAGGCAAGATAGGGATCTGATTTTGGGGAGGAAGGCTACAGAAGCCCATGGGAGAGCACAGAGGAAATCCCAGCAGAGGTAGTGGGCTGGATTTGGTTGCTTACTGCATCCCCGTACCAGCAGGCGATGTCAGGCAGGGCAGGGAATGCCTGTCACTGATGGATGTCACTGCACCTGACACACACACACCTATGGCACACACTCTGCTGCACCCAAAGTTCAGGGGAACGAGCTGTGCATCTTTCACCCATTTCCCTCGTCCCAACTACCCCCTAACAGCACCCCTCAAGTTTTCCCTGAATTCCAAAGGAAACAGACAGAAGCAGGGGTGTGCTGCCCACCGTGGGCTGTGTCCCTGTTGGACGCACTGCCTCCTCACCACCGTCTCTGGAGCACTGGAGGAGGGGGGTGCGTTTCTCCCAAGCCCCCCGGGTTCTGTCCCCTGCTGTCTCCCCATCGCTGCAGCCGCTCGCCTCGCTCCCATACAAAAGCATGGGCTCGTCCCCTCTCATCCTGACGCCTTTCTCTCCGAGTTTATTGTCATCAGCCGTAGCAGGGGAGAGATGGAGGGAGGGGAGGATCCGCTCGCTCGGTGCCTTCTCTTATAACCTGTGCCTGACCAATCTACCTCCTGAGGGGCTGTGGGGAGCTCCTCCTGCCCTGGCGTCTCCTCACCCCTCCTCGAGCCCCCCTGGCACCCGCAGAGGGATGGCAGCAAGGGCGGGATGAGGGAGACGGAGGCACTGACAGCAACTGCCCTTTCTCCAGGATGCATTGAGAGGAATGAAAACCTCCCGAGCTCCTTCCTCTGGGTGTTTGTGAGCAGATCCTGCCTGCCTGGCGGGGTGACTCCTCTGCACTGTCTGTGCGCGTTCCTGTGCGTGTGCTGCTGCCATCGCAGATGTACCCCCAGCTGTCACTTCACCGCGCACAGTCGCTCCCTCTCCCGCCTCTCTCTTTCTTTCTCTCTCCCCCTGTTTATTATTTACGGAGGATTACAGCCCCTTTCCCACGCTGTCATCTCGCTGTGCGGCTCCGCTACCCTCCAGGCGAGGCAAGCGGCTGGCTAAGGAGGGCTCCTGCCAGCTAGGGTCCGCCGAGAGTCCAGCTGCGAACAGAGGCACTTTCTGCTGGATTTGCTTTGGGATTGTACCGGGCTGAGAGAGCTGGGAGAGCTGCCATTCTCACAGGAGGGTCCATCCCAGCCTGAGAGAGGTAAGTAAAGACAGATCCCTTTAGCGTTTCTTCCACATCCCCGGCTAAGCGAGGTGAGTGGAGGTGCCCTGCAGAAGCGGCTTCCCCGGGGAGGAGGGTGGCAGCCAGGGCAGCACCGTGTGCCAGGCAGCTCAGCGCTCAAGGCTCCCCTGTGCCAGACTGACAAATGGGCAGCGATTTCCCCATGCAAACCTGCTGCAGGGGCTGCTGCTTTCACTGGTTCCAGTCCAGTTTCAGAGCAGGCAGCCGGGAGCAAGTTCTCCCAGCTGAGAATGGCAGCGGCAGCTTTCCTTGAACCACAGGCGGCTCAGGTGCGGCTTTGAGGCTGAGAACTCGGGGCTGGGGTCACGCTGGACCGGGCAGCTCCTGGTGAGCCCTGCCTTCTGTCCCCTCCTCGGGGCTCTCAGAGGGGTCAGCATGAGAACTGCCACTTGTCTGGCTTGTGATGGCTTTGCTGGCTATCATCTTGGACTCAGCTGTCTCAGTAAGAAAAACCTAAAATGGAGAAGTACGGAGCAAAATTAAACAGGTCCAGCTTTAGGATCGGGGGGATGTATGTGTACAAGTGCGTGGATGTGTGTGTTTATGGACATGACTGCAGGGTATGAAGTGAAGGATGCCAAATCACAAGTAGAGCGAAAAATAAGTCCTGAGTTGCTTTCAGCATCTCTGCAGGGCGAGCCTGTGATTTCTGAACTTTTGGGTGGAAGGCACAGCACTGAGGGGGGGTGGGTGAAACACGGCACAGAGAAGCTTCACAGCTTTTTCAAGCCCTGACTGGGATGAAAGGGTGAGAATGAGGTTCCAAATGAGAAGAGGTGAAGCACACTATCGACAGGGGTGTATATATGTAAGCATTAGCCTGTCTGTGTGTGTGTGTCTGTGTGTATGCATACATATGCATGCACAGACACGTGCACACACACAGCCCACACAGGGCATTCTGCCTCCTCCTCCTCCCTCTGCCCAACCAGTTTATTACTGTCCCTGCATCTCCTGCTTATTGAGAGAGACATGTTAAACTGGAGCTCTCCCAGTTTGGGGAGAGAGGGTATTTTGAAGCTGTTGCTCCAACCAGGTCATGACCAAGCTGGGCTCCAGGCCCACCACGTGGACTGTCAGGTAACCTGAATGTGCCACATCCAGCACAGCCCTGATGGGAATGGCAGTGGGCAGGAAACAGCACTGCTGTGCTGCGGAGATCTGACCTGCCAGTCAAGCATGGAGACAGAAATTAAGATCTTATTTGGGGAAGAACTGAAGTAGCTGCTATTGCAGGAGAAAGAAACACTTGAAAGACAGGGGAACCCTGAAACACAGACAGCGACTTGTCCCAAAGCAGGGAACATTTCTAGCAGTGAGGAGAAGGGAGCCTTTCCAGAACTGCAGACCATTTTTCTTCTGAGCTTTGTCACTCAGGTCTATTAGGGGGCGGGGGTAGATCTTCCTCTAACTGCTGTGGGCAAACAACATTTGCAAAGGAATTATTCCACATGAGCGAAAGGCTTGCGGGAGTTGTCTCCCTGTCAGACATCAGTGCTGCCTCTGTTAGTGCATCCTGTCCACTTGGAGGAATTATGGCAAATCCTGAGCAAAGGGGCTGTTTGCAAAGAGAAAGGGGAAAGCCTTCTTATGCAATTTTTATACCAGATCATAGCTTTACCCTTTCCTCCAGCAAAGTGAATGTCACATGCTAGCTATCTCAGTTCAGATATCTTTAAAAGTTACTCCAGCTTCCTGTCCTTCCTCCGGCTTTTTTTTTAAGCCTGATGCAGAAAGGATTTTCTAGGCTCTTCTGCACCACAGAAGCCTGATGAAGGCAGAGCTGTGTCACAGTAGAGCTGGGAGGGTCAGCGGCAGCACAAGGATACCTGGACAGGAGCATTCAAGGAGCAACAGAGGCTGGAATAGGATGGAGAGAGGCTCAAGCCTGTGGGAAGGCATTTCTGGGTAGCTCTTCAGTGACTCTTGCCTGTTGCTGAGTCAAAAGACAGAGCAGGCAGTTTCCTTCACTTGCCATGTTTGGTTACAAGCAGCTGCTTACACTGTTTGACAACTGTCCCAGTCCTGGGTGGCTCAAACCATAACTCAGATGACCATACTGGGATGCTCCTGCCAGCTGGGTAATGCTTCAGCGTGCTACACCGTGACACAGGCTCAGCTCTCAGTGGAAAGAAGCAGGAGTGGGAGTTCTGGGATGTTCCTCCTGCTGCAGGGAAATACCTTGTCACACATACCTTATTCCTGCTGTGGCTTTACCAAAATGCTGGCTCACAAAAAAGCTTTCTGTGATTGAGGGTATGATAACAGCAAGAAGATGTGCATTTTTTTCTATAAACTAGTTCAATTCCAGACTCAAAAGATGGATGGACAAATTGCTTCATCCGTGAGGGGTTGAATTATGTGAAATACATTATTCATATTGCAAAAACAAGCAGTTGAAAGTTAGGAAATACTGGTACTGGTACTTGCCACCAGAACTGGGTTGCAGTTCTGACTGGTAGGGTCACATTCTGTAATTTCATGAGCTGCTTCATTCAGGGTGCTTGTCTACATGATGCTCAAGGAGTGAAGCTGGAGGCCTTTTTTGGTTTTTTTTTTTTGGGTTCTGCAAAATGTGTGCCTGTTTTATTTGTTTACTGCCTGCCAAGCAAGCCCTGCAGGCAATACATCACTATGCATTGTCTTGTGGTGTTTTGAAGATGTTAGCAGCTACAGTTGCCTTGTAGCTGATTTGTGCTCCTGATGAGGCAAGAGAGAGTGGTTGTTTTCCTGGTTTTTGAAAGGAAAAGAGACTCCCCCTTTTGACCACATGGGGAAGGAGCAGCAGGTGCAGGGCCAGAGCCTGAGACCTCTTGGCTCTCAGTGCTATTGAGTCATTGAGATTGTACCAGTTTGCTGGCTAAGCTGCCAGCATTTTGGAAAAACAGCTGTGAGTGCTCAACAGTTCAGCAAAATGGCCCCTAGGGTCTAGTGTTGGGCACCTGCAAAATTAAGAATGTACACATTGTGGTGTGCTGCCAAAACTGTGATTTAATGGTTGATTCTGACCATATAAAAACAGCCTTATTTATTACAACATCCTCATTGTTAGCTTGAGTATCATGTACCCTTTGCACTGAGTATAGGACAGTGAAAAAAAGAAATGGTACTTGGTCGGGTAAGCAAAGGCAGTGCTGTGCTGCATCCATGCAAGTGCCTGAATGAAGGTTGGGCAACTGTAAGCTCACATTTAAGTCACTGGCTTTGCAAGCCTATTTTATCATATGGCAAGTTTTTTTCTTCTTTTAATGAAAATTACCATTTCCTCATTATATTTTTATGAATGAGAAAATAAGAGTCTGTCCATTATCTCTGCTCTGCAATGCCCTACGCCCATCACAGGAAGGACTGAAACTTAAATTTACAGCAAAGCCACTCAAATCAGAACTTCTGGACTGACTGCAAGAAAAGGCTGTTACTTGGAAGACATGCCCTGCTACCATGCTGCTCCTCACTTCAAGGAGTCTGGGAAGATTCCTTCCCCACGAACCATGCTCTCACACAAGGGATAAAAAAGCAAGACCTCACCCTGAGTCTGGAGATGAGATATTAAAGGCAACTTGGCTTGGCACTCATCTCTTGGGCTGCCTCTCCCCTCCTGGTGAGCCTCCATAGTGTGAGTGCTGCCCAAAGCAGGGTGGGGTGCTGCTGTGACTCTGCTGTGAGGTGCCTGTGTGGGGACAGAGGGGCTGAAGGTGGGCCCTGCTCACCACACCACTTCTAGTGATTTTGATGGGATGTTAACTTTGCTATAGAGGTATCTCTTCTGTGGCTGCAAACTCCATAGAAAAACTGAAGTCACATCAAATTCACGGACCTTCCTCAGCCTCAGCAAGCTCTGCAGCATGAGGCTGTGATCTATGTGCTAACCCAGATGCATCCAAAGATCCTGGCTGGAGCTCTGGGCTGGGAGAGCTGTCACCACATCTTGTTGAGCTATGGGCAATGTTCCCAGCTTGTAAAAAGCACAAATGTGTCCCAGAGATCCACAGGCACCCCTGAGCTGAAGGCAGCAGCCCAGATCCCATGCACTTTGTGTGGACTCTGCAGGGTTGCCCCTCTTGGATGCTCTGGGAAGGTAATGGGGGGCGATGGGGAAGCAGAACAGCCCCAGGCTCTTAGAGGCATCAGCAACAACCTTGTGCTACAGTGGTGACCAATTGAGACAGATCTCTGCAACCCACTAAGGCAGAAAAAGGTCTCTTTCAGAGTCCAGTACAAATGCACTGTGTGGCAATGATGAGAGTCAGTCTTTCCTCAGGAGGTTTGCCAGGAGTGTGTGCATGCTGGATTGCTGATTCCCTTATGATAAGAGCTGAGAGGATTTTTACTGCCAGCATCTTGTGCTCTGCCCCACCACTGTGCAGGCATGGATGGTTCCTGTCCCTCTGGACATGCCCAGGGCACAGCCTCGTGAGACCTTAGTTAAGATCTTTCATTTTCCCAGTGTTTTCTACATCTTCTCTCTCCTCCTGCTCCAGCTGCCAAAGTGACAAGCAACTACCCTTGCAGCTCATTTTGGGAGCCTGGCACCCAGGCAAGCACAGCCACCAAAGGGAATGAGGAAAAGGTGGAGCAGCTTTGGTGGCAGAAGTTCATCATGCTGACTTCTCCATCAGAAGAAAGAATAACAGAAGTCAAGCATAAGGAAGGACAGTGAGCTCAAGGGCCCAGTGTATTTCAAAATGCAGGCAACAAAAAAAGCAAAACCAGTTTTTGGGCTAATGCAGAAATGAATGATGGGAAAAAAGCAAGTGTGGGGCATTTTGTGTGGAAGGGATCACTCAGGCTTGCAAAAGCTTGCCTCTTTTTTGGCATGAGAAACCACAAAGAGAAAGGCTTGTGGCTGAAGTGTCTTGACCCCCATAAGATGTAAACAGAGGTCTCTTGGTATTGATCTGGAAGCCCCTTGATTTGGCAGTCTGGTCATGCTGTTCAATAGACATCTGGCCTAGAGCTCCAGGGACACAGCTTATATTGATTAAAAACTAACATTTTCCTATCTTGATTCTAAATTGATGCACCTCCATCTACAACTCTGTGCATGTAAATGTATCTCTTATCTCAGACACGCTGGCATCTTCCCTCTTACAAATCTGCTGCATCCTTTGACTCTAAGAGACCCAGGGAAGGTACTGGGCCATGTAAAATTTTTGACCCCTCAGAGAATCCTTCACAAATGTGAGCCCATACACACCTTTCTTCTTGAACATCACTCAAATAAAAACAAGAAAGAGAATACTTTGGGATTCAAAGTACCATCCAGCCAAGAAGTGCAGAGAATACCTGTGAGCACAGTAGTGATGGGAATGAGGACCAGAGCACCAGGATTCTCCCAGCAAGCTGTCTTCTCTGCCTGTAACCTTTTCCTGGTTGTACAAAAAGCCACCCACACCCCCGGGGTAGGCTTGCCAGGAAGGGGGGAGCAGCATTTTAAATGCCAGTGAGCTGGAGGATGCTCGTGGGGTGTAGAGGAGAAACTGGGAACAAAAGGGTGCCTCTCTCAGACCTGCCATGGCAGGAATGGCTGCAGTTCTTCTGTCAAGGGACTGAGCAAAAGGATTAAGGGCCTGAGCTACCACTGACCATGGGATTAACCCCTGCAGGAAATTAAAGTTGTAGGGAAGGCTCTTCACAGCTGAGAGAATGAAAAAAACTGGGATCTGGATTAGAACTGGCAAGGCTGGTGACAAGCCACCACCCACAGCCAACTGTTCCCAGCTGGATCAGAAAATGTTATCTCAACCTCCATGTAGAACCCCCCTCCACATCTCACTTGGTTACCAATTTTTGCCAACAGTGTGAGAAGAACAAAAACATCACCCTGTGGCAAGAAAAAGAGGAGGAAACTGGGAAGTCAGCTCACGTGTCCCTCCTCTGAGCCCCTCTCCCACTCCATCACCCGCTTCCCTTCTCAGCTGCCTCCGTTCTGCAGGGAGGAAACACGCACGTGGTCTGTCGCGTTCCGGAATACTTGGAGAAGATGCTGGCACACACATGGCTGGATTTCTTCCTGTCAACTGCCCCCTCAGCTCTCCTCCTGCTGCTGCTCTGGGCCTCTTCCATATGCTGCACTCTCACTCTGCTGGGACTTTCCTGTCACTCCTGGTTGGATACCCCACTCCCTCCACCTGCTTCCACAGCTTCCCAAGGAATTCCACATCTCCACAGCAATCTGGGTCTTTCCCAGCAGTGCTACCCTCCCTGTCTCCCTTTCTGATGCTCTGCATTTCTCAGAGGATTTGCTGAGGCTTTATGCCCTTGGTATTTCCAGCTCCTCCAGAATTTCCCAGTCTCATTACTGTACATTGGTCAGGGTGGCTTGGGATGCAAATAATGTTTTCTGCTTAAGGTATGGAATGAAAAATCAAGAAAACCAGCTTCTCTCCTGTTTTTGCCACAAGCCTGTCAGGAAACTGTGAAAACCTGGCCAAAAATCCTTTATTCTGTGTAACTTTGCAAGACAGGAGAGCATTTACAAGCCCAAGTGCAAATGCTGCACTTGACAGCTTTGAAAATCCTGAGTGAGTGAGGAATCAATGTGGACTAATGATGAAATATCGAAAGCAAGGCCACTGAAATTTCAGCCAACCAATATCAGCAGCCAGTTTTACCTGCACCATAGTTTAACCCTTGATAAAATGGGGATAAAGTTGTTCTTTCTTGGAGGGTCCTAGGGAGCAAATATTTTTTACCATCAACACATTTGCATTTTGGAGGTACCTACATTGCCAATCCAAAAATCAGAAGCTTTTTGACCTTTTCATATCACAGATAAAAGGATGAAGTTTTTATTCACACCAGACCAGGAATGTGGCAGAGTCCCTTACAAGACCAAGTGGGTTTTACACTTTTTCTACTTGCATTACAGCTTTCTGTATGAGGTGTTTTCCTTAGCTGTGACTGATCACTGCAAGTCAGAGGGCACTATTTCTTCTGCAGCTGGGTTTCTCATAAGAATTTAAAATGTGCTTTCCATTGATTGTGACAGCACAACACTAATGAATCTTGAACACATGTGTTAATACATCAGCAAGTGCTGCTAATGAAGCCCCCAGCTCTTTAGCTTGGAAGCTCACTGGGGCAGTGACAGCACTGGATGCTTCTACAGCACTGCTGAGATTCTCTGCTACCTCTGAGTGCTTTTGCATTCCAAAGAGATGACAAATGAGGGGCTGCCACTGAGACAATGTGACCTCTTGGGATCGATAATTTGCACAACTAACAGGTCTGTTGGGGGACAAAGAACGGGGGAGGTCTCCATTCCTTCTAAAGCCACTTGTGCTGTGATAGTCAGGCCACACAGATTATCTGTCTCTGCTGCCACTTACCCCATCAAAGGCAGACAAAGGGACATGCAACAGAACAACATGCTTTAGTCACTAAATGTTGGGGTACAATGTCCCCCTCCATTATGGGGTGATAGCAATAAAACATGAATCCTAAAAGCAAAAAGAAAAGGGAAGGAAAGAAGATAATCTCCTTAAAGCGTCCTCCATGCCCTCCCTCATGCTGCTGCTTTTCTGATAAAGGCTAAAGCAATTCAACATTGGAAAGGGGAAAGGGACTTTGCCATCAAGGAGAGTGTGGGGGAGGGATGGAAGCCTGTGCATACTTTCTGATAATTTATTGCTGGCATCTGTTGCAGTCTCTGCTACCTACCCTTCTGTAATATAGGTCACCCACATGCCCTGCCAGTGCTCATAAGCCAGGCTGTTAACAGAGTCTGATCCCTCAGCCATGATCCAAGGGTTAGTGCAAGGGACTTGGAGAGATAATCAGAGGTTGCTGGGCTCTGCTTCTGACAGTGTCTCATCCTAGTGACACAGTCACCTGTGTCTCGAGCCTCAGTGCTGTTGTCTGGATAATGGAATAGATTTATCCACCTACCCAGAGTAGAAACACTACTGGCTTTTACCTCAGCCTTACTTCTGGAGGTCATTAAACACAAGATAACACCACTTGACACCCATGGTAAGAGCCATTCATAGAGCACATGGCAAGACTTGGATAGAAGGTGACACAGAATTGGGAAGAGTTTCTAAGCCAGCATGTGGACACAGTAAACTGAAACCCTCCCCGCTCTCCTAGCATGTTCCTTGGGTCCCTCCCCACAAAAGCTATGGCTCTGGAGTGATACTACAAACATTACTGGTGTCTGAGCACAGAGGAGCAGGCACAAGAAAGGAATAGTGCCTGCCATAGTCTTTAGGCCCTGGCAAGTGCTGCAGAGTCATTACAATCCCCTCTGCATCCCCTCCTTCTTTCGCTCCCCTGCCCCCAGCAGTAAGGTTCGCTGTTCAATCTAATTAGGGGAATCCTCATTAGAGAGTCCTCTAGAGTCTGACAGCAGGCCAAATGTCCAAGTGGCACTTCAGCTCGATGTATTTTTGGCCACTGGAGCCCATGGGCCAGAAACAGATGATTTCATTTTGTTGCTTTGAGCTGAAATGGAAAAAGCTGTCTTTTACTGTCCTATTTGAAACAGTAATAGGAAAAGGCCATCACCAGCCCCATAGGCAACCCTGTTTTCTCCAGAATGTGGAAAGACATTCAACTCCAGGCACATGGAAGAAACCTCTGGCCACTGTGCCCCATGGATCATCACAGGGCATTCAGCTGACATGTTGCTCTAGGGAGAAGGAGCCATCTAGAAAGTCCATGAGAAAGACTAATGCCTGGTTTGTGGAGCCCGTGGGGGACTTCAGAGCATTCAGAGCTCCAGCACTGCTGACCAGCCTCAGCCCTCAAATCCAGGGAGTTCTCCTAGGTCTGGCAGAGTGCTTGCTGCTGGAAAAATCCCTGGCTGTCAGGCTGAAAGCAGCCAGACACATGTGGTGCTGCTCTGGAGAGGCTGAAGGTGTGGGCAGGTGCTATTTGCCCCAAGATTACACGTTCCCAGGGCTGCACTGGCAGTGAGTGCAGTTGGCCTGCACTCTGCAGAGCAGAAGGCATCTCTCGGGCCACAAGAAAACTGCTAATTAAGTCAGAAGTCAAGACAAGTCAGAGGAAACTTTTAAAAAATAAACTCTTAAAAATCCTCTCTGCCTCCTTGCTCTCTCCTGACTATGGAATATTAATCACTAAGGGTATAATGTTCTTATGGGCAGATGCGTAGGAGAAACTGTTTTGTTTTTTTTTTTCTGGAACTTTGGAATTAAAATTTCTCCATGAACATATTCCTCCAAGGTATAAATCATTGACCCTCACCTTTCAGCAGCCAAGAACCTCTACACATTCCAAATCTACTGCTATGCCACCTGGGCATATGGTATGCTTGGAGAAGCAGGCAGTTTTGTGGGAGACATGGAGGTAAATAAATATGGGTTACAGAAGAGTCTCCAGCACATGTGCAAACCCAACTCTGAGCACACATTTGAAAATGTAAGCTAGGCTGGTGACTCTGTGCATTTGTACATGAAGGTAGCTGCTTTTAAGTCTTGGAAACACGTGTATGAGTGCACACAGGGTGGCTGCTATCTATGGAGTGGGGAGTGTGGCATATATGTGACATGCTTTAAAATAATCTTGGGTTTATCAAGGCCCCTCCATCTCAGTACATGTTGCAGTGCAGAAGACAGCATTAAAGCCTGAACAGGTGTTAATCACTATGCACTGTAATAAATTCTAAACATAGGGAAAAGGCTTATTTATACATGGCTGCTCCTCCCACCCTACACTCTCTGCTTGAGCCTTGGTGCTGCCTGAGGGAAAGAGGTGCCTGTGAAGTACCAGAAATGAGTGCAAGAGCTGGACTTCCCCTGCCAGAGCAGAAGGAGCTGGGGGTGGAAACCCTGACCCTGTCCCCATCCTCATGCTTGGGTGTGCCAGCCCTGCCCTCAGCCCCCATCACTGCCTGGGGATAGTGTGGATAAATTGTACAGAGCACGGTGGGAGAGACACCAGTCCATGGCCTGAGCAGGGGCCTGGGCTGAGGGCACATCACAGGGGGAAACAGCACCCAAGAAAGTGGGTTTTGGCTTTTTTTTTTTTTTTTTTTTTTTTTTTTTAATTGCTTAGCCCCCCTAATTGGAACCAAGCCAGCTGATACAGATGGGGTGTTACAAAACAGAGCCAAAAGGCAAGAGCACAAGGAACAGAGCTATCTATAACCCTGACAAAGTTAGATGGAGTGAAGGTGGGGAAGAGGGAAAGGCAGAGCATGGCAGGCGGCTGCCCCTGATGCTGAGAGCAAGGACGTGATCATTTGGCAACAGGATTTGGAGCTGATCGACTGGCGCTATCCAGCAGGCAGATAAGGCTCTGTGGCTGTCAGCTTAACTCTGCCGTTTATTCCAGTGCTGTAGGGAGTTAAATAGAGCACACGGAAAGCCTGCTGCTGGGGAGTGAAAGTCAAGGAGGGAGAGGGAAGGAAGAGGCTGTAATTGGGCAGTGTCCGGGGAGTCGGGTGGAAGTGGCTGCAGGCAGAACCCCTCCAGGTAAGTGCCTGCAGCTTTTCATCCTCCTTTTCCATATGAACAGGCAGGGACAGGAGACTTCAGGGGTGGCTTTTAGGATGGAGACGTTTCTATAGGGGAGGCTGAAAGTCTCCACGGTCAGGTCGAGCGCAAGCACCAAATGGGGACAGCTATTTGTTGCAGCTTCTCCTTCAGTGGGGACTGCAGGGAAAGGGCTCCAGCTCAGTTTGGGGAGTGGGGGGCTGCAGCGGATGAGGGCTGAATTGGTTTCTGTACCACAAGAGGTATTTGGTGCATTGGCATTTAGGCAAATTATCTAAATAGCCTTCCAAATGTGCTAGTCTAAGTACTGAACCCGCACATAATTTTCATCAAGATGCTAATTTTAATGTTTCCTGGCGGTTTACATTCCCATGTAAAATAAATCAGTCTGGGAGCCTGGGGGAGGGTAGGCACCTGGCACGTGTGCGGGGAGAGTGTCCTGGTGGCGGTGCAGCACCCAGCTAAAAGATCTGCTGTGGATGTTGTCAGAGCCCCTCAGAGGGAATGGAGAATGGCTTATTTCTGTACTCTGGTTGAAATGTGTCCATCTGACTGCTGCTGTGACTGTGGGTGGCACGTCAGAGAGTACGCAGGGGGACAGAAGGGTTTGTGGTGTTTTCATTTTTCCTGCCTCCTCGTATCCAAAAGGGAAGTGAGAGGCAAGTTGAAACCTGTTGTCAGTCACTTATTGTCAGGGGAGAGTTTATGGTCTTTGGGTTTCTAATTAGACTGAGGATTTTTCCTTCTACTAATTAAGATGCAATTCCTCTCTTTTCAACACTCCCACTCAGTCTCCCTCGCCTCAGGTCCTTCCTTCTCCTTCTCCTCCGAGGCTCACTCGCTCTTCAGCTCCTGCAGCTGCTGCAGTGGGAAATCCCCAAGCTGAAGCTGTGCTGCTCTAGCCACCACATCCATTTTACCTTAAAACAGACAGGAAGTGCTGGTAGGGAATACGGCATGGGTGGGGGGGAAGGAGGGGGAGAGGGGTGTGGTGGAGCTGCGGGGGGAGGAGGAGAGGGGAGAGAAGGAGCTCGGCAGCGGCCGGTGCCCAGATCAGAGCGAGCCTGAGCCGTGCGTCAGGCAGAGGATGCACAGGTGGCACCAGCCTGCGTGGAGGCGACAGGAATGAGCCAGAGTCTGCTGCCCTGGCAGGGTCACCTTAGCAATTCATCAGCTTAACCTTGAGCATGAGGCTAATGTAGCTACCATAGCAGGCTATTCAAGCACAAACTTCTCTCTGGCACTTAGGTGAATCAGGTTTTACTTCTGCACCGTGAGGTCCAAAATGAATTAATGTTGTGCCTTCAACACTGAAATATCCTCCATTTCTCCTCCAAAACAGAACTGATGCCTCTAAGGCAAAACAGTAATTGGGAAAGGCAAAGGACAGCACTGAGCTCAGCCCTGTGTGATGCACCCAGGTTAGTGAATCTCATTTGCTCTGCTCTGCTTTCCCTCTCCAGGACCTGGCAGGCAAGCTACAAGGTCACTCCTTCTCCCTTTGGGGCCGTGTGCCAGGCTGGCAGTTGGATGTGAGGACACGCTGGAGAAGACCACGATGCTGCCTACAAGTGCTGGCCACCGGTGGAGGAGCAGGTTCCTCATGAGGTGGCAAGAGGCTTGTCGTAAGTAATGCCTACTCAGGTACCAACTACAATATTCCTGTTTGTCAAGGGAGTGGGAAGAAAATAGGTCACATCAGGGTTAAGAACAGGGGAGAGGGACAGCTAAGAATGGAGATGTTTGAACTAATTCCTGATTCCTTTAGAGGCCAGGCTAGCTGGGAGGGAGAGTGATATTCTAAAGCTGAAGATGGGCTTAAAGTGGGACAGCGAGTGATGATTGCTTCTGAATTCCAGTGGGCCTGGCAGGTGAGAAACAGCATGACAGACACCATCGCACAAAGATCCACCCCGAACATTTCTCAAATCAGAATCCAGTGAGCTGCAGACTCCTCTCTGTGCTTGGGATTTATACACAGGCTGCTGAGCAAGGCTCCCAGCTCTTCACAGCAAAAGTCATAACAGATTTTTAAAGAAGATGCAGGATGTGAAGGCAGAATTCTCCTACTGGGCACTGCCACATGTAGTGAAAATCAAGGAGTAAATAAAGAAGCTCTCTTTCAAATTAAAGAAGCTCTCTTTCAAATTAAATTGTCAATGTTCAGCCTGTGCATATTCCCAGTGGGCTGGGGCAGTTGCTGCAGTACCCCTGAGTGCAGAGCAGGCACTGCTAGGGTCATGTGGGGCTTCTGGGAATTTATCTGCATCTCAGAGAAGCATCTGGGGACCACAGCAGAGTGAAGGGGACATTTGGAGAGTGTTCCTCACTACTGCATGCTCAGGCACCAAGTAGGTCTGTGCTTTCCCTTGTTCCAGTCATCCTGGTCATATTTTGAGCTGCAGCTGTAAGAAGCCGAGGGAATTTTTTACTTCTCCAGAAAACAAACATTGTAATCCATCCTCACAGACTAGACGGTGTAAATTATTTATAATGAGTGCTACTGAGTCTTGGCTTAATCTGATATACCTGGATCAGCTTTCTGCCACCTACTAGAGCCACCAGACACCCCAGAAAGTAACTTGATCTTCCCCAAACACAAAAACACTTGTTATCCATCATTCTGTAGGGCTGGAAGACAGTTTCAGGTTCTGTCTATTGCTTCCCTGCCTCTCTTTCCTGTAGAGCTGCATCTCAACCAACGCAATGAATTCCCTGGCCTCAGCTCACATCCTCATGGATGCACTTCTTGCAGGGAAATGAAAACAAAATCTCTTTTCTGTATGATTTCAGTAAAATATTTCCAAAAGCATACAGCAATATATGGGTAACAACAAGACATTTTTGGCATATCCTACATGGTTGCAGAAGCTTGGCATAAATCCATTTCCTGAACATAACCACAGCCAGCTGCCTGAGACTTTGTTCCTGCCAGCCACTGCCAGCACACACACTGGTGGAACCCCACAGCCACCCAGCCA
The DNA here is from genome assembly GCF_903797595.1 of Erithacus rubecula. Taxonomy (NCBI): domain Eukaryota; kingdom Metazoa; phylum Chordata; class Aves; order Passeriformes; family Muscicapidae; genus Erithacus; species Erithacus rubecula. The sequence goes on from NC_136686.1 coordinate 2,504,137, forward strand.
GGCATTCTGAGAGATAAGCCCTGAGCAGAATGCCACCTGGATAGCATTACACATGGGCTGCTCTTGCCTTTCTTGGTGCACAAAGCAGCTGTTATCTCATCATCACAGCTGCCAATCTATTATTAATACTGGGCTTTTGTTAAGCATCCAGGAAAGATGAGGGTCACTTGAATGACTCATGGCTCTTTCCCTTCCCCAGTCTAGCTCCTATTCTTTTAATTCTCTCCCTACAACAAAAGTGTGATTTATTCTGAACAGAATTAAACATCAGCCAGCTAGTCAGTAGTAGTCCACAGGCTATGATCTGCTTTCATGGCAATGTCTGCTGTGGGCCCCAGCCTCTGCATGACAAGAAAGCACAGAGGTGCTCTGAGTAAAGATCTGTCTTTCATTTCACCATAAGGATCCATAATTCTCCTTAAAAGAGCATATTTATTGGCATGGTCTGGGCTCATGTACACCTGATATCTCAACTGTAGGATAATAAAAAATATTGAAGAATTGCAAAAGACAGATGAAATAAGTGAGAACTGATGTGTTATCTCTGAACATTTATCCCTTGGTCCTTAATAAAGTCATAGCTTAGGAAAATCTGCCAATTCTCACAAGGATCACTGGGAACACAAAACCTGCCCCGTGCAGGATGACAGGGTTGGAGTAAGAAGGCACAATGCTGACTGAAACAAAGTTGTTATTAAAAATGGGCTGTGGGTCAGCTTAAACCCTAGAGAGTGGCACAAGGGAAGAAAGGAAGAACACAGCTATTCCTTTAGGATTAAGAAGTAAAATTCCTGTTTGTTGGTTCCTTGAAGAAAAGCAGGACAGAGTAACCTGACTGCCAGTTCAGGAAGGCAAGACAATAAATGCATCCCCTCTAGCTACCATTCACCCCTAAAAAGACTGTACCAACCCAAGTGACTGCCTTCTCTGAAGAAAAGTGAGAAAAGGAGAGGACAGGCATGATGTACAGACAAACCTGCTTCAGTTTTAGTTCAAATGCTCAAACTTGTCACCTTAAAAACTGCGAGGGAGCTGAATTTGCTTCCCACATTGAAGAATAGTGGAAGTCATTGTGAGATCTCAATTCCACAAAAGGAACTAAGATGAAGGATGCAAATGTTTTACATAGTCTGCTTAAACATAACTCCCACTCCTCTAATGAGAAGAAGCACAAAGCTTGCTTTCTTGTTGATAATGCTTCTTTGTCACAAAAATGAGAGTTTGAAAAGCCACTGGCTCCCAGGGAGGGTTGGTAACTAGTGCCCTGGTGCCACTGGCAGGATCTGGACCCATGTCTGCAATCCAGAGCAGCTCTAAAAAATGCTGATTTGTGGTTTGTCCATCCTTAACTTTGAGACAGCTTTGGTAGAAAGGGTCTGTGTGTGATAACCCTTTTCCTGACACTGCTTTTTGCAGTTACCAATGTACATTTCTTTTTCTCGTGCCATTGTTGTGGGCAATTTTGGTCACATGAGGTTTAAACTGTTCTTTACATGTCTGTTGTCTGCTCAGTTGATAACCATGATTCAGGGTTTGCCCCATGATTTGCATAGGACTGTAGTCCAGGATGTGTTCAAAGTTCTCAATAAGAACAATTGCTGGATCTGTACCCAGTTACCACCTCTAGATGGGGGTGGTCACTGGCCATTCACAAGACACTTTTGGGGCTCTTGCTATGGGATTCACAGAGCAATGAGAAGTAGCAGGTGTTCAGTGATTTAGGGACTCCTTGTTACTTTTTAGCAGTTGTCTTGGTCATCCCTTTGTAATGTAACATAATTCATTAAAAGGTGGATACAAGGCCCATATGACACACTGTGAACATGGTAAGGAAACAACACCCTGATTTAGAGTCTTAGATCTGAGTCTTATCTATCACAAATATTAGGATTCAAACTGCAGAAGCACATCTGAAATGTAGATTGTTTTATTTTCATTTTTCTTATAAGCTTTTTAGTAACGTATCTGTTTCTGAAAAATTGGAACTTCTTAAATATACCTGGTCCCTCTCCTCTCTACCCTGACTGTTTAGAAAGAGCTGTTCTTTGTCAGAGGTGACACCTCCCACCACTCTCTGCTCCATTGTCCTCTGACAGGTACCAGTGCTTCAGCATCTGTTGGCAAAGTCCACTGGGATGCACTGTTCCTACTTCATTGTGAAACTGGAAAGATATTTACTTGCTTGTTCATAAAAAAAAACAGGCTAAGACCAAAGTCATGCTGTCAGAACGCAGGCCAGCAGTAAAGGAATGTAGGTGTGAGGAAACCCACTACACTGCAGGTCATTGCAGTGAAGAGCCCAGCTGTGAGGGCTGTGTTGTAGTTGTGGTGGCTGAGGATGGGAAAGCACTGATCTAATCCATGCCCTTTTTCTTCCCTGCTTTTCACCTTCCAGTGCTTGGCTGCTGGCTCTCACTATGTGCTGCTGAGTCCTTCTTTACTTGTCCCTCCTCCTGCAAGTGTAACAGTGGCAACCTGGAAGTGGACTGTAGTGGCCTGGGCCTCTCCTCCATTCCCTCAGACATCCCCACAAACACCAGGACCTTCCTCTTTCTCAACAACAAACTCAGCATCCTGCCCGGAGCAGTGTTTTCCAACCTCTCTGCTCTACAGAGGCTGGATCTATCCAACAACTTCTTGGACCAGCTCCCTCAGAACATCTTCAGTGACCTGGGGAACCTCACAGAGCTCCAGCTGAGGAACAACAGCATCCGGGCCCTGGACAAGGACCTGCTACAACACACGGCCCTGCTGCGCCAGCTGGACCTGTCCATCAACGGCCTGGCCCAGATCCCCTCGGGAATCTTTGACGACCTGCCCGCTCTCCGCTCCCTCTCCCTCAGGTCCAACCGCCTGCAGAGCCTGGACAGGGTGACCTTCGAGCCTCTGACCAGCCTGCAGCAGCTCCAGGTTGGGGACAACCCCTGGGAATGCGACTGCAACCTCCGGGACTTCAAGCACTGGATGGAGTGGTTCTCCTACCGAGGTAGGTGCTGGCGCTGCGGGAGGGAGAGAGGGAGTGCTGCTCTTCCAGGAAAGGCAAGCAAAGGCAGGCAGGGGAGAAACAGAAGCAGATACAACTGGCAGGTCAGGCTGACCTGAAGGATAGGTCTCAGACAAAGAGCATGAGCAGACCTAGATCTCCTATTTAATTATTTGGTTTCTAATCGGAACTATTACCTCTTTTTTTTAATCTTGAGAGAAGAAAGAGCTTTCTTCAAGTAACATTAACATTTTAGGATATGAATTCACCTCACTCTTTCTGCCTAAAGAGAAGAAATGCTTTTCACACTTGGAAATAACCATCCCATTCTCTTTCTTAAGCTGAGAGAATTAGAAGTCAGGTTTGGCTGTAATGCACCAGGTTTTGTGCCAAAAAAAGAACCTTAGGAAACAGTGACACTTAGGAAAAACACTGCAACTCATATTGGAGAACCCAGCCTACAGCTTAAATTAACAATTCAGGCCCCAAGTCAGACTGGCTATAAAATCATAATTTCAAACCTAGCAGTTTTTAACAAGTTTGTATTTCCAGATTTCCCTTGAAACACAGAAGACTAGAAAGGTACATGTCACTTATCAGGAATGCTGATGGGATGACATGCTTTCAGGAGCTGCAACTCAAGGAAAGATGGCACATTTTACAGGAGTGAGGACTGAAGGCCTGACCTTCTGTTTCTGGAAGCAGTGAGTAGGTTCATGCAGCTAGCAACAGTCAGCTGTCACATCCCTGCTGATCACACCATGCTGCAGGGAGATTATCTCTGCCTATGGCTACACTGCAGTCTGAAATAGGCATTTGTGTGAGCAGAATCAAACAAGCATACGAGTGCCAGCTTCCACTATTTTTTTTTATAATTTGTTTTTTTTCTTGACTACCGTATCACAAAATCAGTGGAAAGGATGCAGACATAACTTGGCTTTTTTTCCTCTCCTTCCAAGGAGATTGCTCAAACTCACTCAAGCATTTGTTTCAACATCTGTCACTATTTTCACAGAGATGGATTAGTTGTCAGAAGATGGGATATGTATCTGTTGTTTTTTGAGAAGATACAGCCTGGTCCTATCTTTTAGCTTTAATTTCTCCTTTTCTAAAGTGCTTCTATTGAGACTTACATAACTCACTAAACAGTATGAGGCTGACTTAAATGGTTTCAGAGGGCTTTCTTGTCTTGGCCTATGCAGATATCATGCACCAGGAGCTCTAGTGTCAAACCCAACCTAAGCAGAGGCATACTGGCCAGCTGACATGGTTGAAGCTTCTGCAGGGAAAATACTTTAGCAGGTGTGAATAGATGTCCATGAACTCACCCCAGCCGAGGATCTAGCCCTGCTGTCTCTATATGGGGATGGAGCTGTGACTGACTCCTGTTATCTCTGTTGGACAGGTGGGAAAATCGACCAGCTGGCCTGCACCTTGCCCAAGGAGCTGAAAGGAAAGGACATGAGAATGGTGCCCATGGAGATGTTCAACTATTGCTCCCAGCTGGATGATGAGAACAGCTCTACAGTGCTGGAAAATACTGGCCCTCCTTGCACCAAAGGAAGCCCTGCTCCTTCCAAATCTAAATCAGGCCCAGAAACAGAAGTGGAGCCCAGCGTGGGATGCCCTCAGAAGCAGCGGTACAGGCCCGTGAGCGTGCGCCGGGCGATTGGCACTGTGATCATTGCAGGTGTGGTTTGTGGCATCGTTTGCATCATGATGGTGGTGGCAGCTGCCTATGGCTGCATCTACGCCTCCCTCATGGCCAAGTACCACCGGGAGCTGAAGAAGAGGCAGCCGCTCATGGGTGACACAGAAGGAGAACACGAAGAACAAAAACAAATCTCTTCTGTGGCGTGAAACTGTTCTAGGAAGGAAGGGACAGCGATGAAAAAAGGTACCTGAGAGCAGTCAAGCATGGGGTCCTCCCAAAATACATCTTCCCAGACAGACTGTGCTATTGCTCCACTCACCCAAGTAGTACAACATGCTTCTGGGAGTCAGGGCACCTGGCTCAATTTCTTTTCCTCTGCCCCAGGTCCATTCTGTGCCCTTTCATCCTTGGGCCCTCCCAGACAAATAAAGTAGAGTCAGACCTCGAGTGCTTGCTGTACCTCATGCCCTTGCACAGAGCTTCCCTCACATGCCTGCTGCAAAGGCAGCTGGCACCTTCTGGGAACCTGTGTCATCCTCTCAGCTTTGGTCCTGAGTCATCCTGCATCCTGTCAAGAGTCCTCTGCAAACAGAGAGCAGCTCTATGAAACCTTATGTGGGGAGCAGGATGCCAGAAGTGTCCACGCCTCACCCTTAGGTCACTGCTGTCGTGTGACACTAAGTTGCTGCCTACCCTACAAATCAGTGCTGCCAAGATTACATCAGAAGGGAGGCAAGGTCCCTATGCAGGGCAACAGATAGTGGGAGATTCCCTTTTCACTTTCGGAGATGGAAAGATACCTGTACCACCCTGACACACTGCCAGGGAGCACAGTGTCCCTCTTTTTGCTCCTGGCCAAGCCCAAATCTTTGAGCTGAGCACACATGTCATCTGCTGCAAGTGCACAGGCACAGAGTCATCCTCCTGTACATACACACACACACACTGACTCATTTTGATTCCAACACACAGAGACAGTCCCATTTCTAGGCATCCAGGCACCCACCTCCACATGCAGAGCTACCACTCATGCCCATGCTGATCTGCCCTCTGCATGCAGCCATGGATACATCCAGCCACTTTACCTTACCCTGATCATAGTAGTGCACATCACCTTCACATGCACACGCCACTAAGGAGTAACAAAAACATCTCAGCCATAGTGCACAGTCAGTGGTAACTGGCAGGAGAGGATGGAGAGAGGCAAAGTTATTGAGATTACAGCACCAGTCTGCGGAAATAAGTACACAGAATGAAAAAAAAGGTGTGTTCTTATCCATTTTACATCTTCTCTAATAAATGAAGAGGGTAAGGATATGAAGCCTCCATTTAGGAATGTTTGATTGGCAGATCAGAAGTGGGTCATCAGGAAAGACTAGAGGAGGAGGTGGCTTACCAGAGTGTAAGCTGTGCTGAGTAGTGTGAGCCTAGGGGAAGGTGTCAAGGGAAGAAGTCACACAACCCAGGAGCTGCCATGGCTGGCACAGGGGCCAGCACAGTGTGTGGAACAGGGTGATGCCGTCAGGGTGACCAAAAAGAGTGAATAGAGTTCTGGAAGGTTTTGAGGTGAAGGCTGGAAACCTGGAGCATAGCGTGGCAGATGTAGGAGAGCCCAGAAAGGGTCTGGAAGGCAGCAGAGCCCACATACACACCCTTCACCATCACTGGGGTACCCAGTGACACCCACAGCTGCTCACATACACAGCCATGCACACTGCCACTGTCACATAGGGTGACTTCCCCCAACCGGATTTTAAAGCCCTCAGACTGCAGTGCCTCCTATTAGTCTTAGCTCATTCTGACCTGACAGAGAAAAAAAAAAAAAAAAAAAAAAAAAAGTGAGAGGGGAAAAATATGAAAGGAACTCATCATAAGGACTCATTTTGTATCACTGGAAGTGGGATAAAATGCTGTCTCCAGGGGAGAGCACACATTGCCATGGTAACCTGCTCTAACCCGTCACAGTGGGTATTCCTGGGCGAGGAAGATGACACCGGAGGTCGTGCATCCACAGTGCCTGTGGATGGTGTGATCCCTGCCATCAGGAAACAAGCTGGCAGCCAGCCCAGCTTTGCAGGGTATTTCACAAGGAACCTGTGTTCAGAGCCCTGCATGCTCTGCAGGTGGCCCCTGCCAGGGCACATCACCCCTTCCACCTGCTCCATCTGAATCCCAGTGCTGTCGGACATCTCACAGCCCTCCTGCTCGCTGTGACTGGATCCCTGTGCAAGCAATTCATGTTGGCTCCTCACTCCTTCTGCTCCCAGACAGGTTGTTGTACTGACCCCTGGGCTCACGACATCATTAAACAAAGCCTGGAGCGGCAGAACGCCTCCTGGTCTACCCAGGATCACCAGAGCCAGGGAGGCAGGACTCTGGACTGTTTTAGCATGACTTCCCTTCAACACAGGGATGCGTGGGGCAGAGAAGGATGTTCTTCAGGGAAGCAGAAGATCAGGCTGCCACAAAGGCAAAACTGGGAGAGGCAGTCAGCCCACCCACCGGTGTGTGCACACACTTTCCCCCCGCTTCCAGCACACTGTGGGGAAAAGGAAAAGAAGGAGGGGGGCTGGTGAAATGTGAGGAGGAAGGACTCTTCCCCATGCACTGTACAGCCACCCCAACCATTCCATCTGCTCCAAGTGTAGCCCGCTCTGAAGGGCAGAACTGGTGCACTGCAGACTCTGTATGCGTGTTACTGCTGCTCCACATTCCCAGCAAGCCAGGACCAGACTGTGCCTGCTGGATCCAAACCTCTCCCCAACCTCCCTCTCAGGGGAACCTCTCCCTTTACCATACTGGACTCCGCAATCATACTTGAAATGGGATTTGAGTCAGAGTGGTATATTTATAGATCTATATTTTACTTGCATCAAATAATGGTGACATATTGCACAAAACAAATGGGATCTATATATGTGTGTGTGTGTGTGTGTGTGTGTGTGTGTGTGTGTGTGATAAGAGAGACTGTTTTTAAGGGAATAGACCAGAGGTGAAAAGAATGGGAAGAAGGTAGGGGACAATGCAGGGGTTGAAGGTGTGAAATCCTCCTTTCCCTGCACCTTCCCTGTGACTTCCTCCTGCCCTGACCAATTTTTCTTTGTTGCTAATAATATTTTCTATATCCTGTGTTGTGGGGCTGGTGATGACCTTGCCCATCCTCTCCTTTTTTTTGTTTTAATTTATACGACAGAAAGTCTGGATTTATCTCAACCCTAGACAAGGGACTGCTATGTTTAGAAACCCACCCAGGAAAGGAGAAGACAGGAAAGGGGAGAACTGAGTGTTGCTGGGAAACACGAAGCTGGCTATGAGGAGTATTGCTGGAAAGCAAATACTCTGTTTGACAGGATGAGGACCTGTCCTTCTGCATGCAGAGCAGAGTACCAGGGCTCACTGGGAAGTGCCCTCTTCATGGCACTGTTTGCAAACAGGCTCTTTCTCCGCTCCCCAGCACACCTGGAAATCAGGCTGCCCTGGTGAGACTGAGCTGCTGCACTGCTCACAGGCACTGCAGGGAACACAGAGCAGGCAGAAACGGAGCTCTCTGGGATGCTGGACACAGAATGAGACCAGTGCTCCTTGTGTGCCCAGCCAATGGGTTCCTCTGTGTGTGGGGACAGTGCTCCTGTTGTCCCTGCAGGCGTGGCTGGGCATGGGGGGAATCCCCCTGGATGCAGGCAGCTGCTCCAATGACACATGCAGGTGCCTGCCCTCAGGAAAGGGTCTTGTGGGGCTGGCAGGTCCACCAGGCACACCCCTCCTGCTCCCCCTGCTCCCCTTCCCCACACATCCACCTATGGGACAGGCAGGCACATCCCTTGCAGGGAACAGATGGCACTTGTAATTCCTTTTTTCTTTTTTGTTACTGTTTTAGGGAGAGCGACAAGATTTTCTAAAATGATTGAATGGAGGTTTCTTTGGCATGAGACAGAAAATTTTTAAAGGTATATTATATTTCTGGCTTGTTGTTACAGAATAATAATAAAGAATGTATTTTCCTATGCTCCTTCTTGTTTAAATGATATCTCTGGTAGTACCATTCACTCCTTCCCTATCCCCTGCAGAAGCAAACACCACAGGGACACAGCCAGTCAAAGGAGAAAGCCCCTCAATTCCCACAGATATATTCTTGTCTGTACACAATGTTTGAAGCTGGAGTGAGCGTACACACACACACACACACACAAAATCAGTGTAAGTCAGGGTGAGTCTCTAGGTCTAAACACACAGTCAGTGAAGGTGAGACCCTAGATCTAGAAACACACACACAGAATGCTCCAGGGACACAGCCAGACAAGGGTGATTGTGTAACAAGGATAAGATAATGTGGCAATCAGCTCATTACATAAAAGTAGAAAGGGCCAAATTAATCCCTAGTGTAAGAACGCAGGAGCCAATGGAGTTATATTCAGGTCAAATTTGAATCCAAAAGCTTTTTTTTTATTTTTTTTTTTTTAATTAGAACGTAATGTAACAAATAGGGAGCTATGGGTTCCTCCATCTCCAGATTCCTGACCCTCTTGAGCAAGGTTATTTTGAGATGGATGGAAATTGCTATCTAATCCTATTGCACCCCCAAGTACACAAGCTGTTACCCCTAGAGCTAAAAGAGTCTCTCCACCAGCTGTTCTCTGGCTAGGTCTGTCACACACAGCTAAGAAGTTTAAATTCCCCACTCGGCCACTTTCAGTGCTAAGCATACACAATTCATCACATTCCCTTGCTGTAAGAATAAGCTCATCCTGACGTGTGTGAAACTGTGAAGGATGTTAAACCCCATCATGAGCAAGCCCTTGTGCCACCCTACTCACACTGCTGTACTCAGTCACCCTGCTGTGCTCAGTCTGGTCTTCAGAGAGAAACTGGGAGCAGAACACAGCCACTCTTAATCCGCTCACAGCTGAGGCATCTGTTCTGCTAAAAAGGTATGTGCTGCAGGAGAGTCATCATTATTGTTTAATAGCATGGTGCCTATGACACATAGTTTAATCTAATTTTGCCAGATAGGTAGGGGAGTGCACACAAATACTACTCAGCACTTCATATAATACCAGAAACACAGAGCAGAAAAAAAGCAAAGCCAACACACTCATCTGATGACTCTAGGCTTTTTCAGTTCATGAACTATCTGGGAGCAGGCTGAGATTTTCTGCAATTTGATTTATTATCATTTGATTACTATTTCATATGGACCAATGTATTTGTCCTGCTTACATACCTGCTCATGCAAACATGTAACACCCTATATAATTACCATGAAATTCTGTACATACAACAGGTAAAAATAAAAATAGGATTCCTCCTCAGTATGTCATCCACCAGCAGCCCACTGTGCTGGCTTGAAGAGAGTTTGCTAGCACTGATTGGAAGCACAGGTCAGAGGGACAGCTTCTATCCTCTGACCAGATAAATGCAAGTCCTAGCATGGGATTTCTGAGGGCCAAAAAGACTTTCCTCCAAGAATAATGGACAATACAAGTATTCACCCATGAATACAATTACAGAATGAAATGTGAGTAAATAAACATTTCTGCATCATTCTGGGGTGCTCTCCACATCTGTTGCAGCCCTGGAAACCTGGGGACAAGGCAGTATCCTCAAAGCTCTTCTCCCTTTAGAGAATAGGTAAAAAACGCCCAGCAAAGGCCATATCTGTCTTTCCCACAGTTCTGCAGAGCTGCAGCCAGGCAGGGGCCATGTGCAGGGCACCTGGAGCCAAAGAGAAAGCAGAGCATGATGCTAACAATAACTCTGCCTCGCGTGGAGGGAGGCAGTGGGCCAGGACAACAATGCGCCACTCTTTGCTTGGGGCTCCAGGCAGAGATTTGCCCCTTCACATTTGCTTTTTCTGAGTCCTAACTTGGGAATAAACTTGTTTGTTAGCAGAGCTGCAGAAAATCAACTAGGAAAGGGCACTGCAGAAGTGAGGGATGCAGGTATTTCATTTGAGGGAATACACACAGACATACCCTGCGACATTCAACCAGCTCTGTGTAAAGCTCAAGGGAAATATGCAGAGTAACAACAATGCTTTGCATTTCTATAGTGCTTGCCTTTGGCAGCTCTCTGGGAGCTTGCAAACATTAATGAATTCACAGAGGCAGAGATTCAGAGAATATAAAGGCCAGAAGGGACTTTAGATCATCCAGTCTGACCTTCTGCGTATCGCACGCTACTTGGAAACTGTGTGGAAAAGAACCACAAGCGTTATTTGGGGGTGGCAGAAAATGCCTCCCTGTGAAAAGCTGAAAGAGCTCAATCTGTTTAGCTTATGAAACAGAAATTAGAAAAGCTATCCTGTAGAAAGACCAACAATGAGTATTTACATGCAGCTAAATTGAATATTCCAGAAAGTCATCTACCTTTGATTTGAAAAACACTCAAGAAAGGGAAAAAATATTGTTTCCCTTGGTATCTTCTCACAATACCTATTCATGTCCATTGTTAGCATTCATGCTTACTAACTCATTTTAATCTGTTTGTTTTTCTGCCACAGTTTTTGTTATTCCCTCCACTAGATTAAAAAAAAAAAAATATAAACCTTCAGTAACCAGCAGCTCTCTCTGTAGAGGCACTCTATACTCTAAATCAAATAATCTCTTAGTTTTCTTTTAGGTACAATAGTCAGATTGAGTTTATTAAGTCTTTCACTGAAAGCATTTGCTCCCCTCTGGAACAACACTGGAGCCTACTGTCACACTGCTTCCAGCTTTTTCTCCTCCTTTTAGAAGTATTCTCCTCATCCACCACTATCTGTGCTCTATATTGTAGACACTCCATGACTTTTGCCACTTTTCTCTACTCCCTCCCACCAAAGGATGTCTCACAGTACACTCACTAAGCTGTGTGAACATTGTTCCTGCTTTAGAGATGGAGGCAAATGTAAATGCTAGGACAAAACCCTAACAAGTAATTTTGAGAAAGGCAGATTATGGGTAAGTGGTTCTGATCCTACCTTTACAGTGATCTAAATTCAGTGCATTTTAAACATGACCCTCCAGATTTATACAATTCTTGGCATAAGAAAATACAGCCCTTTATTTAAAAGGGCCAGCATTTTCTAGCATTTTCCACTTTTTCATCCACCCACAGCCTCACGTGATTATTTTTCACTTATCTCTCACTAGACACAAATGTCTTGGATTCCCCAGTTATTCTTTCTCCCTTATTTTTGTCTTCTTGTGACTGATCATCCACTTTTCAATGAGTGCCTCTGACCAGCTGCTTCCCAGATTCTCCCTGCTCAGGTCTACTCAACTGTCACAAAACATACCAGCCCCCACATCCCCATCTGCTTTTTAAGGGTTTCTTATCATAAGCAGAGGTTTTTCTGCTCACTGTTCTTTGCTTTGCAAAACCCAAAGCTATCAAGAGAAACCACCACAATGCCAAAGGCTGAGAGAGGGGTTTAGGTCAGCCCTAGCTTCTGGCCTCCCAGGTGCTGTGCTGGGGCTTTCAGCTGTATTAATGAGCTTATTTTTATTGAGTCATGACTAAAATTATGGAGTGTATGAACTATAGAGTAAGTATGCCCAGTCTTGTGCCCAAGGGGAATGCTGCAGTGAATGGGAAGTTCCCTGAGTGTTTACCTTGCTTGTTGCTGGTTTTTTTCTGTGACATGGTGAGATCAGGGACTTCAGCTGTTCCCTCCTCAAGGGACTACAGGTTAACAGAGTCTCAGCTCTTTCTATTCAAGGCACCACCAACTTCTTACACACTTTCTAAGCTTCAGCTTAAATCTGTTGTCTTTATACCTTAGATTCTGGGTAAAGCTGCATTACCCTACCAGATAGAAACCCACTAGTTTTGCATCCTAAGTATTGTGCTGGCCTATCTGTACTACACTGTGTGCTTTAGTTTAAATGTGTCCTCCAAGGTGCAATCATTACAGCAATCCTATCTGTGTTGTCCTTGGCTGCACGTGGTTAAACAAGCTGGGTGCTCCCAGGTTCCTCTCACATCAGACTTCCCTTTCCTCTCATCATCTGCCCTGCTGTCTGCTCCTGTCTCAGCCTGTACTCCTTTGATCAAAACTGTAACACAGACTAGAGGAGAGGTCTCACAGGGCTTTGGGTGGGAGCATCAATGTATTTTCCCAATGGGAACACCTCATTAAGCACTAGAAAGAACAGTGTTTGCTTTGTCCACAACTACACATTGCACTGTGACTCACCATCATGCTCCCATCCCCTAATACACAAGCTGCCAGCCTTTTTTTCCTGAGCTTTCTCAGGATCTATCCTGAGAAAGTATAAATCCTTTCTCTAAGTCTATCCAGCTCCCTTTCAGCAAGGTTCTCAGAACAGGTCTTGGCAGTTGGCAGACAATAGTTCCCTGAAGTTAATGTGGGCATCAAGGTGCAATACAACTTATTCTGATGATCCACGCTGAGGATCCTCACTGAGACTTGACAAAACTGGCTCAACAGATCCCAAAAGACAAGGACTGCCTCCAGTCTTGCTTGCTGTGCTCTCTGCCAGATCTCTCAGAGTTCCCAGCTTACAGAAGATTTCTATTATTAGCTATCAAGCCTATGACCTTGTCTGTCATACTACTGAAATTCATTCTGTTTCTGGTGCTCCTGCCAAGGTTAAATCAGGCTTCCTCTGCAATATCCCGGTCCTTCCCTGTACTAGCAATGCCTTCTAGTGTTGAATCATCAGGACACTCTCTCACTCTCTCTAGCTATCTGAATCAGGGTCTCAGGTTAATATTAGCAAAGGCTAATCCCTGGGTGACCATGAACAGTGTGACAAGTAACATTTTGGCAGACTTTGATAGGTGATCTTGCTGCTGCTGTCTTCCCAGATTGAACTTCTCCCTCCCTGCCTCTTACAACTCCTCTGCCTCTCTTGATCTTCTCCAGTCTAATTAATTGCTTCTTATGTGGCACATTCAATGCTGTACTGAAATAAAGAGATGAGACCTTTGAAATTTCTTTTGCCTTCCAGGAAAACAATCATTTGAAAGAGAGATGTTGGCTTGGACTGGTGTTACCCAGCACTGATAAACTCATTGCCTGACTCCCTTTTCCCCTATCTTCTTGGTAATAATTATACTTTCCTTGAAGTTCTCTTCTCAAGTGGTACAAATATTGAAGAGGTCATGCTTAAAATTCTGAGACTGACAAACTTTCTCATTTTTCTTTAATCCTAATTGCAAAATCTTCACTTTTGCAGACTGTATGGTGTCACCACTGTGTGCAGAGTTGAAAAAAGGCCTTTGTGTGTGTTTCCACATGCCAGCTCTTCCAGGGCCAGAAAGCACCCAAGCCCTACACTGTGAGTGCACTAATCAGCTTGAGCTGCTTATTCACAGTACTCAGCTTGTTTCTTTCCCCAAGGATATTTCTGTCCTTATCAATATCTTGGCCACTGAGTCTTCTTTGGGTTTTGCTCAGGCTATAGGCTCCTTGATCCCATCTTCACTCTTATTGACCAAAAGTGACCCTACTTCTTTTTTCAATTCCCCAAATAGCTGAAGAATATTATGCTGTTTGTTTTAACCTCCTTTGCAAGGCCTATCTCAGCTTGACATGTAAGCAATCCTCACTTTATCCTACAAGTCTGACCTCTAAGGGAGGGCAGGGTGGGGCAGGGCTGGTCAAGTCAGCCTTCTTTGCTGTCTGCCTTTTTTCCATTCCACACAGTCTCTCTGCAGAGCCAGCTTAAGCAGCTGCTTGTCGCCACAGACGGAGGGCAAGAGAATCAGGATCCTCATAGAAATGGGGGCTTCACACTGTCCCCAAAAGCCCATCTGCTCCCTCCCCACACTCCAGACTTTGCACTGCTGCCTGTGAAAGCAGTGCCATGAGTAAGCAGCAGAACACCCTCCACACACTGGGCAGCAGAGTGTAGAGGTGCCATCTAACCAGGATTATCTGTGATCCTGTGAGTGGGGTTTCTGTGTCCCAGTGAGAGAAAGGAAGAGAAGAAAAAAATCTTGTGAAGGGAAAGGGATGGTAGTCAGAATCCCATTACAAAGATTTGTGCCTTAGGTGATAGGTAGGGCAGGAGAAAAAAAAAATCAGGATGACTTTAGTGGCTAAAAAAATCTGTCTTGGGAGGAGGCTGGATCTGTAACTCAGATCTACTAAGTTTCTGTGGTTCTTACCCTGCAAAACTTGTCTGCTTCTTCCTTGGCTGAATTTAAGCTAAACCATCATACAAGACATTTCCTATAACCTCCTCTGCTGTGACATTTACCACCTTCACCCTCACATCTACAGGCTGCTCAATGTGATCCTTTTCAGCATCTTCTCAGATGGCTTTGCTCCTCTGCTGAACTGTAGGTGCTAATACAGCTCAGGACATCAGTTACAACCTGTGCTAAGGCTACAGACAATAGCACTTTGCATGAAAGGCATGGGGCATTGAGGGGATAGGTGTGAGCAGAGTAATGAACCTGCCTTTCATTCACACAGAGATTCAGGTGGTGCCAGGGGTGTCAGTGCCTCTTGCTTGGCAGCCTGTGGATCTTCACACAGCTTCAAATGGAAGGTTGTGCACCATTCATGACCCTGGCACTCTGTCAGCCCCCCTAAATAGTCAGTGCTTATTGGCAGCTCCTGCACAATGGGTAAAACTCCATGGCCATAGGGATCAATCCTGTACCTACCTGGGAAACACCACAGACAGGAGGAAGTGCAAATTGCTCTGTGCTTCTGAGATGTGCACACAGGGAGCCCAGGGATCTCACAACATACTGCAGAGCAGCTGTTTATGTATGCAGATACACACATGCATGCACAAATCACCTCACACATCATTTATCTTTGCATCCAACTCCCACGAGCATCCCTGGGTGGGGATGCAGGGCCCTGCTGATGCTAGGTAGGCAGGAGTTAATGGAAGAGAGGCTGGGAAGGAAATTAAAAAAAAAAAAAAAAAAAAAAGAAGTTGAAAGCCCAGCACATGATTCTTCTCCTATCACATCTGTGAATCCTGGAGCGCAAGAGTAATTGTCTGCAATGAGTCAGACCAAAAGGCACAAGGTAATGGTTGCTATGGCAACCTGTGCACTGCTCTAATTCGGCTCAGAATTAAAACGATATCAAATAATTTGCAAGCAAAGGCAACATGGCAAAGGCACTGGGTGCCAATCTAAAAAATCCAGCTATATGCAAGTCTCTCCTGAGTCAGTGTCACAGGCTCTTTTCGCTTCAAGAGTGACAGCCACGGCACTCAGAGGAGCTCTAGAGGCGGCGGTGACGGATAACCTTAGGCAGGAAGATTTCTGCTACACACAGGCAAGAACAGGGTCCTGGGCTGGAGCTCCAGCCTGGAACAGGCTCTGGGGCTGAGGATATGCTGGCACAGATGCCTCACCAGACCCCAAATGGGAAAATCATAACTCACAATTTTCTGGTGGGGTCCCACTGAGAAAATTCCCAGAAAGGGCCTGGGTACAGGAACCTACCCACAGGGTCTGTGCTGGGTGAAGGACTGCCTGGGTGGGCTGAGGAAGGCAGGGCTCACTCCCTTAGAGCTTTTTCCCTGGTAAGTGGTGCAGTGTACAAAGTCAGGCACTCAGCAGAGACTACAAAGAAAGATTTACTCTACAGAATTGGCTGTTGTCTTCAGTTTTTCTCCAGACAAGGCCTCATCCCAAGGCAATAGGTAAAGCCTGCACACACAGGGGGCTGAAGATCTTACAGCCTATGCAGATAGCACAAACACCATGGAAGAAAAAGAAATTGCTAAGGTCTAGCCAGGGTGAGCAGAATGCTATGAAAGATGCCTCACATGACTATTTTTAGCATTCTTTTGAGATCAAAATAGACTTATTTGTCCCTCTTGTCCCCAGTTACTATCTATACATGGAGACATCTATCTGGAGTTCTGCAGGCAGATGTTGCTCTCTCTGCCTGCTCACTGACCTGGTGGGAGGATAATCAGCTCTGAAAAGGGAACCATGTGGCCAGAGCACTGCTGCCAAACCTTGACAAAAGGCAAAGTTTGTAAGACCAGAGCCAGAGCAAAATAATGCAACCACCCCACTTTTGTCTGGCTTGTGGAACAGCTTGTGTGTGCCCCAGAAACACCCCAAAAAGCAGCCTGGGTGCTTATAGGTATCCCCCAAGGCTCAGTGTGTAAGCAGAATGTATTGGATGGCAAGCAGGCAGATGGGGAGATGAAGAGTGCAAGAGACACTGGTTTTGGCACACTAATTCATCATGGGGACACTGAGACATTGGAATAGCTGCTCAACTCTTAAGCCAGCCAAGTGTGCACCCACTGATAGCAGTGTCCTGAGAGATGGAGAAGGCACAGCTGCTGGTAGCATTAAAATCAGCAGCATTTCTGCCTTATGAGTGCCCTTAACACTTTCCATGACTCATTTCCAGGGCACGGCCTGTTCAGATGTCTCTGATTTTGTTGGATCAAATGGATGTATGAGAAACTGCTTGGGCTTTGGGGATTGCCAGAAGGGGCTGGCATCAGGGAGAGACCAGACATAGCAGGTGATGGGCTGAAAACGACTTGTCTTCCTTTTTATCCACCCTACCACTGCATGCCAGGGGGACCATGATTTCCATAAAAGCACCTGGTGATGCTTTAGGGACTCAGAGAAGTCTCTGGCACAACCTCTCACACAAAATGAGGGACAGCATTCCTTCTGAATACTGCAGCACACATTCAAGAGATCAGCTACCCTCATATTTTATATGGGTAGCTTAATGCTGCTTTCTGAACCAGCCTAGAGAAATAATTTTAATTCTCCAGTTTATTCCATCAAAAAGGTGCTTATGCTATTAGAGCTTATTTCCATGCATTTTAACAGCTTCTACTGATGCTACTGTCACTTTCCAGAGAGAAGGTTGGATCCAAGCAACAAAACTGTAGGAATACAGAATTGTGTGCAGATTAGCTTGAAAAGATGCCACAGCAACAGTCCTACTGAAAAAGCCACCTGTACCTCCTGTTCCTGCTTGCTAGAGCAGACAGCAGGTAGCCAAAATTGGAGATCAAGGAAGAGTTGGAGAGACATCAAGCCAGGAATTGCTTTTCAAATGAAGAGTTTCCATCAGACTGACAGAGGCAGGATTTTAACCAGAGGTAAAATGGTAAAATTACTCTCCATTACCAACTTTTCAGACTGATTGATTTCTAATTCTTTTGGGGGAAAAAAATACCAAAATATATTTTTAAAATCTGCTCCTGCTGTGAGTACAGAGCTTTTCTGAAAACACTGGTCTAGATAACTCAATGTCCCAAAACTCTGCCTTTAAAACAGAGATAATATTTCTCCTCTGCCACTGGTTTGAGCTTGCATAGTGCTGTCCCCAAATACATCTGCATAAATTGCTGGTGTCATGGGATAACGATTTCACAGTGGTCCAATAACTGCTGGTAAGAACAGCTAGTTCCAGTATCAGTAGAGAAGTGTTGTATAAAATAAACCTTCATCTCCCAAGTGCCCATTTGGATTATTTTTCTCGGGCACCATGTGCACGCCCCATTGTCTGTTTCCCATCCCTGCCACATGACAGCCACGGCAGGGAATCTAATCCTGCCTGTTCCAGTTGGGACTGGCAGCCAGCTGACAGCCCCAGAAGTTGAACAGCCAGAAGGTCAGGCAATGAAAGAGACGTCATCCACAGCCCAAAGTGACAGCTGAACTCCTGCACAGATTCCAGCGGTTTCACTGAGGCTTTAAATCACTAAAAGCTTCTGTCAGCAACTCCATGTGATTTCTGCCTTGCAGCCTGAGGATCAGAAAGCCCCAGGCTACTGACTCACGGGAGGGAGCAGATGACAATGCTATCTGGGGCAGGACATGGCTTGGGGAGAATGCCATCACCATTCCTTATTTCTCATTTCCAACACAGTTAGTGTGCATGAAAGGTACTGGACTGACATCCCAGGAGAACAGCTGCCTTCTAATTAATTATAATTAATCATTCAGGCATTACTTAATGTTTGCATAGTGCTTTGAAATGCCAAAGCACAATAGGTAGATAATATTCATAGTCAAGCCAGGACTGCCTGTGTGGCTTCCCACGAAGGAGACCACAGCTCACACAAGCGGGCCCTGCCTTAGCTCCACCATATCCTCCAAGAAATCCCTGTTACTCTGAATCCCTCGTGCACCCCTCCCAAGCCCACAGGGGAAGGAGAGGGGTGGATGAAAAGGAGTGAGGATAGAGCAGGGCAAAGAACACTTCCTTTGCCTGCTGAATTTGGCCACCTCTCCACCTGGAGCAAAAGGAGCAGCTTGGACTCTCCTTCAAACCCATTCTGGGATTTCCCACTGAGCTAATACAGACTAAAATGGGAGGAAGGAGGTCCTTGTGCTTCCCCCTCCATCCCTTCTCTCAGCTCTCTAGACTGCAACTCTCTAATCCCATCTGACTGCTCCTCCACTCCCTGACAGCAGCCAGGCCTGTGTCATCTTCCTGGACATTTGATTTCACCAGTTTGCCTTACTCTGCCCTGGCTGGGGACTGCCATTCATCTGCCAGAAGAAAAGGGGCCCAATGTTCCCTGTCACTGGCATTCTCCCCATGGGGGCACTGGGGGTGCTCCCTCCCCATGAGCATGGCTGTAAATCCTGGAGCTTAATTTTTCACTGCATGCATAGTGAACATTTCAAAGTGCTTACAAATCCCCTCAAGCACCATCAAGTCAAACAAGTGACAGTAATGATCAGTGGCAGAATGACAGGCCAGTTCATACCACTGGTTCTTTCATAGGGCACTTTAAAAGTCTCTGTTGTTCCCCTTTCAAAAAACAGTGGCTGCATTTATTCAGAAACTACAAGTCTACCCAGATATTTGGCTTTCTGTGAACCAGTGCTAGGTACCAAACTTCTGGTAATATCATAACTAAATTATCATGGTATCAGTCCCAGTAAGGGCTGATGCCATCAGAATAACAATAACAACAATCTGCATCTCATTCTGCTCTGATTGCCTCTTTTGTGCCTCCACACTCCCTCTCCTTTCTTCACCCCTCTCCTGTACCTAGGATGGTGTTGCAGCTCTGCCCAGCATCATTTCTGCTGCAGCCCCTCACAGTCCCCTAGAATTAGGATCTAGCCATTCAGAATAATTATATTACTGTGAAGGGAAATAAAGTGACATCTACATCCTTACTCTCTAAGCTGGCATCCACAAGAAAAAATAATATTTCAATTGGTAATGTGACTACTAGTTATTGCCCTTGTTTTTAAATCTATTATGAAAGATTCAGATTATGAACTTGTCACTACTGGAAACAAAACAAATTATAATAGAGCACATTTTTCCTCCCTGAACCCCCCCAAAGATAGTGTAAACTGACACCCAAACCAGCAGTTGGAACCTACCTTAGCAAACCCTTGTGCTCCTACTGAAGTCAGTGGAGGCTACAGCTGGGGACATGAAGAACTTTGGACCCTCTGGGTGAGAGTGTTTGCCCTGATGCTACCATTTAATCCACCCATACCATGGATCAGAGATGGGCTGTTTTCATCAAAGCATAAGAAACCAGGAATGAAGAACACCCACCCCATGTATGAGAGTAGCAGAAGATGCTTGTGGTCAGGTCACCTAATGTACCTGCTAGGGACAGGGACCATGGTACCTTTAATGAAAAAAAGCAATTGAAAATTCATTTCTGTGTCTCAACTTCCATGGTTTCCAGTGAGAAAACTGGTTCTGCATCATTTCCAAAAATGACAGATTTTTCACCTTATTGTTATTGTTTTAACATGATTTGTTTCCCTGTCCTCTGCTGTTTCCTCCACCCTCTGCAAAGGATCTTTCTCCTTCACAGCATGTCCACACAGACAGTACTAAGCATAAATGAGTGGGTGGAAATCTCCACAGGGGTTGTAGAAAATGCTGCTGACAGAAGAGAAATGGCTCTATCAGGACCAGATCTTCCTGACACTTGTTCTTGCTCCAGCACTTCCACAGAGAAATTTCCTTCCCTGTATTCATGCTGAATGCCAGATTGTCCTGGTTTCAGCTAGGGTAGAGTTAATTTCTTCTCAGTGGCTGTTAGAGTGCTGTGTTTTGAATTCATAATGAGAATGTTTTGGTTTTTTACTAAGTGTTTATCCTAAGTCAAGGACTTTTTTCTTTGTCTCATGCTCTGCCAGTGAGGAGGTGAATAAAGGAAACTGGGAGGGACCAAAGCTTGGACAAGTGACCTGAACTGACCAAAGGAGCATTCTATCCCACAGAACATTATGCCCACTGTAGAAACTGGGGGGAGTTACCCAGAAGAGGGACCAGTCTGGGTTTGGGAAGAGAGGTCAGGCATGGGTCAGTGAGTTGTGAGCAATTGTATCTTGCACTGCTTGCTTTTGCCTTTTAATTATTTTTTAATCATCGTAATGATTTACCATTATTATTGTATTTTACTTCATTTCCAATTATTAAACTGTTCTTATATCAAACTTCAAGTTTTAGTTTGATTCTCCTACCCAGTTCACAGGGGTGGAAGGGTGAGAGGGAGCAGCTGTGTGTGTTGCTTAATTTCCAGCTGGGGTTGAACCACCACAAAGATGAACTGCTTGTATGCCTCTGCTCTAATCCACAGGTCAGGAAAGGGAAGGAAAAAGATCATAAAAACAAACATTTTTTAAAAAAATGTTCTTCTCTCAAATAAATGCTTAGAAAAATGTTTCAGTGCTGTACAGAGGCCCTTGGTGTGGTTTCAATGCTCTTTCATTTTCTGCTGGATGTAACAGTGTCAGTTGGTATCAGTTTTGAGAGCAGGTTCTATCATCCTATAACAAAACACCTATTAATGTGAACTTTGGTGAAATCATCTCTGTTCACAGGTGTCTTTGGGCAGACTTCATAATAATTTCCTGGCTTTGGGCATAAGAGTGAAATGTTCTATTTCATAACACTTCTTTCAGCATACAAGTACTTTCTCAATGTCCAGGTGATAATTAAAGGTTATCACTGTCTGCTAGAACTTACTGCAATCCTGGAAATGAAGGAATGTTTCATCAGATGAAGTTAAATTGCTATAGTTTTACTGACTAGCAGTATTTAAAAACATTGCCTGTCTCCTACCCAGCCTAGGCAAATGCAATGGCAGACTGTGACCTGAAGGTATCAGCTGTATGGCCCTCTCTCTACAGAGTGCTCCTGCAATGAAGTTGTTCTTTGCTGCCCATTCTGGCTGCCATTCCTTCCACCATGCAAGGCTCCATTAGCACTAACCATTCTTTCCCAAGAAGCTTTGCATCACAGCATATAATTACTCCATTACCTGTCCCATCAGCTTCTCCCTTTAGTCACTGTTTCCAGGTCCAAAACAATTTCCATGGACCTACATCTTCTCCTACCCCAGTATTCCTATTCTGAGTGGTTAAGTTGGATATGGTGCCAGGGTTACTGATAATGCTGATTTGTTTTTTTAAATGTCTGCTCTGTTTCACTTCTGATCTCAGTGTGCTTCCATAAAGGCTGAAGCCATTAGTACAGAAAACAGTAAATCTTCAAAAGCTTTGGGAAAAGCTTTTGGAAACAATGTGCTGCATGCATTTTCCAAAAGAAGATGCAGTCTAGTGAAGGTCTGCCAAAAGGAGTTTAAAGCTCACATACAACAGTAAGTCTGGCAATCTGTAGGTCTGAGTTGGAGTTCTAGCAACATGCCCATTCCCTCAGCAGAAGCTATTTTTCATTTGAGGTAACACTGGAGATGCATACACATGATGCTGTTCCAAAACCAAAAGTGTTTCCTGCAAAGTTCTAAACCTGCACAGACTTCCCAACCTACTCCGGAGAAAGTCTCAATCCACAAATTCACCAGCACTGGAGATGGGAAGCTTCCATTCAAACAGCCCATTTCCCTTTCAGAAGCCTGTCAGCCATTCAGTACCTGTTCCATTATTCTTTGTTTAGCCTAGTTCTCAATACCACAAGCTATTGTGGCTCCTGTCACTTCCCCTGAATGACAAGCTAACAGCTCTCAGCTCCCACACTCAAGGCAAGATGCAGCCATTTCATTCAAGATAAAAAGAGAAACCAGAATGTCCTACCTGCAGCAATTCCCATCTTCCCATCCACAGACACAGACACGGCCGTGCTCACTGTCACCACTTTTGGCAGGCCACCCCCCTCTGTCAAGACACAAATACAGCAGGCTTGGTTAGCTTACCCCCAGAGAGGAATAAAAATGCAGCAGGAACAGCTTGCCCACACAATTTCCCATTCAGGACAGTGTGTACATATGCCTCAACTCTGAAACATCCCAGAATTTTGAAGGCTGCATCTTTCAAAACATAAAAGCAGCCTAATGGGCTATTAGTAGATTTTATTTTTATCTTCTCTATGGCTCATGAGAAAAGTGGCATCCTCAGCATAAAGGAAATGTAGGCAACCTAGTCTCATGGAAGACATCCCTGCCCATGGCAAGGGGTGTGGAACAAGTGACCTTTAAGGTCCCTTTCAGCTCAAAATGTTCCATGAGTCTGTGATAAAATATAAAGATTTGACCTCCTCTACTTTGGGCATGTAGAGCTTCTCTTAGACCAGAGAGCTGTTGTGCTCAATGCACCATCTAAACTCTGTGGACAGAGGAGAAACAGGACAGGAACTCTGATAACACCTGCACAGCAAAGATGTCTAACTCTTACCCAAGCCAGGGCAGCACTACAAACTGCAGAAGCAGCACTTCCAAATGCTTCCAGAGTGCACTCCATTTCAGAAACAAACTCTTCTGGGACTTGCCTGAACTCCCTTATGCCACAGGGTCTCCCAATTACCCCTGAGCTGCTGCTTTAAGCATCCTGTAGGTCCCTGTGACACATCTGCCAGCCCTGTGCAGATCTCTGAGCTCCCATGGGGCATTTAAAATTTAAAATCATATGGCTGGATAGGCTCAAGCAGGTAAACCCCATCTCTCCTTGTCAATGCAGTTGTTCTAGCCTGCAGTTGTCCACGTAGCAGATTCCATTTCTGTATATTTTTAAAAGTGATTAGATTAGCTTCAGCTGGGGCACTTCTTTGGGAACTGCCAGGGGACAGTTTGAAGGCCAGTCTGATCTATGTAGTCTGCACCTTGCAAGCTCTGTGGAAATCCACATGGGTCAGGGACTCTTTCTTTCCCCACAACTCCAGCATTTGCTACTGCTTTCCATGTCTGCCTTCATCATTCTAGGTGTGTCCAGACCACAAATCAGTGCCTACCACAGTTTAGCCTGCAGGCTCTCACTATTTTGTTTCTGTTTTTTGATTGAAGCCAGATTAACCTGCTCAAGTGTGTCAAAATCAGTAAAACCTTTATGAAATAAATACATGCCTTGACCATGATTCTGCCTTTATGGTGAACCTCAAATTTCTTATTCTAGAATGGGACAAACAAGAAAAATGCACTTAGGGTCTCTAGGAAAAAATCCTCACCCAACACATGAAAAATCTGGGATTCAAGAACAGTTCTACTTGACTGCAGAGGCTTCCCTGCTGCCCTTTTATTCCTGAAACTTCTGGACACTGGAAGGAGGTGCTGTGCATTAATGGTTCTGATGACATGCAGTCATTTCCCCCCCCAACAGAGAGCTCTTGGGGTTTTTCTTTCTTAGATGATCAGAAGTCCATCTGCCATGAAAACCTCCTGTCACAGCAGGTGACTTGTGCAAAACATGAAAAAGGGACTTCAGCATCTGATAGAATTGAAAAAGAAACTAGGTGGCCTATTTTGGCTAAAATGTGGGGCAGCCCTGCTTCATCACATGATTTGGACTCTGCTTTACAGTGAACCACTGGGTATTATTTCCTGACCCTTTCCAGGCATATTGTGTGATCCCATGGATCACAGTCTCTCTGAGCCCAGCTGCTCATCCCTGAAGAGTAAAAATCTCCCTTATAGTTTAGGGCACAAGGTCTTCAGGGCCAAGTGCTGCTTTTTACAAGGTGCCTACAGGATTTCCAGGTGGGGTTCCAGTGGGGTTCTGGACTTGACTGAAGCTTCTGGCCCATGGCAGTGTAAAACAAAGAACAGTGACAACTACTTGTCTTCTGTCTTTATCCAAAAATAGCTGTGACTTCTAAGAAAGCTACAGCAAGCCACAACTCCAATGTTTAACCAGCAGTGACTATTGTAGCCTGGGTAATGTCTGTCCTAGGAAGTCCCACAGGGTGTCACTGCCTGGTTTTCCAACCCACACCCTGTTCCAAAGAGCAGATGCCATGGCTTGCAGGGCTGTTAAAGGTCTCTCCTGCCATTCCTCCTCCTCTCTCCACACTTGCCTTTTAAGTGAGATGTAAGGGTGTGGGGAGAGAGAAGCTTTTGTAGGTTTTGAGTGTTTTCTCCTTCCATTCCTTTACATCCTGGTTAATCTCTTGCCTCACAGGCTGGTTTTCTTCTCTTTGCTACTTGCTTTCCCACCCACCAGACTCCCACCACTGTGCCACAAAAAGCTTTAGCAGCTACAGTGCTGAGCTCCGTGACAGAGATAGAGAGCTAGGGGCCAGGGAGGAGCACAGAGGGGATTTCTGCCTCCTGTGGAGGAGTCTCACATG
Source organism: Erithacus rubecula (assembly GCF_903797595.1). Lineage (NCBI taxonomy): Eukaryota > Metazoa > Chordata > Aves > Passeriformes > Muscicapidae > Erithacus > Erithacus rubecula. The sequence goes on from NC_136686.1 coordinate 2,529,244, forward strand.
AATATTTTATTTTGCTTGATTGTTTTTAGGCCCTTCTGCTCTCTTCCAGCCTTTGAGAAGGTCCTGGTTGGCCCTGTATACTTACAGGAACCAACACCCAAAGAGACATTGAAAAGCCCTCCTTGCTTTCCCCTGGTATATGAACTTCTTTGCTGAGAAAGGGATGCCATATTCTAGTACTAGAATTAGAAGGATGCAGGACACCAATGCTATGGAAAAGCCTTCCCCTCCACCATCTTCCTTAACAAACCCATCCTTTCCTGTCATGGAAAGTGGTGATGGAAAAATTGACACCCTCTGAATTTAGATTTCCTGACTGGTCCCTCACCAGTGCCAGCTGTTACTGTCATCCAGCAGGGCTGATGCTGCTCCTTCCCAAGCCTTACCACACCTACGTGTCTCATTCCTTCTGCAATACCTTTCCTGTTCCCATCTCATGTTTTGTTTGTATTCCAGCTCCTCAAGTATTTCCCCAACTCCTGTTTTCCTAAACCTTGCAATCTACCAAGCCCTGCATGTCCATTTCCATGTCAGTTTCTATGTCCATCCTTCTCCTCCTCTGTAGCCCTGCATTACCCATTCCTGACTGCCTTCTCCACACCTTGCACATCTTTCAGCTGTGCTCAGTACCTTGGCCACGAGCCCTCTGCCCCTCACAAAGGGAATGCCAAGAGGGCAGGAAGCAGCAACAAAGGGAGCGGGATGGGTGCAGTGTGGGATGAAAGGTGTGGAAGGCTTTTTTTTCTCTTTCCCTCTATCTGCTCTGTGTTCAGGCTGGAGTTACCTGAATCATCCTCTGAGACAATGCTGTAGATGAAGCTGCCGGGGGGATGCTCGGCCGCCCTGCGGTACCACAGAGGAAAGTGGTCCATGGTGAAGATGCTCTCCTTTTCCTTCTGCGTCAGGAATTTCCTGCGGGGAGATAAAACGTTGTGCTATAACACGGCGTGGAGGAGCGGCAGCCCTCCACAATGCAGGGGACACATCATCACCCGGGGTTTTCCATGGGCGAGGGCGGGCGGTGTCGCTGTCGCCGTGTCCCGGGGTGTCCCCTCGGGCAGGGCCGGGCCCTCGCTCGCTCCGAGGGGCGCCCGCCGCGCCTCACGCGGCCGCCGCCAGGTGGCGCTGTTGGCCCGGCCCAGGCCCGCCGCGGCCCCGGGCCGGGCAGGGGAACCGGGAATGACACCCCACCGGAGAGAGGGGAAACCGGGAATGACACCCCACCGGAGAGAGGGGAAACCGGGAATGACACCCCACCGGGGAGAGGGGAACCGGGAATGACACCCCACCGGGGAGAGGGAAAACCGGGAATGACACCCCACCGGGGAGAGGGGAAACCGGGAATGACACCCCACCGGGGAGAGGGGAAACCGGGAATGACACCCCACCGGGGAGAGGGGAAACCGGGAATGACACCCCACCGGGGAGAGGGGAACCGGGAATGACACCCCACCGGGGAGAGGGGAACCGGGAATGACACCCCACCGGAGAGAGGGGAACCGGGAATGACACCCCACCGGGGAGAGGGGAAACCGGGAATGACACCCCACCGGGGAGAGGGGAACCGGGAATGACACCCCACCGGGGAGAGGGGGAACCGGGAATGACACCCCACCGGGGAGAGGGGGAACCGGGCAGCACGGAAGGGACACCGGGAATGACACCCCGGGGCCAGCGCAACCTTCCTCACAGCAACCTTCCAGTATCTGAAGGAAGCTGGATAGGGAACTCTGTTAGGAACTGTAGAGATAGGGCAAAGAGAAATGGGTTCAGATTGAAAGAGGGGAGATTTAGATAAAATACTGGGAAGAAATCTTTTAGTGTGAGGCTGGTGAGGCACGGGTTCTGAAGGAGGTTGTGGATGCCCCAATGCTGGCAGTGTTCAAGACCAGGTTGGATAAAGCCTTAAGCAACTTAGTCTAGTGGGAGATGTCCCTCCCATGGCAGAGTGGGGTGGGAACAGATCATCTTCAAGGTCCATTCCAACCCCTTAACGAATTCTAGGATTCTGTGATTCCTAGAGAGGCAGGAACTGAAGTGCATGAGCAAAGAGTGCATGGCAAGACAGGCAGTGGGTACTCAGGAGAGACCTCATGAAAATCAGGTCATTTGCTTCCCTGGAGGCTCATACAGCTTGCCTGGCAAATCCCTTTGTTTTCAGGCTCTTGTTTTGCTGCTTATTTTGACGTAATGATAATTCCTCATTTATGATTCCTTCCTTTCAGGGGATTCCAGAAGCTTCTCCTGTGGGATATGTGGGGGTCTGTCCCTGCAGTGTGGTGACTGTGACTGTTTCAAGCACTGAATGCTGTTCCTGATGAGCAGTGGGGAATCGGGAATCATCACATTAACCTCCTGCAGCACACAGCATTTTCTCCCTTGTTGCCAGAGACTAACTGCTCTGAATTGTTCAGACTGCTTCAAACACATGAAGAGTGTCACAGGCACAGCAGAGCTTGAGTGTAGGACTCATGTTTGGGAAACTTGGGGACAGTGAAACAGCTGCCAAGAAGCTCACGACCACCCTCCACACGGTCCCTTTCTGCTAGTGTGCCCCTGTGACCCGTCCTTTCCTACAGCAGCAGGCACCAGACTGTGTATCCAAAATGCAACAGAATGCAAACTATCCTTTCCACGTCAAAACCCTTCAGTGCACACACATTTCTGCCTTGAGGGAGAGAGCAGGAGAGTGAATGGGATGTGACAGATGTCAGTCACATCACTTAACGCCTCACTGCAAGGCACTGGGATGCTGCTGCAATGTAGGCAGTGTGAGAGGCAGAACAGCATAAATCTGGAAGAGGAATTGAGACACAAAGATCAAACAGGGCTGAGCTGGAATGTTGCTGGGGCACTGGAGTGCAGAGCCTTTGCACTGCACAACAGTCCTGGGGATACGTAGTAACTGTGGGCATTTTCTATGTCTGCTGACTGAAGTCAGGGAATGGTTGAAGGGTTTTGTTCAAATTGAATGCATTTTGGGACAGTATTTTAAGAAAAACACAAAAGGACCAGAGGAAGACAAAGGTCCCCTACCCTGATTCTGTGAATCAGCATTAATGCCATCAAGGTGTTGCTTCTTTCCATTCTATCTCCCCAAAGGCATTTCTAAGGCTGGTGGTGATTTCATGCTGTCCCTTCAGAGACACTGACAGAAACCCCTTAAGGCAGTTTAGGGACTTACTTGTTGGAAATCTTCTCAGAGCCCACATACAGGGCACTCCTCATGAGCCCAGCCCGAGTGCCCAGAAACGCCATCTCAACGCCTGCCTCAGTGTCCCTGTGGAACAAAAACACACAAGCAGAAGCAAAAGTTCTCACAAGAAGAGCCATGATCCCTGTCCCAGGGTGAGGGCCTTTCAAACTCGAAGTCACATCTGACTCCTGACACATCTGACATACTGACTCCTCCCTGCTAATGACAACAGGTTGTTACTGGCTGACAACTAGCAGGTTTAAGACTTGTGCTCAGATTTAAGTCTGCTTATTTCATTCTCTTTTAAACAGGCCATAACCTCCTCTGCCCCTGCTAGCTCTGCTCCAGGCTACTCTCATGAGGCTGAAGTGCAGGAGAGGAACTGCAGAAGGAGAATGGCTGGATCAGGGACACAGAGAATGGCCAGGGTAGCAGAATGTGACCAAAGAGGGTGTGTTGGTGTGGCTGTTTAAAGCTGTGCTGATAACTGGGTGGGTGTCCTAGCAGAACTGTCACTGGCTCAGCTTCTGTTAGTGTAGGGATACAAGGAACTGAAACGGGGACAGGAGTCCAGTCCTGTATATCTGTAAGGAATGTGTCTGCTGAAAGAAGATCTGTGTGATGTGATACAAGACACCACAAACAACAGGTGCCTCACTAGAAATAACAAAATATAAAGTTGTTTACTGAAGCCAGCCTGTCCAGCATCTTCCTGAGGTTCAATCTGGAGGTACCACCAATACAGACAAGACCGAACTCCCTTTTCTCCACTAAAAAAACCCTCACCAAACTAAAGATTCTCTCAAGAAGACCCAGCTTATTGGAGTTCACTCCTGATAGACACTTTTCAAGCTATTTCTAAAGATATTGAGCTATTTCTACAGTCTCTTGTATGCTGTGCAAAAGTTTGTGACTATATCAGGCACTGCATAAACCCACAGAATCTGGAGATGCATCTTCAGTGGTGTTCTATCCATATTTTTGTCTTTTGTACTTACAAGGACATGTTGAGGGCTAGTGTTGTCCAGTAGGCCTCCATGGGGGCAGTGACCACTGCATCAAACAGCACTTCCTGGACCAACTCCTCATCACCTAAGGAGAAAAATGAAGAACAAAAATCAGGAGAGAAAGACATGCTTCTCCCTAGATGTTTTAGAGAATCCCTTGGTAAGAGCATCTGCCTGTCCAGAACAGTGGATCAATGAGGCACAAAAAAGAGGCCTCCAATTATAGGGCAGAGAAGAGGTCCTAACACCCTGGGTGGTAGAAAAACACAGGAGCAGATGTTACAGCCAAGATCACAGAAATACAGAACCAGTGAGGTTGGGAAAGACCTCTCAGATCATCAGGTCCAACCTATAACCCAACACCACTGTGTCAACCAGATCATGGCACAGAGTGCCACATCCAGTCATTCCTAAAACACCTCCCTGGGCAGCTGTTCCAATAACTAATCACCCTTTCTGTGAAGATTTTCTTCCTAATGTCCTAAATCATCAGACCAGTTCCCCTGCAAACTCTCTGGAAGGGTTGTGCCCAAACAAGTGTGGGCAAGTGAGAGGCTTCCAAATGAAGTTATGAATTAGACCATCACTTGACTCTTTCATTGAGTAGGTCTTTGCCTCAAATCCCTGCTTTGACTGTTCTTCTGGGTATCCTGTAGAGGATAGCAGCCAATACTTTCCACTCAAGTAACTTCCTTCAAAACCACCAGAGATTTTTTCATGGCCTCTACTCTGTCCCTTTGCTCATTGGCTTCTCTGTTAGCTCCGCTTCCTCCCTGTGAGTCACAAAACATTTTCCTGTCCTGGTTTTCACCAGATACTCAAGCCAGTCCAGGCTACCAGTCTAATCCACTTTGGACTGGAGCTAAGAAGTGATTAGCAAAGTTCAAGGTATCATCATGTACTAAATGACATGCCCCAGAACCCCATTTCTCTGACCTGCTCTGTTTCTGTATTGCCCTGCTTGCACTAACCTGTGAGAACATGGTGACTATCATGTTGCAGAAATGCCCTTTTCAGTGCTGTTCTGGATGAAGCCACCCTACCATTTCAGTGTTTCTGGCACTGAAATTTTCTGGGTTGATGTTCCAGGTGTTCCTTAATGTTTTAGCTCAAGTTCTCCCAAACTTCTTTGTCACAGATCTCAGGATCCTTCTCTCCACAGTTGTTATTCAAGCCTCAAAATCAGATCCCACCATGACATCTTTCCTTCTTCAGGCCCCCCATATCTAGGATTAATGTGTTCAAATCATACTTGTTTCTTTTTCCACAGCACTCCCAAACCTTCATATTTGTCCAAGTCAGCTCTCCTGAAAATGGAGAGCTCCTCCCTGGCCTCTTCAGCTCATGCATCTCCTCTTTGCAGCCTACTCCAAGCCAGCCTCATTGTGCAAGAGAGGAAGGATTACTGGATTGTGGTTGATTTTACTTTTAAGAGATTCCCATCCTCGTGCCAAAGGTTTGTGCCTCTGAGGTGCAGTATTACATGCAAAAGCTTGTACTTGGCACAGCTAAGGGGCTGAATGACATCCTAAAACCAAACTGCTGTAAGGAATTCCCATGCACATGAACATCTCTGACCCCTGACAGAGATCCAACTCTTCAGTGGTGCTGCAGGAGAATGGCACCTGGTGCAAGGGATGAGCAGCAGGGGGAGCAGCAAAAATAATAATCATATAACCATTTTTTTCTCCTGGATCAGTTACCTGTTGTGCTTGGAACACAACATCAATCATCCTTGTTCTGAAAGAACCCATCTCTCCAGAGGGCACCATGAGCCCTTGGATGATGATGCCTGGTGTCCCTGGCAAACTGAATGGTCTCAGCACTTTTCCTGGCTTCTCCTGCCATTGCCCCCTCTAGACCAGTCAGTCAGTCTGTCTTCAACCTGGTGTGCAGCCCATGCCAAGCTCCAGTCAAGCCTTCCACTTTCCAGTATTTCCTATGCTGGGACCTCCAGTGTGGCTGAGTTATATGTCAGCTTTGAAACAGAAAAAATTCCTCTGATGGAGACAAGGAGGTAGATCCTCAGCTCATTTCCACTTGTGAATTAATCCAGGCTTGAGGTAAGTCCTGCCTGTGTAAGCAAGTGCCACAGGGGCTCAGTCTGTCACCAGTTAGTCACAGTTCCCTCTCCCTGGTGATGGATACAGGAAAACCCCAGCAGGGCACTTCCAGTGCCTGGGACTCACATTCCAGGTCAGGCTCCTCTCCAGTGAGGAAACGGATCACAGCCTCCAGCTGGCTGAGCTTCCTGTGGTCGGGATCAATGTCAGTGATGCAGTAAATCCTGGTGGGAGGGGAGAAGAAACACAAAAGGGCAAAGAGAAACCACAGTCAAACAAATGCTCCTGGATGACAGTAACTGCAAAAAGAAAGTCAGCAAGAAACCTTGGTCTGCAAAGTCTTTATCATTGCTGCATGTTGTGCCCACTCTAAATCTAACAGTGTGGCTCTAAGTCAAACCCTACCACTAAACCAAACACCAATTAACCTGACTGATGTGCTCAGTAGGGTTGCTCTGCTCTCCAGCATAAGCTCACAATGCAACAGAGCTCTTCCAAATCCTGCCAGCAGTTTCCTGTGTTATGTTGTGCAAGATGTGTACCTGTGCCTGTAACACACAGTAACAGTGTGATGGAGAGAGCTGAAAAGCAGAGGGTCATGTGCAACGTGACACCAGACTAGAAGCAGAAAAAATAACAGACAGAGGAACAAACTGTGAGATGAGGAATGATCTTGCAGTGTGATATGGTGACAACAAAAGGAACACAAGTGCAGGAGTTTCAGGATATAGTTTGGGGAGAAGCAGAAGAATGTATTAGAAATGCTCTGTGTTATAAAGGAAACCAATCTTTTAATCCCACTTCCAATTTTTATCACTCCATTGTCAGGACAAGGGACAGGAAGGGGTTATAAGAGAGAATTAAAACTCATAAAGGGGCTGAAAGGAGTGATTTATGAGAAAAGTCTAAGAGAAATGAATATGTAACGAATATGTGGTTAAGCTGACACCTGAAGTCAGGAGTAGAAGTTGCTGTTTGTGTCTCAAATGTGCTGCTTGTGAAACTTGACAGTGTAATGAGAGGTGAGATGGGGTGCAGGGCTGCTTGAATACAGTTATTTTGGCTTTGATACAGCCTGGCTTCATGTGACTGAGTGGGACTGCATGGTGAGTTCATGAAAACCCCAAACCTCACAGCAATAAATGGAAAGTGCTTCACCCTGTTTCATATCCAAACCAAGCAAAACTGTAAGTTCTGCTTGCTCTTGAAACAGAGGTTATAAATCACCTCCATGTTCACTAGAAGTTAGGTTTAGGCTCAGTTCAGAAGGATGCCAACCAAAAACAAACTAGGATTTAAAAAAGTATTTCAATCTCTCACCAAGCTTGCAACAAAATTCCCTAACAGGTCTGACATAGTGTAGGTTTTGTAAGACAATTCTGAGCAACACAAGGAGAAACAAAGTAAGTCTGAGTACAGAAGACTGAGGATAAATCTCAACTGTTTCTTAGGAGAGGAATGTGCTAAGTTCTTGGTGGGATCTCCCAAAAAAAGAGGTGAAACTCAGTTGCCTGGAGACAATCAGATCTTTGCAGGTACAGCACCCAAACAACACTGTTTTTTCCCTTGGCCACAGAGGGTGATGAACTCAAACCAGATTGCTGGGATCTTTGCCCAAATATCAAGACAAAGTCCTGTGTCACTGACAAGATTTCCTCCACTTACCATTCATTTGCTAAAGACAGGTCTGGCTGGAGCAGGTCATGCAAACCTGAAACCAGAGAGTACATGGAGTATTCAGTGAGGAAGCAGACAGACACAAACAGGCTCTGAAGGAGAAGTGGTGACATTCCCAGCAGCTCCCTTGTCCCTTTCAGATTATCCTACCTTCTTCCACTGAAGTGTTCCCCAGCAGAATGTACTCCCCGTGCCCCCTGGACAGCACAACACCCAGGCTGCAGGCAAGAAAGAAAACAAAGGGTTTGTCAGCAAGGAAAGGTGTCACTGCCTGCAGTTAGAACCCTTAAAGACATTAACTCCCTCCACAGCTATTAAAGAAAGGAACATCATCAGAAGACGATTAAGTGAGATCTGATTTAAGCACCGGGGCTAAGGAACCTGTCTGTAGAGTTGTGAGGCACTGCTGGTGACAGTTTTTTTAGCCAACACTGTAGGTTCAGGTCCATGATGACATTTCTCAAATCTCTGCCAGTTTCAAACAATTTCAACTGGGAGAATAAAACCAACACCCCCTCCCTTCCCTCCCACACACAATTTGCTTCATTTGTTATTTCTTGGTTAATAATTTTCAATGCATAACAATGTTGAGGTTTTTTTTAGAGCCATACACCAGAACCATAGATCATATTCAGAAGAAATGAAAATTTAAGCTGTATCATTTCTCTGAAATAAAACAACATTTTCTATCTAAGGTATAGCTTTCAGACTCTGAATTTCAGGTAAATCATAATATTCCTTTTGAATTGACCCCAAATAATATTTTAATGGCAATAGGAACAAAGAAGTCAGTTATTCCTACTGCTCTACTCATGACTTGTAGCAAGATTTATGAAGAGAAAGGACTATTCTGCTGTCCCTGATCAGACTTCTGATCACACGAGTCCTTGCTCACCTGAAGGGTGTGCCACTGATGTCCGTGAAGAAATAATCATTGGTGAGGAAGAGAACTCGTTTCTGAAATAAGAGAATGAATAAGAGAGACCATCTGACAGAGCAAGGGCATAGTGGTGATGGGGACCTGGGACAATGTCCCTGAGGCTGAGCAAAACCAGCACCTCACACCTTGCTAGGGCTGGCTGGAGGCTGGGATGAATGTGCAGTATTCAGCATATCCAGCACCTTGAGACTTTCAGGATCCAGGCAGCCACTCCATCTTTCCAACAAGGGTTTCAGATAAACCTTTCTTTGTTCTACTCCTGCACTGGCTGCAGGAAGGGGTGGGGAGAAGCTGCCCTCCTGCTTGTCCCCTCCAAGCACATGTGCTGGGGTCCTGCTGCTCTTCCACTAGACACAGCAACCCTGAGAGCTTTGCATATCATCATCATCATCATCATCATCTCAAGCAGGACGGGGGCTCAGTGGCAGATAGGAAGGGAAGGAGGGGTGGAGTTGAAGGGGAGGCAGAATGGCAAACCTATCCTCCTGTGTGGGTGGGCAGCCAGGGCCAAGTCTCCCCACTCCTGTGGGAAATGCTGATATTCTTGACATTTACTTTCATGCCAAAGTGGGACAAAACATTAGCATATTCCAATTTTGTTTAAAAAATTGGTTCAAAAAAATTTACATTTTCAATTTGGGAAAAAAAGTGCCATTTCAGATCCAAGCCATTTTGATTCGCATGCAAATATTTTTTTTCAGACTGACATTTCAACTGAAGACATTTCAGATTATTGAAAGCTGCTTCAGAACTTCATCTGTTTGCCAGACTGGCCTTTTCCTGGAGGAAAGTGTTGATTTCAGTGGAACGCTTTTCCAAAGGAGAAAAGTTTCTGGAAAGTTTCTCTCCAAGCCTTATGCCAGTATATGAACCCTAATATGTTTAAAATCCTAGACCCAGTCTGAGAACGAGGTGAGAGGATGTGTGTGGGAGACAGGGAGTGAACACAGAAAACTCAGTGTTCCCCAGGGAAAGTCGTGTCTGCTCTAACCTGCTCCAGCTGAGCAGCCCTGGAAGTGGAGTGAGGCACAGAGGGCTCTAGTTGCACAGTGTGCACCAAGTTTGTGCTCACTGTGCTGACAGGGATGGGGGATATCATTAGGTGTGATGGGGATTTAGGATATTGCTAGCTGAGGGGTGGCAATGGCTTAAGCCCTTTCCTCCTCTCTCCCTCCATGCAGGGCAACTGTACTGCTGAACAACAGGGTCTTCTGCTGGGCCAGGACCACACAGGATCACAGAATCATTGAGGCTGAAAAAGACCTCTGAGATCACTGAGCCCATCCTTGACCCATCACCACCTTGTCAAGCAGACCACAGCATTCAGTGCCACATCCAGTCATTTCTTGAACACCTCTAAGGATGGTGACTCTGCCACCTCCCTGGGGGGTCCATTCCAATTTTGAAATAACCCTTTCCATGAAGTTGTTTCTCTTTAATGTGCAAAGAATATACCTTGGTTGTGTTATGATGGCTGTGGGTGGTACAAAAGGTATTAACCCTCTCTTGTTGCCTGTCTGATCTGATGATGGAGGTAGGGAGGCACAGAAAACACCTGGTCACTACTCTGAGATCCTTTCCTTTAGCAGGGGTGCTCCTTTTTTACCCTTGGCCTGTCCCTCTCCTGGTGACTGCTCAGCCAGCCCCAGGACAGCTTAAGGCAGCACCACTTATCCATGGAATGGAAAAGAACAGAGGCACCCTTGAGCCAAGTGGGACTGAGGATGATCAGGCAGGACTTGGCTACATAGCAGGGCTCCAGGGAGGAGAGCATGGGCATGTTGGCACAGTGACAGGATGGCTGACTGCCATCCCCTGCAGTCTGGGAACATGTGGATTTGCAGACTGGATGCTGTGCTAGGCATCCAGGCCTGGTTCTTGCCACTACCAGAGGTTTGCCACAACTTCTACCCGTGTCCTCTCTCTTTAGCTTTCACAGTCACAGCCCTTCCATACTCAAGCTGCAAGCAAAGGCATTTCTGCCCTTAGAACTCCCTAATAACTGCCTCCTGTATTTGTTCCTTACTTTTTTCCTCTCTATCTCACTCTGTTCTTGATACCATACTGAAATCAACGTGGGGTATCAACATTTAGGTGGCTGACAGAAGAGTTTCTATCCCCTTCACTCAGATCTTCTCTCCACAGTCTGGCCACCTCATGCTCTTTGTTTCAAGGCTCTGTCAGCATTTTCTTTGTTTCTATGCTGCTCTGCTTCATCAGCTAGCAGAGTACAAGTGGGAATTACTAAGCTTCATTTCTGGTTTCCACTCCATGTGTATTCTGATAATAGAAAAATTGTCACACACTCAGCCTCAGTCCCCTATTGTGCTTCATAAAGCTTCCAGAGCAGCAGAATGAAACAAATAATCTCTCTTTGCCAAGGATACTTTTTGTTATCTTCTTTTTCCCCTGGGTAGGGGAGCAGAAAGATGTCTCTAAAATATTGAACTAAAAGATATCATTGGATGACTCAGAAGAAGTGTTATTGAGGGGGCACAAAGGGGTTAAGCTAGCAAAGAAGCAATCTAGACCTACAAAGAATAGATCTTGCTCTAAAATCTTGATTACTTTTCTGATAGAGTAACTAAGGTAATGGATAAAGGAAATAAAGGACATGCAATATATCTGAATTTCTATAAAGTACTTGAAACAGCTTCTCATGGACTTTTATTCCAAAAAATCAATTAAAGTGGGCTTAAGTAAGATATGGAGGGAAAACTAGCTGCAGAATTGTAAACAAAAAGAAACAGTAAACAACAGGCCATCGAGGGAAGAAAATCTAATGGGAGAAACAGATCCTGCCTTAGCAGCCCTTCTGTACAGGGATCTATCTGTAAGACAAAATAGAACATTTCTCTGCATACTGAAAAAAGTGTCTGAACAGGCCTTAAAATTAGAAAGGTTGGATGAAAAGGAGAGGTGGGTTTCATGTGGAAAAATGGCAACTGGAAAAAATAGCTAAGATACACAGAAGTGAGGGTGGCAGTTCCAGTGCAGCTGTGGGAGGGAGAAAAAAATTTAAAGGACAGCAGAAAGGAGATTTGGGGGCTCCCTGTTCAGAAATATCCTATTGCAGAGAATGGCTGCTATATACAGAGCAACAGGGAACAGTCACAAAATTCAGTGAAGCCCTGGTATTTGGGCACCAGAATTGATAAAAGTGTCAACAGGAACAATCAGAGTGGCTCGAAAGTGTGCAAAAATTTCAAGCACAGATGTTAGCAATGCCCAGGAAAAGAAAAGCCATTGACAGGTCCATGAGAGCTGCAAACACCAAGAATAGAGAGAACAATGTAGTGACAAGATTTAGCAGGAGACAATCACCAAGAGGAAAAAGAAAGGTGTCTTCATTAGCAAATTTCAGCAGTGGCTGTGAGCATTTAATTTGTTGCAATTGGTGCTGACTGTAGCTTAGCATGGGAGCAGCTGAAAAAGGTGCTCTCTATAAAGGATGGAAAATTTTCCTGAAATATAGATGACTTTTGGGCAATGGAACTTGCAGAGCTCTGGAATACTTCCTAATAGGAAATGATGAAAGCCAAAATCTTCGAGAGGGTTAAACAAATGTGAATGAAAAAGTAAGAGTGAACATAAATGTACGAGATAATTTTTCACTGATTTCAAAGGATAACCCTGCCCTAGAGCTGGTAGGGGGTGCTCAAAAGTCACCATTTCACTAGGACTTTTCATAAAACATCTGCAAATATTTGGATAGAATTTTATTCCTGGACCTGGATAAAGGGAATCACATTCTGATGAAGGGAGGGACAAAGTTTTCATGAGTGGTTTTAGGTAGGGAAAGAGAGTGGCAAAATAATCTCCAAACCTCCTTCTGTCTAAGCCAGTTCAACATAGTCTTCCCCTATTCTAACTCTTGAATATCTCTGATTCATTTCACAGCCCTATAAACAAGGAACAACATGCTTTTTGGCTTTGCATGGACAAAGTAGGGAGCTGAGGGGACATTTCCAGGACCTTTCTGAGAGCACATCTTGGTAGGCATAATGAGCACTTACAATGATGCTCTCTTGTATGTCTTTAGCACATGCTTTTTCTATGTGGTGAAACACTAAAATCCTCACACTCAGGAATGCCAAACACTAAAAACCACACCCTTTGTGGTTTTTCAGCGTCCACTTCCCATCCACTCCCCTGTGTGACCTGAACAGAAGGATAATTTCTTACCCCTTTGTCCACAGGGACCTTCACATCCATGGAGAGGTAACCTGTTTCCCCATTGATCATGGCACTTCTCAGCTGCAGAGGTGAACAAGTTTGGTGTTAGTGTCTCCAAGCAGGGCCCAGCAGGAATTAACAGAGGCACTCATCATTAACACACAAGGGCTGGCAGAATCACTGTTGGTTCCCTCTCCTCCCCAGCTCTGTCTTGCTTCTTTTAAACAGAAATCCTGTTTGCAGTGATCAGAATCTTTGGACAGGCAAGCTGATAAGTGATACAGAACAGTAATAGTTTATCCTGAAAGCTTGTTGATATGTCTTTCAGCAAAAAGAAAGGATCTGGAATCTATGAAATTGCCAGCCCCAGACTTCACTGTTTGGCAGCCAGAAATTCATTAGCTCAGTGCTTTAAGAGCCTGGAAGAGGAGAAAACTGAGAAACCCACTAACTCCCTCACTGAATCCAAAGCTCTTTGACATTTTTAAAACTGATTTATAAATTATAGGCTGTATTCAGCACCACTTCTGAAGTGCAGCAAAGCAGCTGTTTAACACAACGAAACAAGACTGTTTGACAGCAGGGCAGGCAGTGAGAAAACCACTTTACTCAACCCAGGTTCCACAGGTAAAATGTAATTTTCACAGTGACTCCCAGCCTCTTGCAAGAAAGATCCAGGAAATTTTTTCCAAAAGTACAGAGGCTTTGACTTCAGGTCTAGCCTGCCAGAGCATATCAAATCTATTGCTTCAGGCTGGACAGAAAAAAAATAGGTGGAAAGTAACTTAGTCATTCACAAATTGTTTCCTTACTTCCAGAGACAGGCCTCCATTCAGGTGCTAGCCAGTATCAACTGCAGTGGCTTTACAAGGCCATGATTTTGTTTATTATGGCTGTTTGATGTGGGTTATTTACAGACCTAGAATATGAAGCTCATGTTTCCCAAGGCCCACATCTTGGAAATGAAAACACTGGCTGGTACTATTACTCCTTTTTGGCTAAGAGTGTTTGACCTTCTTCCAGAACCTCAGCATACTCTCTGTTCTGATCTGGCAGCCTGCAGGATTTGCTATGAGTTCTGAGTTTAGAATCATAGAATATCCTGAATTGGAAACAAGGATCATCAAGTCCAGCTGCTGGCCCTGCACAGGACACCCCAAGAGTCACATCTTGTGCCTGAGAGAGTTGTCCAAATCTCCTTGAGCTGTGGCAGGCTGGTGCTGTGACCCTGCCCTGGGGAGCTGTTCCAGTGCCCAGCCACTCTCTGGGGAAAAGCCTTTTCCTGATATCCAACCTAAACCTGCCCTGGCACAGCTCCAGGCCATTCCCTTGGGTCCTGTTGCTGTCACCACAGAGAGATCAGTCAGTGCCTGCACCTCTTCTTCCTCTCTCAGGGAAGCTGTAACTGCAGTGAGGTCTCCCCCAGGACCAAGAGACCTCAGCCACTCCTTGTGGCTTCCCCTCCAGACCCTTAACCTTTCCCCTTTTCCCCCTCACACTGTGAATATCCCTTGCTGCTGCCTGGCTGCAGTTTGCACCATTATGCATCAGCTGGGTGCTTTTCAGACAATGCCAACTTCCTCTCCTAGATTTCTCTTTGCAGCTGGCTGCATAACACATCATTAGTACTTGGGCATATTTTTCCAGCCTGAATGTGCTGCTTATCAGTGTTGCTGAGATTATACTGCAACTGATGTTGAGTCTGTCATTGATCTAATACCATGGCTACAAATATGAGTGTTGAAATGTTGGCAGCTTTCTGCTGCAGTGGGTGTATCTTGAGAGCCTCTAGACTTGCTGAAGTCACACTGCAGATATTCCTCACGTCACTGTATGTCTCTGCACCCTCTGTGACTGCAACCTTTCTTTTTTTTTCTGGAAGATGCAGTACAGAAACACAAAGTGGCTTTTGTTTCTCATGCTGGGTTCATTATTTTTTTTGTCCTGGATAGTTTTACTCTGATTGTCTATGGACAGAAACCTTACAATTGGTATTGTATTTGCATTCAGGTATCAGTGTCAGTTGGTTAGACAGGAACCCACTAGCCAAATAAATATGAGAGCAAAGCAAATTTCTTTTATTTCTGGGATTATTTTTTAAAATAGCAAACTAGGAAAAGAGGAATAGCTCTGAAAGTGGCTCCAGTGGGAGAGAGAACCACAGTGGGAGAAAAGTCCTATAAAAGATCAGTGAACCTACACAAAGCTGCTGGCAACTTGCATCTTGGTGGTTCCACTGCATGTAAAACCTCTTATTCTTGTTTTGCTTTCCACACAGTTTTTACATAGTTCTGCCACTTGTCCACCTCCCAAATTTCTTTGATGTTGCCTTTATACTTGGTCTACACTAGTGGCAGTAGCTACTTTGATCCTCTTGCTGCTCTGTGTGTCCTACCTGTTTAAATGGATATCTATAGCATCAGATCCGTTTATCTCAGCAGTCTCCCCTGTAATCCAGAAGCATGTGTCTCACAGCTAATGCTATCTTACTCCAAATTCAGTTCTTATCTTAGTCATTTAAGTATCTGTTTCCTCCTAATTCTGAGTAAAAGGAAACCAGCCACAGAGGAAGCTCTATATTCTCATTTTATCTGGAGTCCTAGATGTGCAAAGCAGCAGTGTACAGTTGTTACAGGTGCATGCTGTTTCCTCTTTATCACTTACTAATAATTTGGTTCAAAAGACAGTAGGAGGGAGTTTGGTTTTATATTTTATCTTTTCCCTCTGGTCAGTTTTGCTTTCAGTGCCTCCACAATAAGTTACTTCCTGGATTTTTTTCCCCAAGTTTCTAAGTCCTTTATTCCCTGTGTCTATTATTAATGGTGACTGCAAGTTTTAGTCTCTTGATGAAGTCTACATTGATGAATGTACTTTCTTGTTCCTGATCCTATTAAGTGGCCTCAGCTCCATCTCACATTCTGCATGTGTGGGAGACATCACAAGACTGCCACACTCCTAAACTACTTTGGCTTTATATTAAGGCAGCATTAGGGTCTTGTACACACAGACTGGAGCATCCTCCAAAGTGCTCCTCCCAGTTTCCTCCTTCCAGCACTTCTTCTTTGTTCCATGAAAAGAAAACTCACTTTGAGGAGGAAGACAAGCACTTGGTAGGGGAGCTTTATGCTCTGTCCTCTTGTAAACCACCCCTTAGAGCCAGTCAGGCACAGAAAAACAACAGGAGTGCCTCCCACAGCTTCCATACAGGCAAACAAGGTAGTAGATAGAAGGTGCTACAAGAATGATTAAATCCACTTTCTGACACTCACTATTTCATCCTGGTCTTCCCACTCCACTTCGGAGA
This sequence comes from Erithacus rubecula, assembly GCF_903797595.1. Lineage (NCBI taxonomy): Eukaryota > Metazoa > Chordata > Aves > Passeriformes > Muscicapidae > Erithacus > Erithacus rubecula. The sequence goes on from NC_136686.1 coordinate 2,545,607, forward strand.
GATCTACGCTGTTGTAGTTCGGCTTTGGCTTCAGTTTCTTTCCTTCTTTATACTGGCATTAAAAAACAAAAACCAAAAAAACAAACCAAAACAAAACAAAAAAAAAATAAAAAAAGGAAAAAAAAAAAAAAAAGAAAAAGAAGAATATTAAAGTAAGGGGCTAGATCACTTCCTAAACTAGCCCTTTGAGAACTGGTGTGTAATTTGAAAAATAGGGGTATCTCATTTCTTCTCTGACTAGGAAGGCAGAGTTTGTGCAAATGTCTTCTTGATCCCATATCACTTATTTCTCTACACTGGGAGTGAGAGGCTAAGGGAGTTCCAGTGGGACAGGCAGCTCCAGGAGCAAGGAACAGACAGGAACACAGCTAAACTTACAGGTAAAGGCTCTGGCCTCCTTTTCCTAAACAGATCAGTACAACACCCTTGCCTGCAGGAAATCAGTTGTTTTTTTTTTTTTTCCTGCAGCTAAGAGTATAATCCCATTAGCATTATAATACCAGCAGGAGACCTTTTCTGATGGGAGTCAGGCTTTGACTCCACTGATGGAGACCTTTCACTAGAGCTAACTGACAAAAGAGGACTACTCCTCCAATCTCCTGGATGAGAGAGATCTCCAGGATGAGGGAGAAGGAGACTGGGAGAGGCCAATTGAAGGTGGAAGGATAAAGCTTTGCCTTGCCCTGCCCTGCCTGTGGTCTCCCTGGGAAAAACTGCCTTTTTGAAGACAGGGCCACCATGGGGCTTCACAGCAGCCTTCTCTTGTGGTGACCACACTAATGCTCATGGCTGTGAGCAGGTGGGTTTGTGCTGACCAGCATGTCTGAAATTTCAAAATCATCACACGCCTTGGCAGCTCATCAACGAGGCCAGCTGGCCCTCCTGCTCCTGGGTGCCTGTGTATCAGAGGCTGGTGGCCTTCACAGCTCAAAATCCCCAAAGAAATCAGCACTGAAAGCTGCTGTTCAAGCCAGCAAAGGTTGTGGGATGCACAGCTGTACGTACCAAAGGACGGAGGTCGGGGTGTGAAAGGATGTAGCCGTTGTTGGTGTTCAGGAAAGCGTAGCCATGGACACCCAGCTGAGAAAGAGGCATTGGAATAATCAGTGCTTTAGCCACAAACTGCTGTGTAATGGGTGCTGCTGATACCCAGGCACCACCAATATGGAGAAGTATTTTTCTTTTACAGGTATTAATCAGCAGAAAATAGAATCCATCTCAGAACAGATATCTGTCTGCTCTGTCTGTGCTTGGATGCACAAAAGGATGTGCAGGTAGTAGGTTTGTTTACACATTCATAAAAATAAGCCCTCCTACAGTCAGATTGTCATTGTGGATGGTTAGCACCCAGAGGCAGACTGAGCTCTCCACAGCAGAGAAATGGGCAATGATGGGGAATGCTGCAAACAGTCCAGGAACAGTGGTGACAGCTCTGTGTGCCCAGCACTGCACTGCAGAGCAGTGAATGAACAAGTGAGGATCAATCTCACAGATGGCTTCCCTGGAAACCCGGTCAGATTTCAGAGGAGCTCTGCATTATGTTTCAGTGTTGGCAAGATCAGACCCAACCCAGGCCAATTGTACAAGCCTGTAGTCTTAAAATGCTTTTTAAGGAATAGCATGATGTAACAAGAGCAGACACTGGCTGACCTGATCTATGAGGGATTTCTGAGACACAATTACTCAGCTCAAGACTATATATAATGCAAATTCCAGCTACACCCTGAGTTGCTAAAAACCTGCAGATAGCCTGTGCTTGCCAAAACGAGGTGTCTCAAGGAAAACAACAATGGATAAAGTTTCCATCTTCAAATAAAAAGTTGGAACGCTATTTTCCTATAAAGACAGTCCTGGAGGGATAATGGTAGGGAAGTGAGGAGGTAAGTTATTTACAATCTGTCTCTGCATTCAGGGAATCAATTCACTATTTCACACATCCCAAACCAAAACCTTGGACTGTCTCTATGTGAAGCAGTTTTTTGAAAAACACACTTGGCTTAACTCACTGTGGCAAGAATAAAACCATGACACTGGATCAGCAAATTTCTTTTTGGCCTATTAAAGCTGAAATTTCCCAGCCCTGTAAAAGCACAATCATTAATATACAAGCTCCAGTGATCTGGAACACTGGAGCTGGTCCTTTTGGAACCCATATACCAAGGAATTCAAGCTGAGGATCCTAGGTTTCCAAACTGGTCTGGAGTTGGAGGACTTTCTGAGAAGATGTGTCCTGACACTGATATAATTTTTCCCCCCTCCTTTCCTGGCACTGCTTGTAAGAAAGAATAGTGACCTTCCTTAGACCAGAAAAAAAATTATTTTATATCTGTCATTTGACTGACATAGGGGAAGGGAGATGAAAAGGCATTATTCTTATACGGAAATTAATCATATAAAAATTGACCCAAACTGGGCAGCTTTGCAAGCAGAGTGCAGGCACCCTGACACTCACAGTTCCAGGGCTGTCTGCAGGATCATTTCCTACAGCTGCCTGTTCATGGTCTGCCCTGCATCCATGTCTGGAAACAGCACAGAAATTCACAGCTTCTGACAGCACTTTCAGTCCTGTGAGTTTTCAGCAATCAGATTTTGGACAACTGCCTCACTGGTAGTAGTTGTCTGATAGTTATTTAAGAGAAACCAAAAAACTTGAAATGTTGGCTCAAAGTGCCAGATTTCGTGGTGGTCCTTGGATGTGCTCGTTGTCTCCTGCTGTGCAGCCTGACTGAACAAAGGGTCACTGCCTGGAATTTACAGCAGAAACCAAACCAAACAGTGCATCTCTGGGGGAATTTCCTATGGATAAAGACTGTTTTTTTTTTAAATACATTGAACAGAGAGCTAATGGAAAGTTTTTTAACTAACAATTCTGGAGAGCAAATACTCTATCCAGGTACAGCACAAAGCAAGTGAGAGCCAAGTTTCTGTACCCTGTCCTGCCAAGAAACCATCATGCTGATCTGGAGAAAGGAACCTCTAGGCATGACAGGAGAGTTGGCTCTCCATAATCCATTCAGCCCTCAGTTTTTCTGCTAAGAATATTGACAGTGAAATGAGTGCATTTTTTTGCCAGCTGGCATGGCAACTCTTGTCCACTGGGAACTGGATATAAAACTGTAATTCTTCTAATACAGGCTGTCACCTCTGAGGGATCTAGGTTGGTGATCATCAGGATGCAAAGGTTCCATGACCTTTTGCCAACCTACTGGATCACCCAATCCTTGTGTTGCTGAAGCAGCCCAAAAGCTTGTAGTGGTGAATGATTTCATATGTGCTATATAAAAACCACACACCACTACATCCAACAACTCTTCTCTTATGCTCACAGTTTTTCCTACAGAGCAGAGAAGTGATTTTTGTGCCCATGGAAGTGTGAGTAGTGACTTTACTGTGCAAAGGAACCAACTGCATTGTCTCAGTCTTACCTTATACCGTGGAGCAAGTTTTAACAACTCCCTCAGTGGTACATCAGAGCCCACCACACCCAGAAGAATGCCATGGGATCGCTGTAAAACAAAGGAGAATCCATTTTCAGAAGCAAACCCTGGGTACTTTTCTGCCTGAAAACACATTATTGTCTCCCCCTAGTAGTTTCTCACCCATCCCCTCTAGGGTTGTGTGAAAGTAGTTATGCAAAACTAATTATAACATCCTTCAAAAAGTCCAAAGAAGTTATACCAGTGTTTATGAGAAAGGATATTTCCACACAACACTAGTCAGTATTTACTATTGTGATTCAGAAGTAACATAAAATTACTGTAATCAAGTTTTGAGGGCAAACCCTTGCATCCAGTACATGTAAACACTAAGGTAAAAAAAAAGTAATGCAAACCAACATGAACAGGTTGATAAATGGGGCCAACTAAATAAAATGCCAAATACAAAACTGTTAATCTAGAAAAAAAAAAGGAAATCCCCTCTCCATGACATGGGAATCTGGTTGTTTAATAAGCATCTGGAGAGCACTATGGATGAATTACACACAGACTCCCACTGCAGTGCAGTGCTAATGCAGGCTATGGCCAGCCCCAGGTGGAGAAGGCAGAAAATCATCTGTATGACCTGGATGAAGAATTTATCCCTTGTATAGCAACACTAAGGATGCTGAGAAATTAGAAATGCTACAGAAAAGAGTGTCTAAAGGCTTTCAAACCCCAGAGGAAATGCCCTTATCAAATCATCTAAATTATTCAACCTTTTTAATCTTTTCAAGATAGACAGGTTTGATTTTATAACAGTATGTTTCCCATGAGAACTTACTAAAGGGTACAGGCTTCTTAATCTCAGGAAGCCATTATGACAGGAAGGTGAAGTCAGACAAATTAAAAGATTTAGAAACCACGATGGAGAGAGCTTGGACCTGGATGCCTTTGCTCAATGATGCTTTTGCCAAAAGTATTTGGCTCATCTATGTGAGATACAAAGGCCTGCAATAAAATGTAGGCTAGACAAGGTAATGATCTCTTCCAGCCTGAAATTTCAGGGCATGTGAACTAGGCTCAGCTTGAAAATGGAAGGGATAAAACAAGGAGAAGCATCATATTTAAGGGTTATATTTTGAAGAAACGACAGATAAATTATCACACACCCTTCCAGAGTTCTGCTGCCTTCCCAGATGGCCAGATGTTGGTTCAGAGGCCCCTTGGTTTTAGGACCCCACCCAGGCCTGCTGCCCCCTGAGCCTCACTCACCGTCTCGTTCTTCTTGCTGAACACTGGCATGGCCACGGTCGTCATGAGCAGCAGGCTCTGAGCCTGCGACGCAAAGAGCTGCCACACAACAACAGCATGTGAGTCAGCAGGTGCTGCAGCACCCCAGGGAGCCCCAGGGCAAGTCCCCAGGGAGCCCAGATGTGGACTGCAGCTGGCCACCTCCCTGCCTCCCACACTTCTTGGAATACAGATGGCAGCACTTCTAAATATTCTGCGTCCAAGAGGATGCTTGCTCGTGTGGGGTGATGAGGATGGGATGAAAGACAGTGAAATGCATTGAAGAGTTGTTTTAATGAAGAGACAGGGACCTGCAGAAGTGGTGGCACAACTTACAGCTACCACTCTTTATGAGTGTAGACACGAGCACTTATACAATGAGTGCAAAAACCACCAGCACAAGCAGCACAGAACAGAGAAAAGCAACACAAATATGAGCAAAATCACAAACAAGCAAATACATGAATACCACAAATGAAAACCACCACAGACAAATATTTAAATGACACAAATACACACAAAGCATACTTATATACACTTCTTACTCAACCATCTAAGCTCAGAAAAAAGAGACAAAGTCATGATCCAAACAGATACAACATAGTGAACTACCTCTGCGAGGGATACAGGACATGCATCTGTAATGGGATAAGAGATGTTCCCCATTCTACAGAGAACAGATGCTCTAAAAGCACACAAGAGGAGGTAAAACAGGCAAGCCACATGCAAAGGAGTCCCCCATACATGCCTAGCTATCAAAAGATTCTAATTCTTTGTTGCCAGCATCACTCCTTCCATTTCTCCTTTGATGAAGTGAGTGGCAAGGCAAGAAATGACCTCCTGTTCCTATTACAGAGCATGCTGGGAGCCATAAAGCAGGTCAACAATCTAGCCACTTGATGGAGATTTGGACTTGGTATCTTGAGTTGCTCCTCTGGATGATTTTTTTGTGGAATCTTCCCATTCACAGCAACACTCATACTAACACATGTAAACTTCTCTTGCACTTATTGGATATGTGGAAAAAGAGATCAGGTGAATTAAGCCACTGCACAACACAGACAGCCCTATCTACTCTGAACCAACAGCACAGCTCTCCAGTACATCAGCATTCCCTCTCTTCTTGCTGGTGCAAGAGGATTCTGAGTGCTGGCAGCCCCCACCCCCTCCAGATGTACAGGCCAGCTGTGGCTGTGAAGACTGGCACTGACACACCAACTGGCACAAGGGAAACAGCACAAAACACAGGGTGCAGTTACCTCCTCAGACTGTGGCAGCTGGTGGGAGACATGGATGAACACACAAATGAATACATGAATGGAGGAATGAATCACAGACAGGAGAGGTTGGGACAGAGGAAGAGAATGGCAAGACAAAAGGCAAGAAACAAAGTGCAGAACAAACCATGCAGCAAACAAATGCCTGTGGCTGCCTTGGGAAGCGTGACCCTATACACCAGTGCCAGAGGTGGCAAGTCTGCTGATAAAATAAACTTCCTGGGTAATTAGTAGAACTTTTGGAGGCTTTGATTAGTACACTCAAACACCATGTCCCAGCCTGCATTTGGCACAGCTCATGCAGCAGAAGATACCCCCATGTCACCCTCACAGAGCCAAATGACTTCCCACAGGGCAGGGCTGAGACAAAGCAGGGGGCATTGGGAGTGCTGACTGTCTGCTCCTTTGCCCACAGGGTTAGGTGAGTTAGGTCTTGCTAGTTTAAGGGAGGAGTGAGCCTGCTGCCTCAGCTGAAATCTGTGTCTTTGAGGTGCAAGCAATTTGCAGTTAGCTACTGGGCTGGAGGAAATCAATGTCTGTGACCCCACCCTGAGCCATGAATAATCTATTGCGTGAATAATCCTTCAGAAGGGAACCTGCTTGCACAGAAGCACATCTCAGGTGGAGTTGTGCCTGTGTGATTAGTCCTGGGCACCCGAGTCACTGCAGAATCATGTCTGAGTCTGCATACACATCTTAGCTCCAGGAATGAGCAGAAAAGGAATACTGTCTGTCTCAGCAGAGCCAGAGACCAGTAATTTCTATGAATCAACCAACTCCTGGCCTGTTGAACCTGTGTTTCAGGACCTGATGCAGGTCCTTACCGCGCTGTCCATGTAGGCTTCGGTCCAGATGATATCGTGGTCGTGGTTGATGACCATGGGCCGGCTGAGCACGTGCAGGTATTCCATGACATTCTCCTGGACATCTGCCAGCGTGGAGATCTGGGTGTAGTAGCCTTCATGGAGAAATAGAGGCGTGAGTCACTCTGCTGACACATCTGCCATTTCTAAATGAGTGCAAAGCTAGAATGTCAAAGACTGTGTCTACCCAGGTGGGTAATCTGCTCTTCGTAAAATGGGCCTTGACATGCCTCATATCCAAAAGCATCTGTGGAAATTTGGAGTTTGGAAGCAGTGGTTCTCTTCTAAAAATGCTGAAGTAATATGCCAAACAAGAGTCTTGATATAACCAGATTTGTGCAAAGCAGATGCAAAATGTTGCTTCAGGTCTCAGGAAAAAGCTTCCACTAATCAGACTCTCTTTAGTCTGGATGGCCAAACATATGCAAAGAAAGTTTTACACCAGGCTACCCACTTACTCTGCCCTATTTTATATTAAGATCAAATTACCACCTTCTCTTCCAGACTTTTTCCAGCACTCTTCAGTCTGCCCAGCTTTGCATCCAAGGAGGGCAATTACTACCATCTACACATTGGAAGCAGAATAAAAAATGCAAGTTACCTATTTCCAAAGCTTTGTGCCTGCAGCTGGACCTACAGCAGTCTAAGACTACAACAAGGAGTAAAGGGGAAGGATGTTCTCAAGCTACCAAAAGGTCCTCAAATCTAGGTGCTGGTCAGAAGTGCAAACACAGAGTACTGCCATGAGGATTCTTGTATCCTGCTTCTACCCACAGGCATTGGTTGCACTTGGTATGGGATAGAATGTGTCAGATAGGTGGAAAACTTTCTTAACACCAGGAAAACACTGTCATGTGAAAGGGCTCATGTTCTGATAAATTTTGTAACGTGGTAACAGATTTAGTGTGTTCAAAAACAAGGACCAAGAGAGTTACACAATGCATTGAAGCAGAAGAACCAAAATCAGGGAGCCCTCTGCACAGTTCAGATCTGCTAAGTGAGAATGCAAGTGCAAAGAGCACATTTTTGTTACCTGGTTATTCAGAAGAGCATATTCTGACATTTTACAGTGATCCAAGAGTACCATGAATTCTCTGTCACTGATCTCCTGGCTGAATATACAGTCTGAAACCCAGGGGATTGCTTCATTTAACAAAACCTAAAAATATTATGTGTAATTCATAGTGCTAATTAGACTAATGCTTGAGCCTTGAGCATCCTCAGCTCACAGACATTCTCCTGTCAACTCTTTTCAGCTGTAAATATTCCCATGCATTTCATGCTCTGCTGGAACCACTGCTTGGGCTGGAAAACAGTTTGTACCTGACACCTAGCTTCAGTTTTCCCTTCCTTTCCCTGTTTAAACAGGACACTGATGTAACTAGCATTACTGTCTCCAGAGGCCAGGTCATCTCCCAACATGGATGGCTTTTTTTCCCCCTGCCTTTCTTCCTTGACTCTTGCAGACTCTGACAGTGTTAACTTGACTTTTTAACTGGCCCCAAATGCATAGAGGTGACTCACCTACTGTGGATGGATTTTCTCATTCATGTAATTTCATGCCACTTAGAGAGAACAGTGGGTGTGGGGGGAATTAACAAGCTATTTTAGTACCTCAGTGAAAATCACTTACACACAAAGAATTTGGCCAGGGTACAGGGGTTAACCTGCAGACCTCGTGAAAATTGCTGTAAAATCTTTAAAGCAGCAATGTTTGTTTTAATATCTCAGCCAAAAGATGTCAAGCTCTCTGACAGAGCTTTAAACAGATTGTCAAAAGCCAGCAACTGGGACACAATAAGCACAGGGGACTTGGGTGGACTACAGCCAGCACGAATCTCGGTCATAGTGTCCCTTGGCACGGTGACAGGAAAATGCGGTGGCTCAGCACAGAGCACTTGTGTTAGCTGGACACAGCACACTTCATGTGTGCCAGCAGGGTCTGCTTTTTCCTTAGCTTGCCTTCCAAGCAAGAGCCTGTGGGCCCAGCAGTGGTGGGTGAGCCTTGGAGGGGTGCAGGGGGGTTGGGACCATTCCTGCACAGCACCTTTGTTGTTGCAGGCGATCCATTTCACGTTCGGGGCAAAAGTGACCTCCCGGCCAATGAGGTACGTGAACACCCGGACCTAGAAGGAGGCAAAGGCAGGAGAATTAGGCTGTAATGTGCTGCCAAAACCAAATGGCTGAAGTTTGTCCACTGCTGTGGATGTGGTGGGGGCAATAGCTCAGCCTTCACACAGAGACAGGAGCCTCTCGTGCCATTTGTTTCCTGTTTTGTGGCCTGGAACTTAATTTCCAATTACAATAAACCCAGAAAGCCAAGCAGCACCCGGGATCATCTGAATAACAAAGCAAAAGTGCAAATTCTGTTTGATTTTATGATAGCAGCTCTGCCAGGCACTCAGCAACCACATGCAGAGAGGTTTATAGCTCCCAGGAATCCTTTACCCAGGGGAGCAGCTGGCCACATGAATAATTTAGAGAGCTTTATCATTTCTCTTGCATTTGACCACCACCAAAAGAGCCAATCCTGAAATAAACTGTTTTAACAGCTCCCTGCTCTGCTCTCTCAGTAGGTTGCTTCTCTCCCTTTGTGCATTGCTGCTAGCTGGGATGAGGTAAACAAATAAGTCAGGAGGGTTTAGGATGAGCAGTGGTCTGTTCCACTTTCACAGGCTAGTGGAAGCCTGTAATCACAGACACCAGAGTAAATAGGGCTGGACAGCACCTAGAGAGGCTGTTTAGATCATTCCCCTGGCTGCCATAAGAAATCAGAATAGCCAAACCTTTCCTTAAGAGAACCAATTATAAACAGTCCTGCGTGGAATTAAAACTCTTAGTAAAAGTTGGTTTTTAATTTTGAAATACTCAACTCAGTCTTTATAATCTTATCAGAAGAACATTTTGGTTGCCCACACCTTTCTCAAACAAAGTTGATGAAAAAGAAAAGCTTCACTGACCTAGAGATAGGCACTTCCTCTTAGCTCAGAAATCACTGCAGTGGGCTTTTGGCTGGCTGCTTTGCTTGCATTTAGTCAGGTGCCCATGGCTATTCAGGTACTGGACTAGGTGAATGCTCAGCTTTGCCTGATATCCTGGCTTATGCTCTTCTACTCCCAGCCCAGCAGAGCAGCACCTTTCCCCTCCCTTTGTATCCATCACTCCCAGACAAACCTTCCGATCAGGCCAGTTGTATTTCTCAAACACGGCTTCGTAATCCTCCACGGCTCCGTCGGTGATCAGCATGATGGCTTGGTTACACAAACCTCCTTGGCCAGCATCTCTGAACTGCAAACACAGAGGGACAGCACTCCTTATGCCAGCACAGGCTGCTTTTGAGCAACTGCACTCTATTTATTCATGGTGGGCCAGATCTTGACTTCCATTTGCAAACCTCACACCGCTCAGAAAGAGGAGGGTTTGCACATGCAGACACAGGAGGCCTTACAGAAGTAAAATAATGAGGAGAAAAGAAGGGGAGGAAGGGTGTGATTCCCTGCTGCTTCACATCTTGCACAGTCACATTAGTTTATGCAAAACAACTAGAGACTGACCATAAACACAGTAATTCTGATTTGACAGCAGTAACTGTCACTTTTTATGGCAGAAAATGTGAGAGGAGTGGGAAATCAGTCTGATTTTTTCGGAGTGAATCCATCAGTCTGCCAAAGAATAGCAAAAAAAGGCAAAAACAAAAAAAGGCTACAGCCCTCAGAGCTGGGAAAGGTTATGCATGTGCCAGAAGAGAGGCTATACAATGACATGACAGCTGACCTGTTATCTATGCACAAGTGATTTTCAAGGCAGAGCAGAAGTGCAGCAGGACTCTGGTACAAACACTGACGTGCTCCCAAGGGCACCTGCAGAGGTGTTGGACAGATGTGCTCCCACCAGCAAGCCAGACCTTGCCTGTCCAGCCAGGGAGAACCAGCCTTGGAATGCTGCCTGTCTCCTGCTCCCTGTGCTTCCCATGCCCTCAGGTACCTGCTCTAGAGAACTGAGGGCCTTATGCAACATCAACACAGTGCTGAAGCCAGTGGCAGAGGCAGCTGGGGCCATCCCAGGGACAAAACTGAGCAGGCACTTCACTGCAGCTGCCAGCTCAGGGGCACTGTGTGCTTCTCCTTGTCCTGCCTCTCACTGCTGCTATACTCTGAGCAAGGAAAAGCCTGATCAACAGAGGAGGGTGCAGAAACTGATGCAGAGCTAAAAATTATGGGAAGAAGTAGAGATGACAGCTGTCCTGCTAACAAAGATTAATGAGACAGCACAAGATGAAGAGTATACAGGAGAGCAGCTGAAGGGAGACTAAGGTTACATCAAAGAGCAGCAATTTTAAACTGGAGAGGATAGGTATGCCTTAAAAATAAGAAAAAAGGTATCCAAGTGGCAAGATTAATTGCATAAAATGAAATCCCTGGATGGGAGAACAAGAGCATAGACCGTGAACTGGGAGTTTTTAGATGTTTTAGAGTTCAATTTCCAACTCCTTTCAGGTTTGGTAACACTCTGTTATGACAGGCAAATGCCTTTACCAACGTGGCTGGTCCTGTGCTTCCACTGCAGATTAACATTATGGCCATGAATACCTCAAAGCCAGTTCCAAGCCCAGATTTCCCCAGTAACTTCACCACTCCTACAATTATGTTGTGATTGTCCCTAATTGTGATATTACTGGTTCAGTGCTAATTCCACCATAATTTCACCTTCTGCCACCAGCTATGTTATCAGTCCTGCCTCCTCCAGCTGTAAATGTACTGCAGGAAGCATGGATTCAACAGCTTCTGGACTACCACAGGTACAAACCCCTCTCTGGCTGTGGCCTTGCTTGTAGCAATGACCAGAACCAGGACAGATGATTAGCAGTGAGAAGGATGCTGCAATGAGGTTTCTAACTAGTTGCTCTCAGGTGACACATCTGTGGGCAGCACTGAGTCAGGGTGCTGATGTTTGGATGTGCTCCTCCTTTCTTACGTTCCCACAGCAGCACATTCAGAGGGGAGACAGGCAGTAAAGGCTGAGGGTGTACAGCAGGATGAGACAGGATGCTCTTAGGAGCAAAAGCAGGTGAGAGCCACATGGGATTCTGCTAAAGACCAGCAAGTAGGAAATAACCAGAGCAGCCTCAAGTGAGTTATCCCCAGGACAGAGATCAACTGGGTGCAGATTAGCAGAGAGAACAGGCAGTGTGAGTGCCCACCAGGGCAGGAGATGCTGTCAGAATGAGGCTCAGATCACAGATATATGAACCTTGTGGTTATGAAAGCAGCTTATACCAAACTGTTGCAATCTACAATATGTCTGTTTAGATTATTATTAAATTAACACTTAATTAAGGTCACCTGCCATTTCATCAAACTACTTAAGATCTCTTCATGAAGCTTACTTCAGGACTCATAATACTGAGAAATTAGATGTTGTATCAGAACCAGCAATCTCCTAATTACAGGAGTAGATGATATTTTCAACAGGGAAAATGAGATCATCAGTGTCATAGAAATGGAGATTAAAAAGACAGATTTAGAAAACAAACGAACAAGAGGTAATCCCTGGTTTTTAGGTCCTTTGTGACTGGCTGCAGCTGTAGCAAATGATCTGACAGCATTCACAGCAAGCTCTGAGCATAATTCCCTGCTCTGACTGAAGTCTCAGGAGCATGAAAGAAGAGAAGATGAGGAATAACATGTCCACAGAAGAGATGTCTGAAGAAATATAGGCTAGAGCTGGGTCAGTGAAGGAGGCACGGGGCTGTGCAACTTGAGTCACGTTGCCAGGACTAACAGGCATGATCTAATTAATTCAGGGTCACAGTCTCTTGTACTCCCTTGTTTGCTCATTGCCTTTTGCTCTGCAGTTGTAGGCTGGCACAGAGCTCCTGGTGGAGCAATAGGAAGCATCAGCATTGCTCAGAGATGTGCAGGCACGCGTGCTGATTATGTGCACGCCTGACCAGGGGACTGAGCAGCCCCTTTCCATCTCCTCCTGCCCCATTATTATGCAGACTTGCCTCTGGAATAGCCTCCAGAACTACTGAAAAATTCAAACTTGGTGGAAAGTGTCTCAGGGGGAGAAAATCAGCAGCAGACAAGAAAACAAAGCCAGTGAAGGAGAAACAAGAAAGAGCATTAGGCAAAATAGCAGGAACTGATAAACAGGAAATTTTGAGCTTTGCATATCCTGAAAAATATACTGTAGAATCCAGGTCCATAAAAAGGTGTCTGGAATCAAGAAACAACTTCTAAGTGGTCAGAGAAGAAGCAAGAAAAGGAGTAAAAATAATATGATGCCAGATAAGAAAAAACAGAGAGAGATGGTCAGAGAGGCTTTGGAGCCTCCATCCTTTATCATCAAAAGGAAAACATTGTAATAGCTGGGTACCCACTGAAGTGGTAAACTAAGAAAAGAATGAATGAATTAGAGGTAGGGTCACAAAGTGATAGAATTAAAAACTCATTGAAAGCATTTGAATAATCTGTGCTCAGCATAAAGGGAAAGAACTGCAGAAGGTGTAGCTGAACTACTTGCCTCATGGGCTGAGACCTGACTGGGATTAATACAAGATCCCAAAGGATGAAGAGGAAATCAACAAAAAGCACAGAAAATGGATGGATAAACTATCCTTAAACATCTAGCACACTGTAGAAAAATTAGTAACACATGCATCCTGTGAGTGTGTAAATGAAACACACACAAGTAAGACATGAGAGACCACAAACATTTGATTACTTAAATCAGCACACAGGTTCATTCTTTTTATGACACCAGTTTGCTCAAGTCACTCAGAATGTTATGTCTCACTGAAATCCAGTCTGTTACCAGTTTCATCACCTTTTTTTCCCACCTATAGCCATTCTGGAATGGCCCACTCAACTTCAATGTTTATGACACAGCATAACTGAATCAGGCTGGTGGCGAGAAAAAAATATGATTCCAAGGTGGCCTTGAAAAGCAGAACTTGGCTTTTCTTGTCCTCCACAGGGTGGGAAAAGCAACAGCTTGGAAAATACTGAGTGTATCCTGAGAAAGGAGGACACATGTACATTGGAAAGGAGGCAGTGGCTCCAACACAGAAGAGGAGGGTGGATACTGCCTGGGGAGGGATGCTGCAGAGACACATCAACTGGATAGGAATTAACAATGTGACAGTGCCTGAAAAAAACGTAGCTCTTGTCTTATGTCCTGTTAAGAGGACCACGGTGTGTAGAACAGGGAAGGCAATTATTCTGCTCTGCTTAGCACCTGATAGCTCTCAGCTGCAGCACTCATACAGTGCTGGGAGGATGCTTCTTCAGCCTGGAAGCAGAACAAAAGGGTATAAATCCTGCAGGAAAAAGTGGAGAGAACAAGGCAGGCCAAGCTAGTTGAAACAAGGAAGAGAGCAGTGAGACAGATTAAAACTTAATAAATAAGAAAAGACCTCAAAAGATAGCACTTGACATCAGAGAATTTTGAAGCACTTCATAAATGTGTGCTTAAGATCATGGCTTCCTTGGGATGCATATTTTATTGGAACCACTTGGTTTGTGGCTAAATTGAAATGGAGAGTTCAAGTGGTTTATTGAGCATGGCAGAGAGAGACACGAGGGTTTCTGACTAACTGCTCTGGAAATTGCATCACAGATTAAAATATGCCCTGTCTCCCCCAGAGGGTAATGGAGGAAAACAAAGACAGTGAGAGATCTGTGCTCTTCTTCAACCCCTCTTTGCTACTCATACCTCATTGAGTAGGTCTCTGCTGGGCTATTAATGCTGTGAGCAATTGGACTGAGGAAAATTACCAGGGAAATTTTGCAGCCACTTTCATTACAGATATTATTACTGGCTGTCTATTGTAATCAGCAAAGCCTCTTCCATCAGTGTGATGTTGCAATTTTCCTTCTCTTGCGTATGAGCAATAACAGGAGAGTGGGAGTTTTGTCTGATGAGGAGGGGGTGATCTATCCCACCAAAATTCCCCTTTCTGCTTTGGGGCACACTGCCAAAAACCCTTTTCCTTTGCTATTACTGATACAGGTCTAAGAAACTCAAGGAGAGGATTTCAGAGAGCCCTTGAACCACAGGAACACTTGGCAGGGGACACCCTTTTGCCTTAAGCTGTGGTATTGCAGAGCCTGGGGTGCTCCAGCTGCTGTTTCACACGTTTCTTTGATAATGAAGACAGCACAGTATCTGAGCAACTGTTTTATGGACAGCCACTTCCAAGGTACATGATACCCTTCCTCATCTGCAGGCACAAATGCCTGAGCCCTGTCCCCAGATCCAAGGTGACAGCAAAAAGCATGAAGTGTTATTCACTTCACCTTGTGACTGAATAACAGCAGAAGGTTTTATCACCACTGGGTGCTGTACTGTCCAAGAGCAATCTCAGAGCTGTTTAGAGCTCATTAAGCAAGAAAGAATCAACAAGAATCAAGATAAGTGATGACTCCTGAAATTGTTGACTGCATTTTTTAATGCTAAATAGAGAGAAAAATTAAGTTCTTTACCCACTGCAGTGGAGTCATGTTAATCCACTGGGGTGCATGGGCAGCATTCTCTCCTTGCTATCTTTGGTTCAGCTATGTCAGGGGAGGATGTTTTCTGTCTCAGCTTTTAAGGCAGCTTCCAATCCAAACCCTTCTATGATTCTGTGACCCACAATCCCACTATAGACAGTGCCATGAGGGAATGGGGCTGTTCAGCTGGTTTTTGGTCCTTTTTTCTTGTTAACACTCCTTAAGAAACAGAATTAAATTGTATGTTTACCTCCAGGCTACTGAATTTCCCATTCACATGAGGCAATGAATCATTTATGGCTCTTATCAGAGGGATTAATTCTCCTGTACCTGTGATTTCTTCCCCAAGCACTAACACTCAGCAAAGTGACATTGAAATAAACCTGAAGAATAATCTTTCATGTTCTTCATTATCATCACTGCTCACTAATAACATTACTTACAACCAGAATCATGGCCCTCAGCTGATCAGTTATATTTTATTGCCACCATCTGTAAAGGTGCCTGGGCAATGCCCAGTTGTGAGGCTCATTAAGGAAACTCATGAGGCCACAGCTTTGCTGGCTCTTAATCCTTCCTGGCCAGGGACTGGTGGCTGTGGGCATCATCAAACCAACACTGCCCCTAAGATGGGTGAGCCCTGCATACTGCTTGTCACAAATTTGGGATCCATGAGGGATGTGCTGTCACTGGTGGGGAGGAGTGCAGAGGTGGGCAGTGCCCCACATCAGCATCAGCACCAACTCTTACCTCTCTCAGGATTTTGAAGGATTCTGTCAAAGCCTTGCTCACAGTCCCCACTCCTTTTGCCTGCAGTTCATCCACCAGCTGCTTGAAGTGCTGGCATGAAGGAAACAAAAACCAAACCAAACAGGAATGAGTTGTGGGCCCTTTGATCAGGGCAGGAAAGGGAAGCCCAGAAAAGGCTGTGCCCATCCAGCTCCAGCAGGACTGCATTTCTCAGTCTCTGGGCTGTGAAGCACTGACAATCCATGTAAGCTCATGGAAGGGGCAAAACTGCTGGAAATCTGACTTGCCCTTATCTGCTCCTTCAGGAAAAAAAAACATCTTGTGCACCTGTGCATCCAAAAGCAAAAGGATGGGGAAAAAGAAAAAAAAAAACGAATGCTTGTCTATGACTTAAGCAACATTGATCTGCTTAAATTAAACCCTCTCTGCAAGATAGTGCCTAGGATGTTTGGGAATTCTTTGGGAAACACTGCAGAACACATCACCTTCTGCAGTCATACCCTGTGACCTAATCTGGGAAATCTGGGAAAGAAATCCAGTTGTTAAAGGTGTGCAGGGGTGTAGTAACACAAACTAAAAAACAACTGAAAGAGGAAAGGAAAAAAAAAAAAACAAAAAAACCTAACAGGGAGAGAAGCTAAAAGTAGCAATAAGCCAAGAGGGTGGTGGAGCAGCTTGGCCACCTCAGGGCTGCTGAACTCTCCCGGATGAGAGCAGCAAAACCCCTCCTCAGAGAGGGCTTGCTGGCAGTCCACCCTGATGAAAGGACAGATTATTCCCATTTCTGAGGGCTGAGGATGAGGGGTGTCTAAGATGGAGACCTGCCCTCTGCAGTTTTTAATAAGGCAGCCTGGGCTAGTTGTGCTCGTGGTCCAGCAGTGGGGACACAGAAGTTGTGGCTGCTGCTCACCCTCCAACTGGCCCCAGCAGTGTCACAACAGCTTGGGGTAAGCCAGGGTGAGCCACAGAGCCAGCACACAGCACTGAACTGGTGCTGGCTTCAAATACAAACCCTGCTCCTTGTCCCTGGAGTTTCATCTCTCAGCATCTCAACCCTGTGCTCTGCTTACATGAAGAGAGTTACATTGAGAGGGGCCTGGTACTCACCTCTCTGTTATCTCTGTCTGCTTGGACCAGGATACCCTTAAAACAGGGCTCAATAAAATGAACATAATCATTGTACTGCAAAGAGAAAAGGAAAAGAATGGGGTTGTCATGGGAGAAAACTCACAAAATGGTTTCATGTCCTAGGTGGATGTACAGAAAACAGCAAGGAGCATTATGCCATTTTATACCTGTTTCCCTAAAAAATTTTTTATAGTGACCATGGCAAACTAGGATTTTGAGGAATCTTCTGTTTGTTTGAATAACCCATCAATTATATGTTTTGCTGAGTTCTAGCTAAGCATATCTACACATACAAAGTCACTTTTTTTTTTCCCCTCCCCACTCACACTACAAAGTTTTTATCCCTACTTTATGAACTTGCATCCCTGGCCTTGCTTCTAGCACTTTTTGCACATAGTTTTGACTTGTGGAGACTTTGTGAGTCCCCAGCCACCACCTGAAGTTTGAAGCTTCTGGTGCATGGCTGAACAACAACAAACTGTGGATGATTCCAGGCTGTTACATATAAGGGAAAGCTTGGTAAGACCCCTGTGAACCTTTTCCTACAAGGTTCATGACAGTGCAATTCCTAATTACTAATTCACTGATGCTCAGCTGATCAATGGGAGCTTAGGTCAGGCTATAATGTCTCTGAGCCAGCAGGTTCTTGCTGTGAGTGCAGTAAAGTATAAAATATATATATATAAGGGTATTTCTGGGATTGTTTTTGAAGAACAGATGATATTTCAAACTCCTTAATGACTCCCCTCCATTTTTCTGCCAACACTGTTCACTCTTCCATCTGTCCAATCATATAAAGACAGAATTGTTGCCACTGGAGTTTCTAATTAGCTAACATAAGAAGCTATCAACAGAAAGTAGAATTTATATCTCAGTGGCTGTGCCCTGGCAAGCTATCATAGAAAAAAGGCTGGGGAAGGAGATGGTGTTTGAATTAGCTGTGAAAATTAGAAGGCAAGGAGCCTTCAACATGGCACCAGTCTTGCCATGAGTCATGGAAAGAAGTTTTGCTTTGTGTGGTCAGTGGTGCTGGTTCTCTGTGGTTAACCAGCCCATCCTCACCTTGCCAGGGTTCAAAGAGGAAGAGAGTAACACTGAGGCTTCCTGAGCAAGCTCCATGCAGGCTCAGCTGATCAACTCAGAGCTGTTAGGGCAGCCTTGCAGGATGCTAGTGCACAAAAAGGCATATGGTGGTAGTTTTCTAGCCTGGAAAGGTTATCCTGAGGATTATCCAAATACACTGTTATGGCAAGCTAGGTGAATTATTAGCTTAGGTGTCTCTCTGCAGCCCTTTGTAATCTGTTGCAGTCACATCCCTAAGAAAGCAAAAAGGTGCAGCCAACATCCTCTGTGGAGGAGAGATGAGATGACCTGGCAGCCACCCTGCTGAGCACACAAAGCTGCCTTCCCAAAGGTAATTTGGGTTAATTCCCCATCCCACACAGGTACTGCTATAGGTAGGTCACTGTGATTTGTTGAGGGGAAGGAGGAGAGGGTATGAGGCACCAGGGACACAGCACAGCACTGGAATGGAGGCAGACATACTGCAATGATGTTGACAAAGTCATTTTCTCCCAGTGTATCCAAAATGGTGATGATGGTGTGCTTGGCAATGGTCATCCTCAGGCCCTTCATGCTGCCACTGACATCCACAATGATGACAATGTCCTTGGGGGAGGTGGCAGCTTGGATGTACCTGCAGAGTGACAATTGTTCAAGTTTGATTTAGCCATGCTGAGCAGACTCAGTAAACACACCACAGTTCTGAAATAATTTTAAATATCAATCTAAGTATCCCAGTCAGAGAAGTGTAATTTCCATGTGGCATGTGTTAGACTCCACAGGGAAAACTGCTGCTGGCAGGGCTTCCTAACCTGCTATTACCTTTGTTTATATATCCCCATCTCTTGGAGGAGCATTAATTACTGACCAGCAACTCACCTTGGAGAGGAGGGAGAGAGGAAGGATGAAAGGTGCTTTGGCCAAAACTCACCAGCCACGGTTTCTGCAGTCAAAGGAGATGACTCCATTCTCATCTGGCAACCACTTTATTCCTGAAGAGAGCAGCAAGAGGAGCAGTCAGCACACCCAGGCAGGACATGCTCCCTGCTCCCCAGGCACCTGCACTGCTGCTCTTCCCTGGCTACCCCAGGGGCACACCAGGCTGGCCAGCCACAGCAGTGGCCTTTCTGCAGAAATACAAGCAGAGCTGAGTAAACTGTTTATTAAGTTTCTCTTAAAAAAAATGTACCTAATCATAGCCTGCTGGAATTCGGGAAGCAACTGCTTGTACTTTGAGCTTTTTGTTGTTTTGATGTAGTTCTCAATAACAGATTTTTTTTTTTTTTTCTCCCAGAGGATGATTGAGAGCATAAAAAAGCAGCAGCAGTGACAGGGATGCATCCCAAACTTCCTGCTGCAGGCTCTGCTTACAGCCATCTCTGCTTTCAACCTCCCTAGCATGTGCCAGGTCACACAACAAGGACATGCAGCCATCTGACCAAGTGGCCATGGATTCTTCTTGGATTCTTCATTGGCACAGACCCTGTCCTGCACACAAAATTACTGTGTTGCACTGAAACAGCAAAGCCAGTCTCTATTCTTTTACCTGGGTACAACCTGAAGAATCCAGTGGAGCTGCCAAAGTACTGCCAGGTCAGTGTGGGATCCCTTTCAAAGTTGTCCACAAAAATAGGATTCAGGGCTTCTGACATGTAAACTCCATTGAGGATGGCAGGGTCTGTGGGGAGAAAAGTGTGTAAAAGAAGGGAGGGCATTCACCACCCCTGGTGGAGGAGAGGGATGGGAACAAAGGCAGCCCAGGAGGAATGCAACCTTGTCCAAAGCTTTTACATTGATGCATCCCTGTTCCCTCCCCATTCAAGTGAATCCTGGAGGCCAGACTACCACTGGCCACTGCAGGTGATCTCAGATTACACAGTTTACACAGTTGCACTCTCTCTCCTCTTTTCCTCATCTAATCTTTTATTCCATGCCTGCCCTTTCCTTGACAAAGTCTGAGCTGTCCTGCCACGTCCCATCTCCTCAGAATCAATAGGAAGCTGCAGATTCCAAGAACTCCTAGGAAGAAGTGTGTATGTGGTGTCTGTGTTGGCTCGCTGCCTCAGGAGACCAAAGAGAGCAGCAGCAGCAGTAGAAACAGAGAATCATGAGAGACTGGTCATTGTAGGATTAACTGTGTTAGTGTCAAAATGGGTGGGGCTTTCACCTACCACTCCCTGTTTAGCCACTTCAATAGCGACTAAACCACTTAATTTGTGGCTTGTCTTCATTTTCTTCTGTTTTCACTCAGTCAGGATTAAAAACACAGACACGAATTCTCTCGTGGTCAGGCTTGGTTGTTTACTAAATCTTATCTAAAGTACAGAGAGTTCTGCAACACTTCTAGCTACCAGCTAAAAGCAAGCAAAATGGAGCTAAATTTAGCTAGTTACAAGTTGTTTTAAAGCTAAACAGTCCAACAGAAAATTTTCACTTATAGTATTTATCCTTTTGACCCCATAACCAAACTCCTGTGACCCACAGTGCAGCACTAACCATCCAACCAAAACCACTACCTTGAAGCATGAAGAAGGTGGAAGAAGACAGGAAGGAGACAACACCCAAAACCCTCCATCTTGCCCCACACCTATTACTGTATTCTAAAACTTTCAAATTCAAAACCCTTCACCATGTGAAATCACACACTTCTAGTTAACTACACACCCATGACTTGAACTCCATCACTCAAATTTGGGAGCCTTCCCCAAGGCCTCAGATTAAAAGCAGTGTTCTCCTGGGGTCAGTGTCAGAAAGCTCAGAACTCTCAGGTTTCTGGGATCCAACAGGCAGCAGCCTACTTTGTACAATTCTGCTGAACTTACCCATAGCCAGCTCTGCTGGTTGCTCTATTGTCAGCATTATTTGAGGGTCTGGGGCTGTCAGAGCAGATGGAACTGATTTGAAATCATGGGAGAAGTAGAACTCTATTGTGTCTCTAAATAACAGCAGTTAGTGAGATTCTTGACAAATAAAGGCCATGATAGAGCCAACCCTTCATCCAGAGTGACAATTGCCAATAAAGTATCATCTCAAGTTTGTCTCACAGCATCTCTGGCTGGGTAGAGGAGCTGTAGAAGAATACACTGCCTGTCTGAGATGGAAGCCTGTCCACCATGAGAGGTTTTCCAAGAGCAGCAAGAGCTGACTGTGACTGCACAGACTTAGGACAGCACCTTTCCAATCCTGCTTTGCTTTTTTTTTTTTCTCCTGCCAGTGGGTTTTTGGTTATTTTTTTTTCTCCCATCCTTATTTACAGTATTACTGCTGATAATTTCCACACCAACCCACCAGCAGTGAGAAAGCAGAGGCCAGTACCTTTATTGTAGACATTGGTGGGCAGTTGGATATCACTGTAGGTTGTGTTCACCAGCAGGTTATTGAAATGCTCATTTGGCTCCAGAATGAATTCATCCCCAAGCTCCACATAATTGTCATTTTCATCCTTCTCATTAATCAGGAGAGAGTTGTAGTAATCAAACTACATGTGAAGATAATGGAAAGAAAGAGAGAGAGAACAGGACAGACTATTACCAGCATTGTGGAGGATTGGGGGGGGAACACTTTAAAGCAAAAAGGGGACATATGGAGAATCAGGGCTTCAAAGAGGATCAAAATGAGCCACAAACAAGCTATTACCAACTCAAAGTGTCAAGCTGCCCAAATGATGGTTTCTGGCCAGTTTGTTGTTGTCATGGCCACATGACCAAAAGGAGCATTGCTTAGGAGTGATTTAAGAGCAAAGGGGCAGGGTGGCAGCTTCCTGTGTCCCCCCAGAGGTATTTAGGGGATTAACTGGAAAGGTGAAGTGTCTTACAGGGTCTGGCTCCCAGTTTAGCACAGGACACCCAGTGCTGCCTCCCCTGCCCTGTCCCTGCAGCTGTCACTGGCTGAGATACTCCTGATGGACACCCAGCCAGGATTAGCCCCTCATCCTGTCACTCCAAGGAGCAGGCACTCATGGAGAGCAAAGGATCAAGCAGAAGGTGCTCAAATGAAAGACAAATGCAGTGTCCCCCTCAGCCATGGAGGTCACTGGGGATTTACCACCTACAGTCACTTTAGTACACTCAGGGCATTCTTTGTCCTTGGATAACCTATGTTTTTAAGAGGTTTTTGCTGGCTTTATCTGAGCCAGAGGTTATGCAAGAATTAGTGAGTGTGCAAATACAGTCATGTACCCCAACTCACCCATGGCCCTTACTGTGAGTGCACCTGACTCAACTGACATGGCTAATGGGACTCTTCAAAAAAAAAATAAAATTAAAAAGTGAGATGAAATTAGTAGCTAGCTTGATTTCAAGGAGTGTTTTCATCTTGCCCAGCACTGAGATATGCACTCTCAGGGGTAGCCTGTTCTTCTGCTAAACTGTCTGTGCTTGTACTGTGGACAGAGGGCTTCCTTCCACAGCCTTTTCACTCCAGCTCCCTTCACCAGCAGTAATCCCATAGCTTGGCCACAACAAACAGTTATTAACAGAAAGCCAATTATCCAAATTGCTTGGACAGCACCAGACTTTCACCTTAAGGGAAGACCTGATGAGTGGGTGTCTGTCTGGTACAGAAAAAATGATGGGAGCTGTTAAGAAAGATGGTGAGAAATTCAGTTCATTTGGTTTGCTGTGGGTATTTGTAACAGCATCCTCCTAATTGTTCATTCACACTTAATTTTTAGCTCATTTTCCAGTCAAGTAACCCACAAAGTGCCAGCTAATTTGCACTACAATGTCACTGTGCAGTAAAAGTTATGCCAATAATATCATGCAGCTCCATGTCTTCCCAAACCTTCCTCTCCCAGAGCCAAAGGGACAAATCCTTTTGGTGTTCCAAGGTTTGGGATCTGCCAACAAGGATGTCTCTCACTTGCAGCAGTCTCTGGAGGAGCTGAGTGTCCTGCAGACAAGGCAATTCCTGACCTGCCCAGGAGGCACTAATCCATGCTGCATTACTTAGGTTTGGGTTTTGTGAAATTTTTTGTTGTTTTTTTGTTTTGGGGGTGGGCTTCTGGCTGTGTGCCCCATTTTGTCACTGCCCAGGACAAACTCACCTCCAGTGAGGAGTTGTACTCATGGTTCAGATCTGCATCTTCTGCTGCTTCCACCAGCCTCTAAAGCAAGCACACAAAGGAAGGTGAGTGGGTGCTGTGGCAAAGCCCTCCAGGAGTTCTTCCAGCTGTATCAGCAACTGCCTCCTTCACCTCAACCCAGTCTGGGGTTATAAACTTCCCTCTTTCCCTCCTTTCCTGCTGACCTGTCATCCTGTGCTACAATTTCACAGCTTGGAAGGTACATTATTTGCAGCTATTTATTGCCAAGTGTATCCACACCTACTTACTCCAGAGTCCCTACAATTCTAGGTATCACAAGACATCTACAAACAGAAACAGGTCCATTTAGAGAAATGACAGACAGATTTAATTTCATTTTCCATGAACCCTTCCAAATAGCCATGGGAAAGGCATTTCAGCCCCAGCTTGATGTCAGTATCTCATCAAAGGAAAAGGCCTTGTGGGAGTCTCAGTCTGGTATTGTTACTGAGACAAAGACCATGACTGGATTTCATAAAGGGCCCAGCAATGCTGTGGCCATTTATAAGCTCTTACCATTTATGGAGGGCAATAAAACCAGCCAGTTTTCTCCAGTATGATGCTTCAGGGCAGTAATTCTCAATTGGTACAGACTGGGAAGGGATCCAACTAAACACGTACGTGTTTTCAGGGTTGCACAATCAGCAACAGTCTCAGCAAAACTACATTTTGCTCCTTCACAAAGGATAAGGCAATGCAAACACTGGAAAAGTCTGGCTAAGAATTTAATGTTATGGGCCAAAGCTCTAGGAGTAAATATGCCCACATTTCACTTGGAGAGTCAAATGATGTGTTTCTGGATGACTTTTCCACATTAGAAGCCCTAAACAGTCAAGGCTCTGTGACTACAGAAATATGCTTTTCAGAGAAGGTAAATACATGGGAATATGATAAATCCTTTGATGCAGGAAGCAAGAGGGGCCAGAACTGATTACCTGCTCTGATCTCCCACACTGCAACAGCTCCAGACCTCTTGCCACCTCCTCCACACTTCCCCATGTACACAGCTGGAAATCCAAGCACCTTCCTTGCAGCCTGTGCTCAGGAGGTGCAGAAATTCCCCCTGAGCCACACACGCAGCTGAAACAAGCCCCTAGTCTTCAGTGTGCATTATTGAAGAATGAGCTGGATTTTTTCACTTTTCAGAGGTTTTCTTCCCCCCTTCTTTAAACAGCTTGTCTCCTAGAAGAGTGCTCATTCCCTCATATTTATTTCTAGACTTTGTTTTTGTCTTCTTTTCTAATTTGAGCAGAGGGAGAAGCCAGCATCCCCTTGTCTGAACGCCCACACCCTCCCACCAGTGTCTGCTTAAAGCTCAGCGCGAGCAGCCAGCTGCACCAGCAGGATCTTGCTTGGGCAGGGAAGTCCTCACACAACCCCTGCACCCACACACTGCTGGAGCAGGCAGGAGGCTTGTGCCTGCTGCTCTGGGGCTGGCAGGGCACAAATTCCTTCCCAAAGCCCAGTGGTCATACCTCGACAGCTTCCACCTTCCTGCGGAGCATGCTCTCCATCTGCTCTGAGAACTTCTTCACCAGCTCCAAGCCATCCACCTCCTTGATCTTCAGAGTTGGCTCCACATCCTTGTACTTCTAATCAAGGGAGAGAAGAAAAATTCTGCTGAGCAGGAGGTTCTTAAGGAGAGGGATGAATCTATTATTGTTAGTCTGGGTATTGTCTTTGTGTTGAAACAACTGCTCTGATTTTATCACCTTCCATCTTTGCCTTTCCCCTTTTTCCACCCTACAGGTGTGCAGAGCAGTGGCCCTAACTCAAAGTGCTTTGACCAAGTCAAAACAGCTGATCCACTTGTGAGCTTGTGGCTGTTAAAAGCAGCAATGCACATGAAGCTAATAGTGCCTACTAATCAGAGAGAGCAGAAGGCCAATGTAACAGTGGTGGTGTTTTGCACCACTTAATTACTGATTTGTTTGAAGTTTATTCTGTCTTCACTCAGAGCCAGGATTAAAAACACACAAAAGAAACAGATTTTCTCGTGTTTAGGATTGGTTGTTTATTAAATCTTATTAAAAGTACAAAAAGTTCAGCAACACTTCTAGCTACCTGTTAGAAGTAAGCAAAATGGAGAGAAATCCAGCTAGCTACAAGGTCTCTTAAAGCTGAACAGTCCAATAGAGAATTAACACCTACAAAAAACAACATGTGAAAGCACTCACTTCTATTTAACTACACACCTATGATTTTAACTCCATCACTTAAATTTGGAAGTCTTCTCCAAGGCCTCCTGCCCCAGAGCCACCACATCTGTGAGGGCACCTGCCAGGTCTCCAGCAAGAAGGGTCTGCTCTGTGCTTATGGGGGAGACTACCAAGGAAATCAGAAATGGACAGTTGTGATGCCACTTGTAGGGCACCCAGGAGCATAATTTAGGCCAAAAGCATTACAGAGGCAATTCCCAAAACCTAGGGATTATGAGCATGGCTACTTGGTGCTGTAATGAGGAGGAGCTAAATCTGACAGCTTTAGAGATAACCAGTTTATTCTCACCATGTTTCATATAACTTAGGAATTTAAAAAAAGACAAGAGTACCTCCAAACTGTGTAACCATAATCTGCCTCCTTAAATCTGCTTTTTTTTAAGACTGGATACAATGGCCTTTATTTCTCCTTTCCAAAAAATCCCACAGCTAACAGAGATAACCAGAAAGCAAGAGTAAAGAAACCTGTGAAAGGACACAGGATGATTAACTTATTTCAGAAAAAATAGAGCCTTATCTCCCGGGCAATGTGGAAACACAAGGCAACCAATTGCAATTCCCTGGTCCCTCATTGTCAGTTTTGTCTGCAGTGTGTACAGCTGCCCTCCATCTTCACCTTGTGTTAGCAGCACAGCAACCTCAGACAGGGCTGGGCTTCTTGTGCTGAGAAAAAAAAAATGAGGTGGTGAAAAGGGCAAGGAGATGGCAGGGGCTCTGGTGAGACTTTTGAATTAGGGGGAAGCAGCAGGGAAAAGAATTTGCATGTCTTTGGGGTGAGCCCCTTTGGTTCAAGAAGTCAGGGAGGGTGGTTGAGCACAGGCAGAGGAAGAAATGCCTTGAGGATGGGGCAGGCTGAGGAGGTCAGGCAGAAATAGCAGCAGCATCCAGCCCACAACAGGCATGGCAGGGAGGCTCTGTCTGGCATGATTAACAGCAAGGGTTTTACTGGATTAAAAATGCCAGGCTCACATGCCCTGTGCTGGGGCTGGGAGCTGGGACAGGCGGGGGGAGCAGCAGGAGGAGGAATTGATCAGGAATGCTGGGGTAACCACACTGCCACAAGAGGAATGTGCAGCCACAAACCCTGACTGCAGTTCCTGAGTGGTGATGAGACCACAGCACACACCCAGCTGGTGCCTGTCACTCCATCTCCATGTCATGGCTCTGCCAGGAGAGAAGTGATCCCTGCCAGGCTGGGTTTAATCAGGCCCTGCTCGGGGGGAGCAGGGTAATCTCTGCTGGGAAAGCTCACCAAGGGGGGACACACCAGCATGTGCTTCACAAAGCAACCTGCCACCAGCTACCTTAGGTCACAGCCTCAGTTACAACCAACAGGGCTTTTCCCCCTCTCAGTTATTATTATTATTTTTTAATTTACATTACATTTAATTTAATTTAATTTACATACTCACAAGTAAAACTAATCATGAGAAATCACAATCAGCCTGCTAATGGCATACAAGTTTCAGCCCTGAGATCTAGCCAGAGATGGGAAAGAAAAACCCAACCCCCAACATCCCCCAAAAAAACCCAACTTTCTGCAAAGTTCCAGTTTGCTAAGGAATATACCAGGTTTGAGCTCAAATCCTATTTGAGCTTTTTTCCTATAAATGAATCAGCAAACAACTGCATGGTTGTATTTCTGCCACAGAAATCCCTGGCTGTGGATGACTGTTCATCCAAGATTTGGTAATGGTGGGCAACAGAGTTGTGATTTCAATACTGTCACCAGACACCATGGCTGAAAGTCAGTCAGGTGCATGTAGCTGGGCAAAATTATCCTGTACAACCTGTGCTTAAGGTTCAGGCCATCAGATCATTATGAGTTACAGAACAGGAGTCAGGCTTGGGAGAATAGGCCGAAAGGATCTGATGTTGAAAAGAAGCCAAAAAGTTAGCTTAGCTCTAACAGAAAACCTTTTCTTATTCATTTAGCACTTAGCATTCCCTTAAAACAGCAGGAGCAATTCATTAAGATTCCCCTTCTGCAGTGACGGGGGTGGTGATTTAAAAGTAGAATATCCAGAATTCAGTATCCTAAGTTTTATCTGTGAACAGAGATATGTCACCAAATATATATTCTTGTTCCCACCTCCATAAAATTCAGCCTATTGAAGTACACAGTGCTGCATTACTCACTGCTAGTGGAACTAAATTAAGAGCGTGAAAGACACCCCTCTCATCCTCACCCAGGAAAATGTCTTGACTGAACTCCTCAGGTTTGTCTGTTCTTTGCCATGTTTTTTGGGCTTTCTAATAATGGCAGGGCAAAGCTCTGATGTAGGGTAAAAGCCTGCCCTTGGGGATTCAAGGGATGTCTGTTAGCTCAGCAGGTCTCCAGGAATGATATAGCCTGGTAGGAATTCAACTACTTGAGTTTACAACATGATTTTAAGGCTCTTCTGGAGGAAACAAACAAAAACCCCAAAGAAAAATAAGCTATCTCAAAATCCACAAAATAAAGTTTATGCTAAGTATTAAAGACAAGGTTTACATGCAAAGCATTCAGTAACTGGAAAATTATGACTCTCACAGTAACAATAAACTGGTTACTTCAAGGCTATTAGGCATGAGGGAGACATGAAATAAGATACAAACTGAGATAACAGCACCCTTTGTATTTTCTCAAAGTGGAAATTTCCAACAAATGCCTGTTGACTTAGATAAACACTGAGAAATCAATCACCTGGACCTCTGCACTGTGCTCCCCACCCTTCTGCTGGTCTGGGCTCACCCATGAATGCAGAGAAATATTTGATGTGAAAAACAGGTAAATGCCCAAAATAGAGAAAGATGCCTGGGGAACAGGTAAATCCATGTGTTTAATTTCCAGACTTTGGTGTGTTTGCCTCCCCAGGCCTAACATGCTCACAATCTGTGCCAGTGAGATGATCTACATAAAGTTATTTGTGATCTGCCAGGGTGCATGAAAATTATATTTAATAGTAAAAGATCTGTCTGCATCCACTTGAAGTGCTGGAGATGCCAGGGATGCAGTGGGAGCCCTCTGGGATGGTCCCTGCTCTGAGATATTGGATTGTGAGAGGGAGCCCAACCTACCTAAAGAAAAGGAGGCTGAGAGAAGGACTGAAGTGAGTGCTGGCTGCTTCTCTCCCATTTCCTTATGTCCCAGGGAAACAATAGGAGATGAAAAAGCTCAAGAAGTGGGATTGAAAGACAAACTTGAGTTGTCTAAACTGCTCAAGTTAAGTTAGGGCACAACACAATGTGAATTTAGGAGATAATTCTTTGCTGGACTGTTGACAGAGCAAGGCTAGATCAAGCTCATCTATACCCCCTGCTCAAAGTGACATTTTCCTTCTGAGTCACAGACACTGTGTCCACTTTGCCTCTGGGAGCTATGGCCTGGGGACCCCAGGGGAGAATAGGCAGTGCACAAACATCATCAGAACTGCTAAAAGCCCAACTTTTGCCTGCATCCACATCCTGCTGCAGCTGCCTCACGCTTAGTGCATGAAGTACCTTTATCAGGGCTGACAGCTTTTTATTGCTGGGTCACTCCTTGCTCCCAAGAAGAGCTGATGATCAGCACAGACCTTAGTGATGCATGCTGAAAGTCTGTCCTGGTCAAACTTAGCAAAGTTAGTGCTGCAAGATATGATCCCTTACTCCAAGCAAAAAGCAGAGCTATGGAGACAGGGAGACAGGGCTTAGCAGCAAGGCAAGGAAAGTGACACCCAAATCCTGTGCTCTGCACTGGGATGTGGGTATAATTGCTAATATGAGGACAGAAGTCAGACACCTAGAAGGTGCAAGGAGCAACTCATGGCTTGTGTTGGAGAATCAGAGAGACAGTAAAGGAAAAAGAGCTGGATGGCCACAAAGTGGAGTCTGCATTACTATGGGATATGGAGCTCCATGGTTTTACAAGAGAGCTGCACACCAGTGTCTTATTCTTTCCTCCACCCTGAGGAAAACCTTGGAAGGTACCTGGGGAGGTGAAATGAAGCACAAAAAGAATCCTCACAGATTTTGCCTACCTTCTGCAACAGGAGAGAGCCTGAATACTTGGTCACAATGGAGTACAGCTCCCCACCAAAGGCATCTGCCCAGGACTTCACCCTAAAAAAAGGGCAAAAGAAAGAAAATCAGTGTTAAAAATTCCAAGTCTGCAGAACTGGTTACTTCTTCAGACAGATAAAACTCAATCTCCCTGAGTGCAACCCCCTGTATTTCTTAAAGCCACTCTTCAACAGTGGCAATGTTTTGTCCCCAGACTCCAGCCAGACAGGCACTAAGGCAGGAGACAATGCTGCTCTTTGACTTTCTACCCAGGACATTGGCCAGCAGGGTGAAACACTGAGCTCTGCTGGTCTCAGGCACTGTGCTTGGAGTTGAATTTGTCCCACCTAACTTTAGATGTACAAACTTGGTCTTAGACAGCATCAGAGCTCCTTCTGTTGCTAGCAAAGTAAAATAAATTGATTTCTGCAGACACCTATTTGTCTTCCCTGGCAGGCCCTGGGGTGAAGAGCCAGACACTCTGTGCCAAATCTGCTATAGAGAAATAAGTGTCAGGACTTAAAGAAGGTGTCATGATTCACCCCTTGGATTCAGCTCTTCCACAGACTGATGAGCCAGAGGAATTCTCTGCTCTTACTGGTGGTGCTGCTGCTTGAAAATGCCACAGCAGATGATGCACACTGTCATTGTAAAGCACCCCTCACACTTGTGCCATCCTGGAAATAATGGATGGCAGTGATCCCACATGGAGAACATCTGGATGTTGAGGAGCAGCCTGAACACCGAGCTATCCAAATCAAAATAGATGGCTCCCAAAACTGACAGAGCACTTCATCAGAAAGCTGCTACATGTTGGGCAGCTCCACCTCCATGCAGCTCCACCAACAAGGATTCACTTCAGAGAGATTTATTTAATGCAATAAGTGGCCTTCTCTACTTACCAGAATACACTACTTATTTATGATGTGTGGGAGTCTTACCTACAGCTCCCAGTGGAATTCTCTGAGTCCCAGGCAGGCTTTAACCTCAGGGCCTGATTTCCCAGTGCATTGCACCACGAATAACACACCAACACAGAGATGGGCTCGGGAGTAAAGCCAGCACAGCAATGGTGGAATAATCACAAGAGCTCACTTCACCCTAGGAAAGCCTGCTTAGACTCCCCTCTTGCACACAGGAGCACACAGGCAGCTACAGGGGATGATCTGGCACAAACACAAAGCTCCAGCTCTGCTCTGCACCTCTCTCCACTGCTATATAAAAAGCATGAGAGAGTGGGTGCCTTTTAAAATCAATCCTTAATTGGCAATGAGCCATTCATATTTAACCACTCAGTGTGAAGTCAATTTTTTTTTTTTTTTTGCATTGTGCTTTGCATCTTATTTTGAGAGGCAGAGCTTTTATCTCATCATGTTACCTTTAGAGAAAAAAGAATACAGGTATTTTCTAGGAGACCAGGATTTATTGGGCTGTATCAGAGTTATTCTAGCAAGCCTGGAATAAAAGAAGAAAGGAGAAACAGGGATCCCATGGGATGCTTTCCTGTTTGTTGTAGTAGTGACTAATGCATTCCCTTAGATACGAGGATTTCTGGATCAACATTTAACTTGATGCCCATCTGCTTCTGCTGCCTTTATAACTTTTATGTATGAGATGTTTTGTGCTGAATTTAACTAATATTCTCCAGTCTCCTCACCTTTGACTATAGAAAAAGAGAACATAAACATGAAGGGATAGTATTTTAGCAGGGCTGTTTATTTTTACTTCATTTCCCTCCTCCCCACTTCTGTTTTGTGTCATATGTGTAGTGTGCCCCTACTCCTTCCAACCCTGAACATTTTTCAACCCAGCAGGTTGGAAGAGTCTGTGGTGTTAATTTCTGATTAGTGGGTGCAAGTGAGCATCTTCTTGAAACTTCCAGCAACAGCAGAACTTGAATAAAAAGGGGGTTTGTGTAGTTTTGGGAGGTCTGCTCTGGCCCAGGAACTGGTATTTCTTCTGGTCTCAAAGCAGAGGAGAAACAAAGACAGGGGGAGCAAAGAGAAGGCAAAGACTGGCAGCTTTGGAGGACTGGTTGGAAAGTTAAAGGACACAGAGGAATGAGAAGGCACAAAGGTCTCAAATCCCTGTGTTATAGGGCTAAAGTTTGTGTCATTAAAAAATATCTGGTGGCATTCACGGGAGCTGAAAAGTAGGAAAGTGAAGAGGCAGAAATACCCTGTCATTTACATATTTAAAAGACAATTATTTGCCAAGGAAATGAGCAACATTAGAATATTGGGAAAATAAGGTCATCCTGCTGAACTTAAATAGGTTTCCTTAATTTTTTTTTCATAAACAAGTGAGAGAAAAAGTCAGTCTGAAATTCATCAGGTCACAGAGAAATTTCTTCTAAGGTCTCTGGCTCTGTCCAGCTCAGGAGCAGATGTATAAAGGCAACAGAAGCAGCCTGAAGGGGCCACACCAGGCTGATCTTTGGCTGTTCCAGCAGCATTTCCCAGTGTTTCCATTATCCCAAGAAGAAGCCAGCCCTGCTCCTCACCCAAGCCACCCTCATTCCTGCCCATCTGCCCATCTGGCTGGCAGAGGAGCAGGGCAGTGTCCAGTGGGGAAGAGGAGGTGCTTTGTGTGCTGCACTTGCAGCCCAGAAGCATCACTGGGAACTGACTGAGCAGATTTTTGCTCTGCTGGAGTTGGAGCTGAGCGAGCTCTGGAACAAGCTGGAGGTGATCCAAGCACGATGCAGCAAAGCCAGACAGGGCCTGGGGAGCAGCACAGCCAGGCTGAGCCTTGTGTCACCTCACCCTGATCAAACCCAGCTGCTGCTTGGAGGTCTCTGCTTTTGTGTCCCCAAAATGTCCCCTTGTAACACATGAAAAAGAGCCATTTTCTGCTGATTTACTCCCTCTGGGCCTCTGGCCAACGTATTTCTCGACTGAAATTTCATTTCAAAAGGGGACTTCTGTGTTTTGGTTAAATTCATGAGTGGATTTAAAACACCAGGGATTAATTCAGCTGTTGGTCTGGTTTTACTACCAGAGGAAAAAAGCTCTTTTTCTATTGTTTAGTCTTCATTCTTCTACAGGAATAAGTTCCAAATTGTGCAAAGTGACGTAAACCTCTTTCCTTTTATTTTTTTCTTTTTTTCTTTTTTTTTTTTTTTTTCCAGTAGTAAAGGGCTATCACATTATAACGAAACACATCAGAAAAGGATTTGGTCAGAGATTGCCTGCCTCTAATCCCTGCTCCTGCATTCAGTGACAAGAACAGCAGAAAGGACAGGCTGGCTTCTAAACACCACAGGCTTCAATGTTGAAAGGTATCCCTATGCAGCATTTATCTTGGACATGGAAAGTTGATTTGCATGGTTTGAAGTTGGCAGAAGTTGGATTTTATTTTATGTAACCTCTGTGTCCTTTCTGTGAAACCCAAATCAGAAGCAATTTTGCTGGGGAAGGGCTTGATAGTGCAAGAAGAGAATTGGTAGCAAAAAGTTTCCTTGAGACCCTCCTGGATAAAGTCAGTGCAAATCCTGGTCAGGTGGGTATGGGTGGCACATCTGTAGGGGGATTATTGGCAACTTTTGAATAAAAAACATTTCCCCAAATGCAGTAAAGGCCTTAAGCTGCCTTGAGTTGATTTTTCAGATGTATTTCCTTCTGAAACTGGCTGAGCAGTGTTGTCTCCTCTCCAGACCAAGCTGCTCTCCTGCACCCCCAGCCCTAACCCAGCACCCCAGAAGCTGCCCCACTACAACTTTTACCCATGGCAGTGCTGACATTTTTAATCCTTACAGGATTTAACGTGTGCAAATCAGCTTAACAAGGTGAAGTTTTTATAAACTGGGGTTGCTGAGAGCTGCTGGGCTCCTGGGGGGCAGCCAGGACTGCGTTGCTGGCGGGGAGCTTTTTGTGAGACATGCAGGATTGGGAATCCTGCAAACCCACACCCCAAAAGATGCATCAAGAGTTCCTGCATGGGCAGTGCATGCACACCCACGGCTGGCTGTGCTTTGTATTGCAGCTCAGCTTCTCATTCCTTCGCTCCAGAGCTCTGGGAAGGGCCATTTCTAATTTGGGGAGAGGTGGAGCAAGCACAAGCAAGAAGTGCTGAGTTCCCTCTGTTCAGCCTCCTCTCACTGACATCCTCTGACAGCCACACACGTGGATAAACACGGCTGTGTGAATTACCCAGGCCCTTTTCAGCCAGCAGTGATGCAGACCAATGCAAAGGATCAGAGATTTGGAGGTGGAAACCTTGCCCTGCACAACCTGGGTGCAAAGAGATGTGTCTTTGCTCAACCCACCCTGTGTGCACCCTCCACAGGCAGAACCTGAGCATCCCTTGGGTGTTCCTGGCATCCTGAAAACCAGCAGTGTCCACTGAAACCACAAAAACCAGCAGTGTCTACTGAAACCACGAAAACCAGCAGTGTCTACTGAAACCACTCTGCTGCCAGACTGGGGCCACTCGTGTCTGTCTCCACAATGGGGTCTCCTCAAGCTGCAGCAGAGTTTATGAACATCTTTACACTGGTTTTGCCTTCTGCTGCCCAGTGCATTAAGCAGAGCATTAATAGATGTCAAAGTACTTAACTAAAGGAGATGAATAGCATTGCTACGGGCGGGGAGGAAGAGGGATTGCATCCTAGTCTAGAACTGGGCACGGAATTCGCGCCCCTCACGTCTGCCAAGGTGGGGAGATGCCACCGCCCCGAGCCATGTGTCCCTCCGGAGGGGACAGCATTCCCACCCTCCTGTCCTTGCCCCCGGCATCGCCAGCAGCCCAGAGAAACACTCACGTCTCCAGCGGGATCTTCGTCTGGGCCCTGGCACAGGGCGGGAGGCAGAGCAGACCGAGCATCATCCACGGCACGGCCCAGGGCCGCATCCTCCGGGCACCGGCCATCAGCAGCGGCTCCAGCCGGCGGCGTGCGGGGGCTCCCCGCCCTTCCTGCAGCCCTGGGGCTGCCCCACGCTCCCAGCCATGGTGCCGGCACGGGAGCCCCGTCCGTGGGGGGCCGAGCCCTGCGGGCACCTCGGCCGCCTCTGCCCCGGGAGCGCCGCTGCGGCCGCCGGGCGCCGTCGGGGGTGTCGGGCCCGGGGCACCGAACAGGGCGCGGAGCGGCTCCAAACCCACCCGGCCCAGAGCACCGAACCTGGCTACGGAGCGGCTCCGGGCACCGAACAGGGCGCGGAGCGGCTCCCAGCCCGGCTCAGAGCACCGAACGCGGGTACGGAGCGGCTCCGACTCCCGCTCCGGGCACCGAACCTGGGTACGGAGCGGCTCCGAGCCCCGGAGCGGCCTCGCCAGGAGGGAGCTCCGCGCTGGGAGCTGCAGCGGCTCCGTAATCCCCTGCCAGCCCTTAATCCCCTCGCCAAGCAGCAGCAGCCACAGATTTAGGGAAGTGGGGTGGGATAAAATCACCCGGGATTACTCTGATTTCTGAAGACGGGTCTTGGCTTCTCCAGCCGGAGGTCAGGCCGTGCCTGCTTGAAGGGGGTCGCACCCACATCCCCCAAACCTTTCCCTGACCTTTGATCTCTGCCTCGCGGGGCCCCCCCTCTGCAGGATGCGGGTTATCCTGCGGGCTGTCCCGGTGTTATGGAACTCTGGTTCAGCGGCGCTCGGGGGCTGGCACCAGGGGATGGGGCAGGGATGGAGCCCCGGCGGTAGCGGCGGGTCCGTGCCGAGGTTTGCACAGCGATGATGAGGCCAGGCAGAGCTTTGGCAGCATCCAGGACAGCTCCAAGGCAATCTCCCTCCAAGCCGTGATCTGGTCAGGGAGAGAAGGGCGAATGAGCAGTGGGAAGCAAAAGTGACACGGAGGAAAGGACTCTGTCAGTTTCACCTGATCGCCTCCTAATGGGAATGATTATTTATTAATAGCCAGACCTCTCAGTTTGGCCAACATTCACTTGAGATTGCCATCCCTCGTCTGTGTCTGGAGAGCAATGAATCACAGGAGCCCAATGCTGAGCTTGATGAATAGCAGGGAGCAGCAAACGGCACGCTCGGGTGAGGGATACACTGTGCAAGCTCATTATCATCATCAGAAGTATGAATTATAAATAACTACAGATATGGCAGCAGAAAGAGCATAAATTACTACAGCAACCTGTTGAACAGCTTGGTTCCATGGCTATGAGTTAACCCATTTATTGCCATACCTTCCAATCATCGTTTGCATGTTTACAAATGGCTTGTTTAACATAAAATACAATGTAAAATGGAAAACCACACTAGATCATTAGCTTTGTCTAAGGACATGGAGGGGGAAACAGTCAAAGCACTGAAATAAAATTAAGGCCTGTAGTATAGATGGCAACTGTAAAGAAAATTAACTGTATCCCATCCAAAACCACACACTTTAAATGGGATAATAGAAGTGGCAGAGGAAATGTTAGAAAGGGAATAAAACCAGGAAACATTGAATAGAGGATAAATTGTATGATATGATAAAGAGGCAGAAAGCCTGTGGTAAAGAATTAAGTAATTCCAGGAATAACTCACCTCAAGATAGGAGGTTTTTTTCATTTATTACAATATTTACCCTAGACTGATTTTCTTATTCAAAGTTACAATCTTCTTCAAGCAGAAGCTGTGGGTCTGGAGGGAATAAATTTCTCTTCTGTTTCAAAGTTTGTGCAAAGGGTTACATGGGTAAGTTAAAATCATTCTGACCTTGAAATTTACCAAACAAAATCAATTTCTACACAACAAACACTCAGGAGTCAGTGCCTTCAGCACATCACAGCAGCTGCCTGAGCAGCTTTGGAAGGCAGCAGGCAGAACAGATCTGGGCTATGTAATTCACCTCTCTCAAATAGCCAAAATGTGCTGCCTCCTCCTGCCCCTGCAGCTGGAAATTAGGAGAAAAGTTTCTTAGAGGAGCTAGGAAGAGTGACAATGAAGGTTTCATTTAGCTGGGCTCACCAGGATTAAATATGAGGGGTGGCATCCAGGGTGACAGGCTTCTCTGTCTGGATACTTGAGGGAAGAGAGGATAAAAATTCACATTCTGAAGAAAAAAAAAAGTAAATTCTGAAATGAGATCTGAAGGCAGGAACATCAACATTTTAGATAAAATTTTCTCTCCACTTTGCAAGGAACCATATAAATTGTTATTGTGAGTGATTTTTGCAGGATCTCTTCAGTAGCTCTGTGTGCTTTTTACAGCTGAGACCCAGGTTAGTCCGGATGGGTTCTGGCAAAAGTCTTGCCTGGGTGTGTTTGGTAACCCCTGAAGCATTGATGGAGAAGGCAATGAGACAGCTGAACTGGGAGATCCAAATCCCTTTATTTGGATTTATCTCATTTACTGGATATATCTCACTTAACCCCTTAATGATCTAAAATTGCAAGGAAGTAAGATTGGAAGATTAAATGAAAATAGCACTGAAAACTGAAAACCCCAGGTGCCTGGAGGAGCCTTAATGGGATTAGTGTGCATCCAGTTGCTTCTGCAGAGCTCAGCCTCCACAGTGTGTGAGCACAGTTGGAGCAAGGGCAGATAGCAGCAGGGGCTGACTGGGGAAAAAGAAAATATAACCTGTGAGAAAGAATGAAAACAAGTACATAACAAGGAGTGAGAACTTGATGCTGCAAGGGATATGAGGTGAGCAAGTGCACAGCAATTTACAGCTACATTTGCAAAACCATGAGGCAATAAAAAAAAAAAAAAAGTACCAGTGTGATTTTGTGCTGTAAACACAAGCAGGGGGGAGATTTACCTGCTATATTTATTTCTGGTTTGACTAAAACCAGAGCTCAGGTTGTCATGTTATGGGAAGATGCTGGCAAATGTTACAACCAGGAAAAGAACAAATATCAACAAAAGACTGGTTAAGAAGTGCAGTCTCACAGTGGGATACGTACTAGGAGAATGTATGTAAAACAAGGGATGGGAATAAACTATAAAAAATGTGTTAATAATATAAATAAACAATAAATGATGGGAATAAACTATGTGGCCTCGTTCCTAGCAGATGCATTTGTCTGAGATTGTAACCCTGTGCCTCTCATTATCTCTTGACAGGGAAACTTAGATGAGTAACTGGACACAAAACCTCCTTTCTACCCTTGTGAAATACTCTGCTTATGACACTGTGAGCTGATGTCCTGTTGGGGAGACATGAGGGTGGTGTCTGTCTCTTGCACTGCCCAAGATGTATCCTTTTAATAAATACCTATTTTATTCCTTTTGCTCTGTCTAGTCTCTGTTCCAGTTCAGCCTTTCCAGACAACACCAGGTGTGTTTTGGGTTAAATGAGAGACTTTGACACCATCTGGGACAGGGGAATTGCTCCACACAGTCCAGAGCTGTGCATGGAAAGGTTCCCCTGGCCATGGAGACCAGGCTAAAGGGTGCCAGGGGTCACCAGGAGACCCTGATAAGAGGGGGTACACCATGGAGACAGGCACTGCACCCCTGCCTTCACTCCAGGTGGAAAATGGGGGAATGTCTGGCCTGCAGGCATCTGCACATTTCTGCCTGCACACCCATTCATCTGCAAGCCACATGCTCTCCCTGCAGTTTATAGAAGCAGCCACATAGGTGTCATATTAATTAATGCCTTTGGCTGGTTACTTTGCCTTTTTTCCTTTTTAGTTCTTTTTGCACAGCTCTGCTCTAATTTTAGACTTGTTTAAATAATCCAAGATGAAATGAGCATTTTTTTTTTTTAAATGTTTTTGCTAGCAGCATTTTAAACCCTCATCAAACACAGTGTTCTGAGCAGCAGGAAATTCAGGGCACAGAAGGAGACACCAAGGGAGAGCAGAATGCACAGGAAACAAAGAGCACTGGAGCATCTTCCCACCACCTCTGAAGCCATGGCAAGAAAAAGAAGAATTAATTAAAAAAAAAAAAAAAAAAAAAGGAAAGGAAAAGTAAGTGAAAGCAGATGCTCTGTTTGGGGAGAATTGTGAGCAGAATGCAGTTTTCCTGTGTGCTGCCACAAAAGCACCCAGAGTGAAAGTCAACTTTATCCTTCTCTCTCCACTATCAAAGGGTTAAACTTCATCTTTTACATTCCGAGTCCACCTGAAGGAACTTGATTAAGAGAAAGAGAAATCGCATTTTAAAAGAGAGTAAAGCTTTTTGTGATAAACTTGGCTGCACTAGAACAGCTTTCTCGGGGAGCAGGCTTTGCTCTGTGGGGAGCCCCAGGAATTTTGATGCATCAAGTGACTGAATAAATGATGGCAGTCTGTGCTGCAAAGACACTTGACTCAATGCACATCCAGCAACATCATCTATGCTGCCAATCCTTTGTATCAAATGCATGATGCAATGACCCCGTTCAGGGAACACACTGCAGATCCCTCCTCTCTGCTCACTGTGTTACTGAGGATTCAGGATTTTGCAAGGTTATCAGGACAGAGGTATTTGGGCCGAATTAAAGTTGTTCCAGCCTGGCAGGGCTACAGAAAAGGAGGGTCCCTCCTCCATCTGCTCCACTCTCAGGGTCAGCAGGTGTGGAAGGCACAGAGTGAGTTACTTGCCTGTATGATCTGATGTTACAGGTTCACCTACTCGCTGAAATGCTGATAAGGATTTGTTAGGCTATGGCTGTTTTGGAAGTACAGTAATTCTCTGAGCTCTTGCAGGGGGCAGAGCCTGCAGTGCCAGGGACCCTCTTCTGGCTTGTCAAGTGAACACAGGGGCAGAGCAGCAAAGCCCTCTGCTTCCCTGCCCTGCCCTGCTGCATGGGGATCTCACTGCCAGTGTACCAGAGAGCTTTTCTCTGTTCCCTGGCAATAGGGAGGGACCAGGGAGGCTGAGGAGCTGGGCTGCAGCACTCTGCAGGAATCCCTGGAGTGATGCAGGCATGGAACATCTGCCTGTCAGGAAAGATGGCATCAGCAGAGCTGAGCTGTGGGCCATGGGTTCTCCAGCTGTGGACATGTACAGCATTCATGCCTCATGCTTGGGGAAGCTGCTGCATGCTACCTCAACATAAATAAAGAGAATAAAGAGAAATATCTGGGCAGAAAGATTTTTTTTTTTTTCATTTTTTTTGCATCTTTCAGAGATTAAAAATCTTTGTATCTTTCCTGCTAATTCTGTTGCTGATACTGAGTGTTCAGGCGAGACTTGTAGATTTGTGTATCAGAATTTCAGGAATAATCAGAACTCAAAAAAAAATCTTAAAAGTCCTATTATTTTTTCCCCTTCCTTTTGATTTCACACAAGGCAGCAGCTCTGCCAAAATTCTAGGTCACAAATTATAACTTTTCTTCTTCTTTGAAAACAAGATTACTTTTTTCCTCACTAAAATCAGAGGCGATCAGTTTCAGTGTGATTCAAGATAAAAGCTGGGCTTTGGATACATTTTACCACACATTGATGTAGGTGTAGATAAAAACAGTCCATTCTTTCATGAATATTAATGAAAACATGTTTTGTGATTTTAGGCAGCCATCAATTGTTATTAAAAATACCCTGACAGTTCTGAAGAAGAGAAAGAGGTGGGGGAAGGCTCTGCAAAAGGCTTTGCACATCCAATTAGCACCGTTTTGTGTTCTGCTGTGAAATGACCCTGCAGGGAGTGTGAGAGGTGCTTCCCTGACCTCCAGCTGCTCAGCTGGAATGGTGCTCACCCATCCAAGCATGGCACTGCTCCTTTTGAACTCTTTTAACCTCTGGTTACAATTCAAGTCACTTCACCCTAAATTGCCTCTGAGTTCCTAATTAGCTCAGTCACCTGCCAGCTTCCATAGCACACACTCACTTCTTCCACCCTTCCACGTCTGACAGCGTTGAGTGCCTTTCACACAGATTTCCCCTCCACCCCAGGGCTGTGCTGTGAGCCTGCCCTGAAAGGATGAAGATACAAATCACATTGTGCCCAGAAGGATCATTAAATGCCTTCTTTGATATCCTTCAAGGAGCACAAATGAGCTGAGGAAGGGAACAAGCATGTTCATATCCAATTTTTTTTGTTGTTGTTGATGTTTTTTGAACCCCCTTAGTGTGGGGTGATGGAGCTAGTCCCCCCCCTGTACTGGGTGAGGTCTCTCCAGTGGTTCCCAAGGATTTAGCCTGGCCTGGGCACATATGTTATGAGAGAAAATAATCTCTCTCTTACTGCTGGAACGTGTAGCAATGGGTAAAGTATATGTCTGAAAAAATCAGTGTCTAGCAGCCTGGCTCCTTCTTCTTCCCCCTGCTGTTGTCAGCATCTGGGCAGCACATGGGACAGGCAGGAGAGAGACAGGGAGAGCTCAACAAACCATTGGGTCAGGGACAGAGCAGCCTGCAGCACGCTGGGGATAAAACCAAGAACTGTGGCTGTGATAAAAAATGGAATGTAGGATTGCAAAATAAATAATATTTTATATATTAAAAAATCTAAATATAAAATTTTAATG
The DNA here is from genome assembly GCF_903797595.1 of Erithacus rubecula. Taxonomy (NCBI): domain Eukaryota; kingdom Metazoa; phylum Chordata; class Aves; order Passeriformes; family Muscicapidae; genus Erithacus; species Erithacus rubecula. The sequence goes on from NC_136686.1 coordinate 2,586,553, forward strand.
GAGTAAATATTTCTAAATTTTATGTTGCAAGAAAGGAAATTTCTATTCCAACTTGTGATGCCTGTCTCAAATAATCTTTCATTTGCCAAAGCTGCACTCCAGCTCCTGCCCTCCCATCAGTGCAGCATTGAGGCTGAAGTTTACATCTTTCTGAGCCAGAGGCTCCTGAAGTTTCAGACAGAAGCCAAACAGTTGTGCCCTGGGGGATTCCTTCACAGGAAATCTGATGTGCATAAAGTAGGCAGAGCAGCACTGAAATCTCATTAGTGATGGTTGCTTGCTGCAGCCTGACCTTGGCTTAATTCGTTCAAGTGATGCTGGAGTTAATTGGCACTCTCAGTCTGGAGTGATTCCCTTTTACAAGGGCAGCTTAAGCCTAGATCTACTCTGCTGGCCAGGCCTATAACTCCCCTAGACAGGAAAAGCACTGTTCTTGTGCTCAAATGTGTGGTGTCACACCCTGACAACCACTGAGCTGCTTCATGGCAGCCCCTGAGTGTCACCCTCCCACTTGGAGCCCAGGGCTGGAGGGGAACCACAACCAAACACAGCAGCTGGGTTTTCCAGCAGATGTTGTCACTCAGCCTTAAGGCTCTGCATGCTCTGTCACCAGGCCCAGGGACAGCCACCCCTCCCAGGACACCCCACCTGCTCTCCTGCTCCAGCAGATGCTCAGCCTGCACCTCCCCCTTGCCAGCTCTGGCTCATTTGGGAGGTGGATTCCTGACACTGGCTGTGCCTCCCTGTGGTGGTCAGGGAAGCACACAGGGCTGGAGACACAGCACTCCTCATCCTCCTCATCCCACCTGGAGATGGGAACTAACTGTGCCCAGGATTCCACAAGTCCTTTCCTTGGCCACCTTCAAACTGTGCTGTGCTACTGTCACAGTCCTCAGTCCCATTCTTGAAGTGCCATAATTTTCTGTTTGCCTTGCAGAGATTTTTCCAGAGCTCTGCTGGTATTTTTTCCTAATATCTGTCTTCATGTCCACCACCAGCTGTTTTTTTCTCATCTACCCAGGCAGAAACAGCAACTGGAAAGGTTATTCACTTCCAAAGCTTTCCTTCCAAGGATGGTCTGCAGCAGCAAAGGGCAGGCTGGTGTTCTTTCTCATCTCACAAACCCCTCTTGAGGGTGATCAGGAAAGAAAGGAACCCACTGCTTTCACAGTCCCCCCCAAAATGCTGGGGGAAGTCCAGCAGACTTCCAAATTCCACAGCATGCTGGTCATACTCAGGCTAAAAGATTAAAAAAGAAATAACACATCTAGTATGGAATAAGATGGAAGAAGAGAAGTTTGATGTGACTAGAACTCCTTGGAATTGATTGTTCAGGGGGCTGGGAAATCTGACAAATTAAAATAGCCATGGAGCTTTTCCCCTGCTTTTTGGCAGGGAAGACACTGATTAGCAGGATTCAGTATGCTGCTGAACATGTTAACCAAGGAGAAAATTGATATTAGCTCCAGAAAATAGCCAGTTGTGCCTGTGGCAGCTCAGGGTCATGAAGGTGTAGAAGCAGATGCAGAGAGCACAGAGTGGGCTCAGTCTCTGGACAGGGGTTTTGTGCAGATGAGGTAAGCAGTCATCCTGCAGTCAGGAGGATGTTTTATCACCCACACTGGGTGTTTTCAGCATTGCTGAGCAGTGCTGTTCCCTGGTACATGAAGGCTGGGGTGGCCAAGGGCACACAGACCTCAATAGCTCAAAAGCCCACCCTACTCTGGCAGAGACATTTTTGCAGGGAAGAGCTGACATGGGAGGTTTTCCCTTTTCCTCTCCCAGTGAAATAGACTTTTTCTTATTCTGGTCTTTTCTGAAATGACAGTTGCAATTGCTCACCCCTGGACAGAGCATCAAAACCACTTTAAGACTCCCATTAAGCTGCTGCAGTCATCAGGCAGGAGGAAACATTTCTAAGGAAGAAGCACCACAACAAATTTGACAGCAGCACGTGGCAAATCACATCAGAGACTCTGAGCAGAGAGCGAGGGAACAGCAGAGCTAATGGGACAGGAAGGATAATGGGAATCTTGCACCAACTGGCCTCCTTGCTGTCTTGTCACACAGCTGGAGACAGCAAGTTTATTATTATTTGGGAGCAACAGTAATTTATTTTTTGATCAATACAGGAGCTGCATATGAAAATGCTCTCGCTGCTGTGGTCACTCCTGCTGGCTTTGCTCATTTGCCAGGCTCAGGGCACGCCAGGCTGCCACGTGCCAGCCACAGGGATGCTGCAGAGCAAGGGACAGGGGAAGGGATTCCTGCTGGGTGATGCAGTACCTGCAAAGGGAAAGGAATATAATATCAGGAATCCCTCATTTGTCTGGATTAATTTTTGGTTGCTAGGCTCTGCTGTTGCCTCTGTCTGCTCCTTGCTTTTTCCAGTTTTTGCTGGCTACACAACATGCTGATCTCTTACCTAGTGCTGGATCTGGGACACAGAGCAGTTTGGGCTGGACTGAGGGATTTCTCAGCTGGCTGCAAACAAAAATGAAGTGTTGGGAGGGGAGTGAAGCCCCAGCGAGATGTGACTGAGCATCAGTCTCTGCCTCTTCACTTCTTCTGTGACCTCCATACATCCACTGTGTGACCACACTTCATGTCCATTTTAAGTGGGATGATATTTCCTTCTGTCTCCTTTAGAAGGGTAACATGTATAAAAAGCACTTTTAGACACTTCTATGTAGTTATTTATGTAAATGCACTTGTAGAGCAATGTTGAAGACTTAAAAAATACATGTAAAAAATAGAAATCCTTTAAAATCACATAAGAGTTCTCGTCCAAAGGTATTCCAGGGGATTATGAAATCATCACTTCCAGAAGAGGGGCAGAGCACTTTAGGTTAAATACCTGAAAAGTGTTTGTGCCCCTCTCTTCTGTCTCTGAACCTGCCCATGTTCCCCTCCCCATCTTCTCTCTGCCCTCTCAGCACAGTGTAATTAAACAGCTTTTTATGGTGTGATGAGGAGAGCCCCACTCCAATTTTCCTACCACCTCTTAAGATGGTATTTTATCTCTGAGATCTTCCCATTCCATAACCTGCTTTCTTCAAGGTGTGCACAGCAGACACACGAGGGCTTGTTGTCTTCACCTCTGGGCATGTGGCTGCTCAGTGCACTGGACACTGGTGAGCCTTTGTCTGCTGGATTTAACAGCCCCCTGCAGTGAGGGATTAGCTCAGTGTTCTGAAATTTAATGCTCTCTAAATTTCTGCTTTTAGCTACAGAAGTGAAAGTTTTCCTGAACAAAACCTAGTTTTGTTTGTGCTCTTTTATCTTCCTGCTCCCTCTTCTGATTTCCATACCTTCACTTCTGCCCCTAAAGGTGAGCTGAAAATTTCCCCTTTTCACAGCTCTTTAGAATTTCTCACCAATTTCAAAGTTCTTACTGGATTTTCTCGAGTACACAGTCATAATTTCTTCATATCTCTCAGACAAAGGAGTTAACTGGAGATTCCTCAACTTTGTTTCTACTCATTCTCTCCACCCTTCCCTCAATTAAGCTCCTGTTTTATGATCCCTGGAGTGGCTTTTCTCAAAGACAACAATGCTTTTATTAGTTACAGGATTCATCATCCTCACCTGTGGTGCTGCTGACACTGCTGAGACATTCCTAAACTGTGGATCTCACTTTGGGTGACATGTGATGGACTTGAAAGGAGCCCATGGTGATGGCCTGTGCTTGTTCATGGGATTAAAACATCTTGCAGCTGCTTTGGAGGAACTGGAGGCGGTGATTATAGGGATTGGGGCAGGGGTAAAGAGGAGGGCACAGATTGCTTGCTAGGGGTAAAACAGGAGAGGGGAAAGATGGTGAGACAGCAGAGACTGTGGCTGATGCTGCTTGCAAACACACCTCTCACAGAGATGAGAATTGCACCTTTGCTGCCAAACTTCAGCATTAAGCAGGTGATTCCTGAACTTTGCTACGATTCTGCAACTTGACAGCTGCCCTAATTCAAGCTCTTGGCCACAGCTCTGCACCCATGGCAGAATCCAGGAGAGGCAGGACTTTGCCTGATAAGAATCCAAGAGGGGAGCACAAAGAAGCCTTGCTCAGATGGATGTGAAATGCAGGCACTTTCACTAAGTGGTAGGTCTGGAGCTGCTGCTCCAGACAGAAAGCAGGAGGCTGTTGGTGAGCCAGACTGCAAAGCAGCAGTGAAAATGAAGGAAAACAGAGCTTTTGTTCCCAGCCTGAGTAGCCCTGCCTCTGGGAGGGGTGCCAAGAGCCTGCATGCTCCTTTCCTCTCTGCCTCTCAACCTCGTATTTACAGGCAAGTGCTGAAGAAAAACCCACAGGTGGGTCGGGTTCTGAAGTGACATAATAATAATAATAATAATAATAATCTCTCTCTTCCTTCTTGGATGTTTGAGAAGCAGATTTCAGATTTCTTTGGTGAAGAAATCCAGGGCAGGTGGCTGTACCTGCAGACAAAGGGTCTAACACAAAGAGATGTGTGGCAGCAGCACCTTGTCAAGAAAAATGTTAATATTTATGTAGGGTCTAACCATGGGATTATCCCTCTATGCACAGAGTAGCAGCTGTAGGAATGCCATCATTTTCCAGAGTTCCCCCATGGTATAGAGGCAGGATACTCTTGCTGCTGCTAAGATGTCACCCTTTCTGCTTCTTTTCTCTTGTTTAGTCACCACACATTGGAGGGTTTTTCCTTCTGCCTTTACAGGGCTGACCTGCTTTGTTGTAGAATTTGTGTCCAAATAGAGAAAAGACATATTTTAATTAATATATGCTCCAAAGGGCTTAAAAATATTGTGTGGGGGTTTTTTTATTACCTGTTTGACTGAAGCTGCTGTTTTCAAAAAATGTGCAGTGACTTCCTACTGTGTACACCAGATGTTCATTCTAAATCAAGTTATTGGGGGTTTTTATGTTGTTGCTCACCTATTGAAAAGAAAAAGCATGGAGATTACTTACAACACAAATTCTTTCCACAACAGCTATAAAGGAAAGGCAATCCCACATTAAACACATTTTCTCCAAAATCTATTCTTTAAAGTGATGTAATAATCTCCTTTTTCTCTCCACTTAACCCCTTTCCAGTACTTATTTCCTCCTTTTTATAGCATTATTTTCAGCTATACTTGAAGCAATGTGGTTCCTGCATTTCACATTCACTGCCATGGTGGGCAGATTTATACACTGTTCTAGTTTGAGGGTACAGTCTCCATTAAATTAAAAAACCCCACAAATCTCAAGGGCATATTCACACCACCCTCTAAGGAAAGGGTGGGGCTGACACTGGTGCCAGTGCAGGTTCAGCACAGGGTGCTGGTGGTGGGGAAGGTGCCTGCCCAGGCTAACTTTATCCCAGACACTCTAATCCCCCACACTAAATTAGGTTTGTGCTGCCCTCGCCAAGATCCCGTCTTTCCACCAGCTCTGCACTGAGATTAGGCTCAGGATCAGTGGGAGAGAACCTGCAAACACTCCTGGATCCCCAGAGCCAGCCCAGGTAGGGGATGCAACAAAGTCACCTCCTGGTATTTGTGGCATTCCCCAAGTCCTAATGTCAGCCAAGAGGCAGAGCCTCTGGATCCCAGTTTCCCCAGCAGTTCAGATGAGCTGGAAGGGAAAAGGCAGGAAAAGTGTGGGAGCAGGGATGAGCAGCCAGGAGTGGGGCTGGGATGGGTTTCTTCAGCAGCAGAGCCACCTCAAAGTATTCATGGAGCCACAACCTTTGTTTCCTCAGTGTCTTGCAGAACCCCATTTCCCCATTGCAGCTTGTACATGCCAAGCTCTCTGCTCCAGTATTCCCACAGATTTGCATCTAAAGGCTAAAATAAACTCATTAGAGATACTCACAGGAGTTTGGAAAAGGCACAGACTTTTACAAGTCCTCAGAATTAGCAGTAAAGTTGACTGTAGGCTGACTGAGGATTAAATTTTTCGTGCATTATTCATCTCCAGAAATTTTGTCTTTCTGTAGGTTTCATGGATCTCTCTGGGTAAAGCTGCCTTCACATAAGTTTTTTTCATTAGAGCCTCCAATGCTTACTGAAAAATGTCTTTTAATTTTGCCTTTATCTCAGCAAAGACTTCCAAGTTGACTAAAATATTGAACTATGATTTTAATGGCCTAAAGGGACACTGGTATCTCCAACACCCACTGCTTTTATGACTGAAGTTCAAAGCTCAACATGCTCTAAACAGGCTGTCAGAGGAGGTGGAGCATCCTGCCTGTTCAGCTGCATCCTGCTCCTGGAAAATTTTATTTTGCTGCACCATTTTAATTATCCCCACTGCAGCTACAACAAGCAGGAACAGCAGAGAGCTAATGAATAAATATCAAATTAAGTGCTGGAATTTTCTGAGAAAATATTTGGATGCCTTCACTGAGTATTGTTGATTTCCATGATGAAATGATGTTTCAGTGTTTCACTAACTTTCTACTGCTTGTCTTCTCTAGTTTTATAGGTGTGGAATTTTTTAAGGAACTGGACAGTGGTTAAGCAGAACTACACTGAAAACTAGTATCAGCTCAAGGCTGAGAATGGATTAATGCATAAAGCACTGCTGCAACTGCTTCTGGAATTCTTGCTGGTCCCAAATGTACAAGCTACTTAATTCTACTGGAAGAAAAATAAAAAAAAAACAAACCCAAAAACCACAACTCTAAATGAGCAGTATCACAGAAGCACATAAACAATAAAAAAATTACACATGCATGCTGTGAAATCATCTAAAGTTAATGTGATCCTTTTATAGTTTCTGATTTTCTACTTGCTCTTTTTTCCATACTCAGATAAAGAAAAAACAAAACATGCCCAAAGAAAGGCAATTCTAACTGCTGCAGTCTTTTCTTCTCAAAAGACCTCGTTAGCCTAAGAGCTCATAGCTCTTACAGTGTCTTAAAAAAAAAAACAATAAAGGAGAGGAACCCAAATGTTCACAAGCACCAAATTCAGAGGTGAGCTACCAACACCAAAACACCCATTTTTGTATAATTCACAGAGCTGGCTGCATAGAGATACTCCCAGCTGATACAAAATTACTAAAAACCCACAATGCCAAAAGGCAGAGATGAAGTTTTCAGAATTCCATGAGAATCCCTCAGGTTTCCAGGACACTGGAAGCCTTCAACTGTATTTGTGGATACAGCCTTTTTCTGAGACAGGCACTTCAGTTTGCAGTAGAAAGGGACATGGCTCAGTTTTACACTCCAGTATGACTCCCAGATCAGTCTCCAATTCTCAAATGCACCTGATAAAGCAGATTCTGTCCTCTGAGTTGGAAACCTAGACAAGAAGTTCAGTTTCATTTCTCAACAGATTTCTCTCACTACTTTTCCTCTTCAGCTGTCAGGGTTTCTTTCTGAGCTTGTTCTATCTTCTTACCACTGCTGTTCTTGGTAAGCAGGATAAACTTTAAAACAGCACCTCAGTTCTTGAGCAAGTACTCTTCTTCCCTCCACAAAAGGCAAGTTTATGCCTTCTGAATAATCCCAAAAATCCCTTAGAGTGCAGTACAGTGAGAGAAATCAAATTCTGCCAGCATTATTGGTGTAGATGTAACCAGAAGAGAAGGCAGTGAAAAGAAACCCTGAATTAGCTCAATCCTTGCCTGCTTTAAGATAAGCCTCAGCTTGTCAAGCATAATGCCAGTACTACAGTTTTAGTAAGCACCAGGAATTAACAAATGTTGTAAAAAAAAAAAAGCCTTTAATTTTTGTGAAATGCTCTGACAAACAATAAATAAGAATGTTTTTATAATTTCTACTTGCCTTCTGGTAAATAAAACATTTCCACCATAACTAGAAAATCTATTACCAAGATAACTTGAGATGCTTAAGGATTATTTTTACCCACCAATTACAGAAGTTCTGAGTGTCAAACGAGGTCTTAACTATGTGTCCCCATCATCTTTAAATTGCACTCTGAGATAATCCAACATCACAGACACCAATTATCCATGTATTTAGTTTCAAATTCTTTTGTGTAGATTGCAATTTCTTCCACACCAATTCATTCTGAAATAATACCAATTAACTCAGTAGAATCCCATAAATTATAAAGGCTACAGGATTAGAATTTGCCATATTTAAAGTCTGCTTTTCCCAGTATCTGCTCAACACATTCATTTTACTGAATCTGCAAGAAACATAAAGCAACAAAATGCAACCAGAGTGTGACTGGCTGCCTACCAGTCACTTAGTGTAGGGAAACTCCAGCAGTTTCTTGGAGTTATTTGCTTATATGAATAAAGAAAGGAGCTCTTGACTGTTTATTTTTCTATGTATTTAGAGCCTTTCCCAATAAATGGGAGCAAATTCCCCCTACCCTTGCATGGGGCAGGAGCAACTGTTTGGCTCATTACAATTCTACAATTGAAACCTGCAGTCAAATTGACACTAACGAACTTTCACAGATGGGGCTACAGAGTTGTGCTTACCTCAAAGTTCACAGTAAAGAAGATGAGGAATCATTCATGGATTACAGTTTGGGTTCTCTGCACCCACAGAAGAAATGCCTCCTCAGCAACAACTGTGTATTCCTAAACTGTAGCAAACTGGCACTTCAGCAGCAGATGCTAATAAAAATATACATAAAAATTCTTTCAATCATTTATTCTAGTTGATTTAAAGCCTCATGTGTCTTCTGCCAAGTGTAAAAACATTTTAGAGTCATACCAACTGAATATATGGCTAATGGTGCAATAAAATGAAATCAGCACATTGTAGGAATTATCCATTTTTATTTTTTTTTAGAAATGGATCAATGAAATCACTGTGCTCCAGGAATAGCTTAAAAAAAAAAAAATACACCAGGTAGCATTCCCCTTAACAAATTTTCACATTGCTTATAATTATGCAGATTGGACCTGGAATAATAGAAACATGAATCCAGTGTCACCCCAGAGCTCTGTGACAACAAGGACATTCACAAACCCCCCACCCCCCATCCAATTCCTCGAACACCGGCAGAATCCCATTTCTACATCTAGCTAAAAATACTCTTGTCAAAATAGAAAAAGATTTTCCTACAAAAATTTTGGGGGAAGTCATGACACCACTTCTAAACTGCTTCAAGACAAGTAAATGACGATAAGTCTTCCCGAAGCCTCCCGTTCCAAAATTTCAGCCGATTTTTCACGTTCCTAAGAACAGTCCAACGCTGCCACCATGTGGTCCCTGCACAGGACGGCTCAGGGAAAACCAGGGACAAATACCTCGGCAATGAGTAACCAGGCTGCAAGTAAAAAAGGAAACTGGATCCTGAGAACTGAGTCCTTATGCTGGGAAACCAACTCTAAGTATGGACCAGGGTAAGGAAAATAATTTAAGATATTTTGTGATTAATTCTTCAGCGTCGTGACGCTCCCCTCGCTAAAGGCACAATCCATTTCTGCTCACTATTTTTTCTCTCAGTACAGCATGTATTTGCCAACAAGGAAAATCTATGTATGCAAAATGCCTAAGACCATTCATTTCTTCAAACATAATCATACTTGAGTATTTCAAAATCTTCTTCCTGGAGTTCAGGAAATTGATATAAAAGAGGATCCTTCACACAGACTTTTTCATTGCTGCCTTCCTCACACTGAAGAGATATGCTTCATAAATAATGTTTAGGAAGTTGTCATCATTCTGAAAAACAAAACAGGTAATTGTTAGCAGGATAACTGCAGTCAAGAGATTAGAAGGTTATTCCATTTTATGGACCAGATACTTTAGCCTTACTCTTTTTTTAAAAAGAGAGCAATGGCAAAGCCCTTTCCTTCACCAGAGATGTGTTTGATTTCCCATGACTGCACCTCAGTAAGCAGCAATGAGTACACAGAATGAAGATGTTTCTAAACTCACAGTGCATGTAAATTGAGTCCAGCATTGTTGCATAATAACTCAGTGACAATACTGAAGTTATAGCCCTGCAATTTGTCTTCTTTGCCCTCATTTATCTATATAATGAATAATGAAACACTCTAGATTGTGATCCTACACTAAAATCCTACCTGGGAAAATCCCTGTTTAGCTCTTTTAGGCTTAATGCTCCTAAGGGATGCTGCTTCTTTAGCTCTGATGTTTTAACTTTTTCCTTCTGGAGAACATTTTGCAAGAATGAGTCAGCCCACATTAAGAAAGAATGTTATAAGTAGCTCACATAAACATATGAGGATAATTACAATCAAGATAATATTTAAGGTAAAATTAGGCACATCCAAGATTGCAGTTTTATATAATGGAAAATGACAGCTAACAAATTGGCAGTGAACAATTTTCAGGTAACTCAGTTAATCCTATCTACCACCAAGAATAGCAGGGTTAAATATATATTTTACAAGTACAAAGTTACAGAGGGTAAACCCTAATCTTCCTCGATTAGTTTCCTCTTTAACTCCATGTATGGTTTTAATAATATCCAGACACTCAAAGTATGTAATGACAAGATAATGTGGTATTTTTTTTAATCCCAAAATAAAAATACAGGGAAAAAAATGGAGAAGCCCTCCAGCTTGTTAAAGACACTATTTCTTTCCTAAATGTATAACTCGAATAACATTTTAACTAACTTACAATGATGACTTTTAATTTTATTCCAAAGCCTTACAGGCACAGAGTTTTGACCTACAAACTGGACATGTTTCTCTGTTCCTTGTGTTCTGCAGCCAGGTCTTTAGTTATGTAATCTCTCCTCAACTTCTACTCTTCAGATATAACTCACACAGCAAGTCAGGGAAAAAAAAATTTCATAATTATGCATCATGCCAGAGCAGTAAATAATCTCATACATAACATTACTAAGGCTTTGTAAAAATTAAATCTGAAAAACTGCAGCAAAAGGAATTTTATTCCATGTAATTCTCTAGTTCAAATGCTAAACTGATTTAATATATATTCATGTTATCTAGCCCATATTTTAAAGTGGCTCGCACTCATCCTGCAATTTTAATCTCCCATCTGAATTCCTCTGACTGCTTACACACATCTCTGAAATATCTGGCAGCTAGGATAATCACCCATTATTTATCCTTAGCTAAAAATATAATAGATGTCTCTCTGGCTCATAGGCTGACCTTGCAAAGCTTTCAGTCATCTTTGCTCTTTTCCACCAAATTTATTACCTTTCCCAAACACCAAATCAGATGCATTAATCAAAACGTAGGTGAGCCAGCAGGAGACCCCTGCACAAGCAGCCCACCTTCCAACCTGTATTTCATGATTCATTTTGCCCTTAGACAGATCCAACAATGCCAGGGTGCTTGCATGGAAAGGGGCGGCGGGATTTGAAGCGGACTGGCCGAACTCTCGGCACGGTACCTGGATGAGGTGCAGCAGCGTTTCCTGCAGCTGTAGCTTGCTGATGGAGGTGCTGCTGGCCACGGCTGGCTCCGGGGCAGGCAGGGGCAGCAGCAGGCTGCCAGGGCCGGCAGCGGGCTCGGCGTTTGCTGCTGCCAAGCGCCCGCTCTCAGCGGCTTTGGGTGGAGCGGGCGTGGGCTGGGTGAACACCATGGGGGACATCAGCAGGGTGGGGGTCACAGTGGCAGGGATGCGCTGAGGAGAGATGACCTGTCCAGATAAAAACACAGGCATCAGTGGAAGCTATCTGCTCCATTGTGCGGGAATGGGGAAGGTGAGAACTGCAGAGAGATTGGCAGCGGGCACAGACTGCTGTGAGATGAATACTGAGAGCAACTCCAGCTCTTGGGTCTACTCCCAGATTAAAGGGCCTTCCATCCAATCTGAGATTGCAGACGTGGATTTTACCTTCTCATTTTACTTAAGGAGAGAGAAAACAAAACCATAGATACAGTGATTTAGCTAAAGATCCATAGCGAGCTCATGGCACTGTCAGAAACAGAAAAGGCTCACAACCAGCACACCAATGACAAAATCAAAATAGCCTCAAAGAGAACTTTGCTGCAGCACATCCCTCAGCATCCTAACCACACCAAACTGTCAGATAATTTCCATCTTCAAATTTTGCAGTGAATCTTGGAACTGTAAAACATGCAGGATTAGCAAATACTATCAGATGTAATACACAACATAACAGACTGTTAATTCACTCAGCTTGCAGACATCAGATCTCTTTGCAGGTAATTCCAGTAATAAACCTTAATCCTAATCAGCCATCTCCTTGTTATGCAAGTATCTAATCTTTTTAAAGAACATACAAAGGAATTGATAAAAGCTCACCAAAGCTCCTCCCTTTTGGACTGGAGCATGATTTATTGCTGCCATATTAAGGTCAAAGGCTACTGAATCACTTTCTTCTGTGTCCTGGATTACATTTCAATTTTGAAGAAAAATTAAGGTTAAGAAAATGGAAATGAGGTTGATCTCTTAGGTATGCAAAACCACACAGAGTAGCATTAAAGAAAAGTCACATTTTTGTAGCCTTTCTCCTAGCTGTGATTGTTCTACCCAAGATATTTCTGAAGAGTGTTTGTGAGACCACGATACAAAGAGAAATAGAAACAAAGAGGACTGAGATCTCATGCTGTTTTATAGAAAATTTAAGGAATTATAGAATTATATAGAATAGAAATACAGAATTATAGAATAAAAATTATAGAAAATTTAAAATTTCCTGACTAAGGGTCAGGAAAGCAAGCATGCAACATACAACTAATGGAAAAATCTCTCTTCTTTCCCCCCTCCAATATTTATCCAGTTCAGTAAATATTGTGTCTGTTTCTCAAATGCAGAGCAGTACAAAACTCTTGACTACAGCTTTCTTCCAACCCCACAGCATGTAATCAAAACAGCAATCACCAGGTCTGTGATTCAGAGGTTCCAAGGCTCTGAGTAAGCAGAGGTACAAACTGACTGAAGTTTGCACACCTATACTTGAAAAACATTCATTTTGAAAGAAAACCATTGTGAGTCAAAGTGACATCCCTCTGTGGAGTGAGACCTTCAGACTCTGCACAGATCTTCTCCAGCCTGTGGAACATCAACTACCCCTAGACACTCATCCATGCTGCTGCAGCTTCTCTTTAATTTACCTCCAGAAAAATTGGCAGGGTTTGTGTAAACAAGATTATTCTTCCTAATGTGATTTCAAGAATGCATATACAAAACTGCTGTACAAGGGCAAAAACCTCCTGCAAAGGGAATGTTGGGATCAGCTGGAGGAGATAAAGTGTCCCACTAACACAGCTGAATCTACAGCAGGTTCTGTCATACCCAGATAACACGGCCTTCAAAATCAAGAGACATTTTTCTCGTTTGCCCAAGGCAAACAAACAAAACCTGAGACAAACTGTGGTCTTAATAATAGAAGCTCCTCCTGACAAACACATGTTGTGGTTTAAAAGACACATGAAGAATGCCTTGTCTTCTCAGGATAGAAAGGTCTGTTAGGTGGGACATGCCAAGCATATGGGAACTATATGGAATGAGCAATATTGCCATCTGCTGGTGACACAGCCAACATCTACAGGGTACTGCAGAACTTCAAATACTGACTCAGAAGAAGAATAGAGTATATGAGTCTTTACTCAGTGCACAGCATTTATATCTGTACTCAATGTTAGAATGTATTTTTTGCTAACAGCTCAAGCTCAAAGCTTCTGACATTGAACAGACCTCTACATAAAAATCATGGATTGTTTGGGGTTTGTTTTAAACAGAAAGCAAATTTTCACCTGAGATCCAGCTCAGATCACCTTGAGTCATTGGGACAACTAACACCCACCAGAAAACAGGGCACTAATCTTGGCATTACCAGTGCAATCCTGTAACACCATGCTTTTGCAGAAGACACTGTAAGTGCTCTGTAGGGACACTAACAGCCTTTGGATCCATCCTCTAGCTTTGAGGAACTTCTCACCAGTCATAACAGCCCTTCCAAAATTATGTTGATCAACTTCTTACCCACAGAACCTGAACTGCTTGTTCACCCATTTTCTCTCCAGCTGTCAGGTCAACACTTAAATCTCTGAGTCACTAATAACAGAGTAGGAGTCTGCCATCAGCTGTGCAGCAATGAAGTAAGAACAAGAAAAATGTGCAGAATAACTGGTGCAGTATCTAACATCCTTTCCCTGAAGCCCAAATGCCCATTGAGATATCAGCTTGGTGTTCTGTGTGGCTGTTGGCAGCTGGATGACACCATAGCTGGCAAATCCACCTAACACCATGAACCAAGGAGTGCACTGCAATGCAAACCTTCTGCTGCTTCCTGTGTGAACAGAATCCCAGGTGGATCAAGTGCTCCTCTGGAACATCAGCACCCAGTGGGTGCTGTGGGCCAAAACAATTTTCAGAGGCATTGCTTAAAAAGGAAAACAAAATTGTAGGAATGGTTCAGGAACTTTAAAGGCAGTTAATTAAAACAAAGCTGGCTACAACACTAACATTGCTTTATCTTTCAAGTTTAATTTAGAATATTCTAATTGATGTTTAGCTCCAGAAACTGAAATGACTTTTTGAGACAAGTTAAATGCACTTACTTGCATCACACAATTGCATGTTGAAACTGCAGTCAGGACAACAGAGAAGCAGTGCTGAGATACTCATGCCAAAGACACTGAGTTTCATGCACACACTCAGAAGATTTAACATTATGTACAAAATACATTCTTGATGGAAAAAATGCTTCAAGAAATGCAAAAAATGAGCTGCAAGATATGCAGCCTTCTGAAGAAATGATAAATTTGTGTCTGGGTTACTGGAAGCACTTTTAAAACCATAATTCTGATTAACATAAAGACTTTAGCATGCATGTATCTATAATCAGGATAACACATGCCTAACACTAAACATATCCCTCAAAGCCCACTGAGATGAATGTTTTTCTATTGAATCTTAAGCACACATTACTCACTGTCTGCACAAGGAATATTTCACAAAACAGGGCTGGCACCAGGCCAGGCTGAATGCACCCAAGTATTATTCTTCAGCTTTTTCTTTTTTCCTTCTTCTCTTTATTCCCCCCCATTTTTTGGTAACTGGTCTCTTCCTTTCCATGTGGGAGATCACAGTTCTTATACCATATGGAGATGCAGCAGAAGCCAATTTAAACTTGTAATGTGTCAGTTGTGGAAAGGACTATTGCTTACATTTTCTTAGTGCTGCTGATGGATTTAGGGTGTTCCTTTAATCTGATTTTTCCAACAACAGACACTGCTCAGATATCTCTCTGTTCCTGTCAGACTTTTGCTTTTTCTTTATGGTGAAGTGTAGTAGGAGAGGCAATACCAAAAGACAAATAATTACAGAGAACAAACCTTTTGCTGCACTTGTTGTCAGAATGTGCTTTGATCAATTTTGCATGAGCATGTGCAGATATATTTGTGCCAATTCAATTTCACTCAAGTATCTACTCTGCAGGCATGGCAGCACTTGAAGCCTCTGGTCTACTGCAAGGATAATACTATAAAAAGATTAATGTTGGTTTTAAAAGTAGTTTTTTATCTTCCAGGTTCTTTTTCAAAAGCAGGCATGTTTTGTGTGACTAATTCATGGCTTCCAAAGGAACAGAGTCCTTCCTTCATTTTTAGCCTCCCTGCTTTTGCTCCTGTGGCAATCTGCTGCACGTGAAAGAGGCCATTCCTCCCAGACTGTGGAGCTTTATAGGTGTCCTAAACAATAATTAGTGACACTTTCATTATCATTTTGAGTCTATGCATTGAATCTTCAAATGGAATGCATCTAATATTGTGTTGATAGCAGCTGTGGCAGCCTGTGAAACCACTCCTAGACAGACTCAGTTTCCTTGTTCTGCTCACAGCAGTGCAAAGAGAAACTGAGAATCCCAGTTACTGCCTTGCCTTGTTTTTTTTTTTTTTTTTTCCTTTTGAGGCAAACTTGCAGCAATAACCACAGTTCCTTGTTCCAGAGAAGAATTTTCTTTTCTCACAAGCTGCTGTTCTACCTGTACTCAAGCAATCAAATTGTTGCAATTGCATTAGGCCAGACCTTGGAAATTGCCTTTCCATATTGCAACTAATGCTGGCATCACTGTCTTTTTCATATATTAAACATTAAAGTCATTGGACATAGCAGCATCTGCAGGAACTTTTCATCTGAAAAATATATCAGCATATTTCCTTATTTTTTATTCATGCATACTGACTTATAATGTATAGCCTGGACTTGCCTCATTTCCCTTTTACCTTCATTATGTCCTCCCTCGTGCTTTCAGTACATGTACCAGTGAATCACACAATTTCTTACATTTAAAGCAGGCAAGTTCCATTCCCAGTGAAAACAAATCATTTTTTTTGACTTTAGATCCTCCTTTTATTATTTAGCTCTCCACTGGAAAGTCAAAGTTACCATCTGTAAGCAAGTGATCCTGAATAATTTCAATGACTAATCCCCAAAAAAACTCCTTCATACAGATTCAAATCCTACTGCATTAATTAAAAGAACAAAAATAATGATGGCTATTTGCTGTATGAAATTAATATTCCTCCTACATCTCTCATGGAATTAGAAAACTTGACCTGTCACAAACTTAGTGACAGATGTGGTTCTTATTATTAAATTACTCTTTCAACCTTTTCATGTATAGAACTTTCTAGCATGTTGAAATATCCTGTAGTTTTTCAATCAGGTTTTGACAGAAATAGAAAATAGAGAAAAAGAGAGAAAAAAAAAAAAAAAAAAAAGAAAAAGAAAAAAAGAAATACAATAATGGAATAGTCCCAATAGAAAAGCAGCTTTTCAACTTTACACTGGAAAGGGGAATGCTTGGGACCAGTAACTTCTAGATTCCCACACAAGTCAGACTCCAGTACAACACAGCCTATCCACAAAAAAAGAAGATGAAAAGGGCTTAGATGCATTCCCAGACAGGACATGTAAAGACATTCTAGTGTACAAAATCCTACAGAAAATGAAGTGGTTAAAGACAGTAGTTGTTTTGGATGGGGCATTTTGTAATTGCACATGTTGCTTTTCTGAAGAACATAAAAATGTACTTATGAGAGAGATAAAATCTCTTAACATCTCCTGAATTTCTTAATACACCAATCTGACTTCCAGGATCAAAATAAACAGAATTTTTAAAATGACATTATTTTTTCAAAATAATACACAGCAAATTAAAGAAAAATAGCTAATGAATACCTATAAGTAGCAGGTGAGGGACAAGATAACTAACTGACCAAAATACAAATACTTCAAAAAACTGCTGTTAGAAAACAAGGGACCTTTTAAGTATCTTTAGCAACTGGCATACAAAAGAATGCACATCTACACAGACAAAGCTATGACTAATTTTGCAGAAAATAATTATTAAACCCAAAATATTACACTCAGTAGCAAGCAATTACACATAACAGCCCAAGTATGGCTAGTGAAAACTAGGTGAATTTTCAAAGGGGCTCTGGGATAACCCAACACTGCAGGATTTCTGGTTGCCATTGATGTGTAAGAGATGATTTTAGGATTTACAATATCACATCTTGGCAAGTCAGAACTTACTGGACGTTGGGAAAGTATCAGCTGCAAAATGAATCATGTGCAACATGCAGGAGGACAGTGAAGCCAAGAATAACCTCAGAAAACATCAAGTTTAAAAGACTACTGGATTTGCATTTATGATGAAGAAATTCCCCATTTACCTGGAAGAGAGCACTCTGTTTTTCTGTGCCTGGAGCCTTTTCTATCCAGGAATCCAGTGGTTTCAGGGTACTGGTGTTCTGGGTAACAACTGGGAACTTGGCTGCCAACGTTGGTCTGCTGGATACGTGGAGCTGCTGCTCTTGTTGCACGATCTGGAGTTTTTTCAATAATTCTTGAGGTGAAATCACCCCAGAACTGGCTGTTTGATTGCCAGAGAGAGGAAGTGGCTGTCTGGGAAGTTTGGACTGTTCTTTACCATCTAAAGTCTGGCCTGGTAGGGACCCATTGAAATACACCAGAGGGGGCTGGCTCATGTTATTTACTGGTGCTGCTGGTGCTCCAACAGGAGCAGGAGTCCTGCTGAACACGGAAACTGTTGAGTTCACAGCTCCTGTGGCACCGGGGTCCACTTTAGCCACCGACCCTGACTGACTTTGCAACTTGTGCAGTAAGCTCTGGGTGCCAGCAGCGTCCTGAGCCCCGGCTGCCACTCCGTGGGAAGCCACAGGCTGGAAGAGCCCTGTGAAAGTGTCCCCCGCGGGGGGGACATTGCCATTTTCACAGAGGCGGCTCTCGGGGAACTCAGCCAGGGGATGGAGCTCCGTGCCACGCACCATGAGCTTCTGGATGGCGGGGCACAGCTGCTTCTCGGCGCAGGGGGAGTGTCTGCTGGGCTCCTCGTAGGACAGCGAGCGAACCACACCCTGCCGGGCGGGGTGGCTCTCCTGGTGCTGCTTATTCAGCGGCTCGCAGCCATCTGCCGTGTCCTGCTTGCCGAACAGCGCCGTCAAAGACAAGTGCTGGGGCTCAGGATCCACACCCTGTGAGGGGACAGAGGAAAAGAGTAAACACAGCTCCCGCATGCAGAAGTTACATTAAGTGGTGACAATATTTAACCAGCAGAATTCAATGAAAAGCTGAGAAAACTGATATGCTCTTTTTTTTTTCTCCCCATGAGAATTTTTAATATTTTTGTCACATAGGAAGGGCAAGAAGACTGTTGTCAAGCTGCTAACGTGGGAGAAAAATCAGCAAATCTGAGATATAGCAGTGGCTTTGCTTTAAATAACATGAAAGAGTCATCTTCTTTTACAGCCATCAGGACAATATTAGTAAGAGACAGAAATCTGCCTGTGTGTGAAGTAGAGCCACTTCTTGTGCATCTGCTGGTCACAGCTGAATTCAGTTTTTATGATTTTGCAGTGTGATTTGGCTTGAAAACATACCAAGAGCATTTTCTTTATTTACCTTATTTCCCCTGAAAAAAACCCCAAACAAATAAAAACCCACAAAAAGTGTGGCCCAGCAATTGACTAGATCAGCTTGTGATCAAAACAGCACCTGAAATTTGATAACTAGTATTTCTTGGCTGCATCAGGATAGTGTATCTGTAGTTTACCTGTTGCCACATGATATAGTGGGGGTTAGGTTGCTTATACAAACCAGATTAGTTGTGCTTTAAAATCATTCCTTACAGTGGCTCCATCTCAAATTCTTGCAGTGACCTTCCAAGTCAAATCAATGTTCCTGTTACTCAGTGCAGCAGCAGCAGTCAGAAAACATCACAGGTTTTACCTTGCTCTGCTGGGAGATTCGCTGATGCTGATTCTCACTTGGCTTCACTGGAATGGGTTTGATCAGGTTGGGGTTGCTATAGATTGCAGAGGAACTGGTTATTTGTTTTGGCTCTGAGCAGGTCTTACACTGAAACAGAACAAAAGGATTTATTAGTATGTACAACAGTATCTTCTCTGCTAGTTCCCAACCACAGTAAAATACAGACACAACCAGGTATTCAATAACCAAATATACTAACTGCAGCACTGATGATGAAGTATTATGCTATTAGGAGAACTGTAGCAGCTGAAATCTAATTTTCTAAAACCATAAGACATATGTAAAACTGAACACTTGATTCCAAGATTTTCCTTGTATGAGACTTCCCTCCAATTTAAATCTCAGAACTCCTTTTGGCCTTCTGCTTTTCTTGCACTTCAAAAACATAAAATACTTTTTAAAAGCACTTTAAAAACCAACAGACATGCTTTTCCTGTATCCAACAGGCAGCTTGAAGTAGTTTAGATCCATGAAGGAAAAATGTGCCCATAAAGATAATTTTAAATGCTTTCATCAAAAAGGAGAATTGTAACTCCAACTCTTTTACATAAATCTTCATATGGTGGGAACTAGCAGGATGCATACACATGCACAGAAAAGTAATTAAAGATTTAATCAATTTGTACAATTGTTGGTCAGACT
Organism: Erithacus rubecula; assembly: GCF_903797595.1. Classification (NCBI taxonomy): domain Eukaryota; kingdom Metazoa; phylum Chordata; class Aves; order Passeriformes; family Muscicapidae; genus Erithacus; species Erithacus rubecula. Next base: position 2,606,358 of record NC_136686.1, read on the forward strand.
GGACAGATCCTAAATGGACCAAAACTTCATCTCAGTAAAATTAAATAGCAGTTTTTCCCCTCCCAAACAATTCTCTCTCTAATGATGCTGCCTTTTCTTCAACATATCTTCTTATTGCTATTTTTCAGCGTAACTTTTTGGGTAAAAGCACGTAAGCTTTTCCTTTAACTCCATGGCTAACATCCTTTTGAACATTTCCCAGAGAGTTCTACAGAATTCAAATAATACCCTTATTTCCTCAGGATATTTTAATAGGCTGAATTCTTTAGAAACCTTAAGTACCTTAGATTCCACAGTCATACCCTGCATGATCACAGAACTAAGCATATAAAAATGAGGTGAGAAACAGCAGTGTTTAACAGAGTGTAATATGCTATATGAGCATATTTTAGACCAAATTCCTCCAAATGAGCATCAGCACACACAAGAATGACATTGACCTGACTTGGTATCATTGCTGTGACTTGATAACAAGGCCAGTAGGTTGCTATCTAACACAGAAGCACATGGAAGAGAAGAGAAGCCTGTGATGATATCAGAGGATTCTATAACTGTTGGAGCTCAGAATATAAAGCCATTTTGGCAGATGGGGAGCATGGCCTTGCTGATGAGTAAGTTGGGAGCACTAGAGTGGCATTTTAAGCAACTGTCAGGTAGACAGGTAAAGATATCAGATGCTATTATCAACAAAAAGCAGCATGAAATAAATGCCACCATGCTCTTTAGTGATGGAACCTGAGAGTCCTCAGCAGCTACAACTTTTGGCAATTACTACTCCTTGCTTCACAGGCCTGTCCTTTATTTAGTCAGGTGTCCTATGCAAAGCTCTGCTGCTACAAAAGATGCCTAAGTAATCAAAAGGTTCTAAGATGAAGTCAAAGAAAGGCTCAGCAGCACTGGAACAAAAGTAGATACATATGGTCAATGTGGATGAAAAAGAGCAAGAAAATCACTGAGTGGGTTTTGGCAAGTTTAGTAGAGTCAGAGATTGACTGCTCTGCATTGTGAGATTCATACTCCTGTATGAAATGAAGCTGAAAATGATAAATTCTGGGAGAACTGTGCAGCACAGAGTTAGACCCAGAGCTCGTCCTGCAGTACAAGACAAGGCACAGTGGTTAAGGAGAAACCCATTTTGTCATGCTTTGTTCTGTACCCTTGCAGCATTTCAAAGGGTTTTCTTCCTGGCTGTCACTGAGGCCAGCATTTTCTAACCAGAGATCAAGAGAAGGCAAGTGTTTAGGTAGATTTGAATAAAAACAACTCAGTGGTTTAGCATCTTAAAGCTTCATTAACTCAAAAGGGAAAGGAAAACTATCTATTTCATTTTTCATGTAATGCAACCTCCAAATGTCTAACTTAATCTGGGAACAAGATACACCCTTAAAAATTAGTTACACTCTTAAAAATAAGCAAAATTACTTAAAAGTTTTGAAAATTGATGCTCTTATTCTGCAGCTTCCAACACTTTAAAACACTCTTCACTGAATAAACACAGAATTCAAAGAAGAGAGCAACATATTTCATAACTAATTTCAGCACATCAGAATGTAAGTAATAAAACATACACTGACAAGAAAGTAGATGTCATAAACCAGTCAAAAAGCACAACTGCTCTGAAACATATTGACAATAAATAGAAAAATGGTTGTCACTGCCTTTATTTATCACACTCTTTTAAAATTTACATTACTAGCAATACAAGAAATCACACACATCCTGTTCATAAGAGGTCAGGCATTCCTAGCACTCAAGTCCCAGATGAAGATGAGAAGGAAGTTTTCGTGTTATTTTTTATGTCCTTGGCAATTCCTTAAATGCAGAAAGACTAAAGATAAAGTAAGAAGCAAATTTGCAAAAGATTCTAAAGGGAAAAGAGTCCTAAAAGCTATTATTTAAACAACAGAATTTCATCTCCTTTGTCTTGATTTCTGTGTGCTAATGCAGAAATGGAAGGTAACATCTTTTAGATTTATCACTGTCTTTTCACAAAATCTGGAGACAGCCTAATATTTTTCCAGTTTTCCATCTGCAGTATTTTTAAGGTTTTCTAATGAGAACCTCTCAAACATTTCAGAACATCTCAAATCATATTACCTGATGCCAAGATTAAATACTGATTCAGTATTAAAATATGGGAAAAATAGCAGGTTTTAGAAGCATTTGTCTACTATAATACATTAAATCTCTACTACAGAAAATACAAAGGCCCCAAGCTTCAAACAGCCACTATAAACAATAAAAAGGGCTCCATTTCACTCTAGCTCAAAGAGTTCGCCATCATCTTTCTAAGGATTTTATTAGTAGCTACATTTCAGGAAAAATAAACTCAAGAAAATTAAGGAGAGAAAAAGTTAAGATATATGCACATTTTCAGACTCTTATGGAACACTTAGGAGTTCTATTATTGCATGACAGCACATAAGCAATACAGGAAACAGCAGCAGGAACCTGCAGGCTCTGTAACAATTTGCAGCTTATATATGGATAGTTAAAATTATTAGATTTTTATTCCCCAAAGTAAAACGTTTTTGATTGCTCAATAATAGAGAACATTATTAGTCCATTAGTTACTTCTTTATTTAGAAACCTCAGAAGACCAAAGCAGCACACGGGCTGGAATCATACTACATTTCAACCTTTTCATTTCCTTCCATTAGTGCCTGAAAGAAGCTAACAACCACAATTAAAAGCAGTAACTTCACTGTCAAAAGTCTCATGAACCCAGTCCATTGTACAAACCACAGAAACTATCACCAGGTAAATACTTCACCTGGAAAGAGGGCAGAGCTTGCAGGTGCTCCTCAATAGGCACAGGAGCTCTTAAGAGTCAGAATGAAAGGCAATTTATACTTGCTCTTATCCTCTATCATTCAACAAATAATCAATCATATCCACATTCTCCTTCCAGAACTTGTTACTGACAGCATTTATTGGAGTTTTTAGCAAATTCTGTCAAAACTTTTTTTACCAGCCACTTCTACACCAAATGAGAGGGTGCACTGTCCAAAATCCCTTTGAGTAGAACTATTCAAACCCCAAAATCAAACCTTTTATGTTTCATATGGTAAAGCTGGGAGCAAGTCTCACCTTGGTATACTCATCTTTGGCCTTGGTAAGCATCCTTAAGATATCCACTTCTTTGTTATTAGCAGAATTCATGATCATGGGGGACACCCCTGATCCTGTGCCCTGCTGTGCTTTGAATTGTTCCTGCTGAGTTAGGCTGAAAGGTGGAGGATATATGGGAAAAAAGAAAGAACAAATAAAATGTAAAAACTTAACCACAATTACTGTACAGTACTTCATTGTAACTCAAATATTTGTCTTTTCCCATCTAAAATGTGCAGTAAAAAAAATCACTGTTAAAAGATCTCTATAAAATCATAGTTTGACATGAGATTGATTAATTTCTTCCGATCTTGAACACACTAGACCATAGAATAAAATTTCCATAACTGAGTCACAATTTCTATACCCAGAAGAAGCAGGGAATTTATAGTGTTATTCAGTTGTTCTGCTGGTGGAGGATGGCAAACACACACAAATCAGGCATTAAGTACTAGCAAATGACCAATTTCCTGCCCCAGCTGTTTTATTATTATTGTAGAATGCTGAGAATTAAAACACACAGCCAATTGGCTGAGCAACAGGGTATTTTTTTATCTATATGAAATACTGCTATTATAACCACTACACATGGTTTACATTTGCATGAATCCTCTGAAAACTAGGTTTTATTGTAGTAAATTACCAGTTTGAGAGCACCTAATCACCACCAACTGAAACTGGAGCTAGTTAACTAAAATGAGCTGTCAAAAACCTGGGTTTCCTAGGGTTCATTTTTATTTCTGTAAATTCATCCCCATCAATTATTTCTTGGGTCACAGCTGACTCATTTTAGAGCTGTAGGATATACAGTGAAACCAACAAACCCCACTGAACAAAACCTCACCACTGCCACAGTCTGTTTCACACTTTTTTGCCACTGCAGAATGAAAAGCAGCAGGTAATACTGAAAAAAAAGAATATATGGAGGAAAGATGACTACCTTCCCATCCAGTATTTTATCACAAATCTTATCTGGTGTGTCTAACCTCATATACCACAGGCAGCTGGAATAGTCAATGACTGCCTGTTCCTACCCAGCCCCTTTACTACATCCTTCACATTGCAGCACTAAAAAATGTAGATTGCATGTTAATAAAATCTGTGTGACTTCAGCTCCTTCCTTCTCCAAGCAAACATGAAAACCTGCATGACACAGTTCTGAGAAAATGGGCCCTGTAAATAGTGCAGAAGAATGAGCTCCATCCATCCTGGACACGAGAAGAAGAGAGTGATACTGAAAAAAAATACCCATATGACATTCTTAGGTGAAACTACAGCTGAGAACACAGTTCTGTGTGAAATCTTCACCTCTGGCTGGACTGTAAAATTAAAGTTTAACATGTATAAAAACATATTTTTATGTGCACAAAAGCAATGACTTTAAAGCTAATTGAAGTCTTGCTTTCAATGCCAAAAACAAAGTGAATTTTGTATATATTGCTAAGAAATGAGGAAGCAGAAATTCAGCCATGATGTACAAACAGGACAAAACCCACAGAAATTGTATTAGTAGAGTATGACCTAATGATATCCTGCACTTATTTTGATAGAAGAAGAAAAAAAACAGGTAACAATATTAAAAAATAAGATCTCCTCAAATTGAAAAATATATTAAACCCCCAAAGAATACAATTCTTCAAAACAGATCTCTGAGTCATTAGGAAATAAATCATATCAACTGGTCCACTCTGATGTAGCTGGAGAGCTGCACTATAAATTAGGAAAAATTACTGCAATACAGTGACTTATTTATGAAATGCAGCCATGACACTTGCAACAAAGTTTATAAATACAAGTTTTAACTAAAAAGGTATGATAATCCTAAAAACATAAAATGTGCATTGTATGTACACAAAGACAGACATAAAAAAACCACAGAAGTCTTGTTTACCCATTACTTACTTTTTCATGAGCTCTGCAATTCTTTGGCATTCTTCCTTATCATAAAACCAAATCCCATATATGGACACTGTAAATGCACACCAAACACAAACTATGAACATCTTATCAAATAGCAATTCTACCTGGTTGATATTGAAATGTGACCTGTAAATGAATTTCAGAATTTATTTCCGTTTTATGTTTTCCCCATACAGAAACAAAATGTCACCTCAGATCCTATAAAATCAAAAACTATCAAAGGCACATCTCTAAGCACGTAAATGACAAGCTCTTAAATATTCAGTTAAGGCAAAGATATTTGATCCTTTTCTTCAGAACACTAAACCAGAGGGGTTTTTCTTTAAAATCTTTTTCTCTGTCCTTTATTTTGGTTGTCATACCCATTTGACTCCACTGCCAGCACACTGCAGGGAACATTGCACGCAGATGGAAGTAGAAAAATCTGTTTAGTTTTCAAACAATGTTCAGATCTATCTTATAGAATATCAAAGTTGGTGGAGTAGGATGAACATACCTCTGCCTCCCTGTAGATTTGCTGTAATTCTGCCCATTTTTCAACAGGAGATCCTGTTCATTCCTCTTCCTTCCCTCCCTACAATTCTCTTAACCTTACCAAGAATTGGCAGTTCCTACCACGTCTTCAAACACAGTGGTGGCTACATTTCATTTGAAAATGGCTTTCATTTGAAATGGATTGAGCACCTGTTCAAAAACCATTGCAACACTGACCCACATGATGTAATATTTCCTAAAATTAGGAGTGTCCAAAAGCAGTAACTCCTTCAATTCCATAGAGCCAAACCTGTGGCATATGAAGTGTACCTTGGCTTTGTTAATGTTTGAAAAGAAAATGAATGTACAGCTGCTTGCAAGACACAAGTATAATATTTTCTCCATCCCCCTCCCCAAATTTAAAGCTGTGTGTTGTCTTCTATAGACCTAAAAATGGTCCCAACTGTTTAATACACAGCACATTGGCAAAAAGTCTAAAATATCCCACAAACCAGACATCCTGTAAACATACAAAAATTAGCTTTTAAAATATGTACTGTCCTTTTTATGATTATTGAACAGTGTGATGATTTATATCACTCACCTACAAAAGGCAGGTAATATAATATGCACCATTTCTAAAAATGTGCAACATAAGAGCTGAACTGTACAAGTAATCACAATTTTTTAACATAAATATTAAAGTATGCATTTAAAATATGCATTGATATTCTAGCATATTCCAATGGGTATTGAATAATAAATTGAGGACCTGTAGAAAAGTGTGTGAACAACTCAAAGTTCCAGAACACCAACCTGTTATGCAAAATTCCACATCTTTCTGATGAAACACATTTGAAAACTTGTCCAAATCACAAGTAACTCCATATTCTTCAATGCAACAGCACAGCAAGCAGACTGAGAATCCCAGACACACCAAATTAATTTCAATCAAGATTTTTATTTTTTGATATAAGAATCTCCAATGGAGAAGAGTATTGATGAACTTCTGGCCATCTGCTCCATCTCCTTCAATTTTTTTTATGTCTACCACAGCTGGTGGCACTATCAATTATGCAACACAGGTTGGACAGCTTCACCTTTGCCCAGTGGAACAGACATGTCACAGACTATTTATGAATATCTAATAAATCTGAAAGCTGACAGTGCCTTGGAAATGCCAAACTGCTTCTGGCCATTAGAAGCTGAAAGACTCAAACTGACTTGCTTCTGCTGTTGATTTATCTCAACTCAGTGAGAAACACAAGTGATAATCAGAATAAATGACCATCTCAGATTTTACAGAACTATAACTAATATTTTGAAATACAATTGCAACAAACCTATTTGAGTCACAGAATGAGGATACTGGGTCTTTGCCACCAAACCACACCACCACCCAACAATACAGCCCATCTTCCCTCCAGTTCTAAGTCAGGACACTGAAGATCCAGAGACCTTTAGCCCAGAGTTTAGCTCAACTTCAAATCGACCCACATTTACTTCTGTGCCTTGGTTAAATGGCATTTTCAACCCAAATTAGGAAGCACAGCTGAAAGCAAGCAAAGACCAAAACCCAACATCCTCTGAGCTTAGAGCTCACCCAGTCAGTGGTGAAATCTTTCAGAAATGTGCAGTGCCACTGCTCTTCCTTCACTGCTCTCCCCTGTCCAGAATAGATAAACACTTGAAATACACTGAGAAGGAATCCCTGAGCTTGTGGCAGGACAAGCATGTGAGAATGAGGGACCAGTGAGAACACAGCAACTTGTGGATATCTGAGTGATGTAGAGTGACCATGGCATAAATTCATGCTATAATCTGTATTTAAAAGAAAAAAAGTGTAAATAGCAGTAGTAAGAATGAGTGTTAATGTCCTCCATCTTGATTAATGATGAAGAAAAAATAAAAAAAAATTATGTGTGTGGCAACACAAAATCCCACAATCAGAATGAGAAACTAAGCTGATAGCAACCTGTAACTGTCAGGGAACTTGGCACACTCACAGACACACAATACAATTTCACTGCAAGCTTTCTACCAGCATGAAAACACAGCCTATTTTATCAGGATTAAACATAAACAGATTACTTTTATCTGCCTTCCCACTCTGTCAGACTGTTTGAAAAAACAGAATTCCAGATCTAAGTATCATTTGTAGAGTGGTAATTTCATGTTCATGTTAAAAATGAATCATGAAACATCAGAGACACAAAGCAAATTTTTTACTGCCACACGGAATAGAAAATATTAAGGCATTTTTAGGCCCTGCTTCAATCATAAAATTATGTAAGAAAGGATTATTGTAAAAAACAGAAAAAAATAAAATCCAAGTCAAGTAATGAATTGATGACATTAAAATAAAAAAAGTACCAAAATTGCAATGCTGTTAACAAGATTACACAGAACTATGTCAGAATACAGCTATGAAATCAAGAAGAACCAATTAACATTGAATGGGAAGTTAAAGAAGTTACTTAAATAAACTGACCAAAATTATTAGTTATTAAGGGTATCAGTCTTCAGAATTTTTAGATTTTCTAAATGGCAGGCTGCTCATAAATCAAAACTGAAAAATTTGACCAAAATCTGTGAAGCTCCTTTAATAGCTCAGTGTTTGAATTTCAGGAAGGACACTATTTAAGTTTTAAATCACGACTTCAGACCCAATTGGAAAAAGCTTCCGCCTTACAATTTTCATTTTTTGGCTACGGATTTCTCCTGTCCTCACAAACACTAGAACACTTGATACTATTTATAAGCAGAAGCTGACAGCTGCTATCTCCCAGAATTATAGATAACAATTTCTAACCTCTCAATATTTGAAACATTCATTTAGTTATTATGATAATACAGAACTCCTTATCAACTTCAATCATTCGTGTTAAGTATTCTATTAAAAAGAAAGGCATTGTCTAGGGTTTTGGGGTTTTTTTCCCCCCTTAATTATTCCAGCAATTGGATTTTTGCCTTCTGGATAGACATTTCCATTATCAAACCTATTGTTTCAGTGTACCTGTAACACCTGATCTTTAAGGTATTCCTCCACAAACTGCATAAAGTCTTTAAGCTTGGTAAAAGTGGGTACAGAAATAACTACTGACTAGAGATTCTCTTGTACCTAGGAACTGATTTATACTTGCTGGTATTAAAAAAAAATAAATACATTTTTAAAAAATCTTAATTTTTTTGTATATTATTCTTGGTTTTGTGCTTCTTGAGGTATTTTGCTCTATGTATAGTCTAGACTCTTGCTCCTGAATATGTAAATCCATATTTGGCTCTATTAAAAGAAGTTTCTGTATTCCTGTCTTGCAAGGCAGGCAGACACCTTTACATTGCTATGTTTAGGACTGCAACAAGAGAAAAAGATAAAAAAACCTGCAGCACAGACAGCTGCACACTATCCTGGAAAGCTGAATTCCATCCCAGAGATGTTATGCAACGACACACAAGCTGTGAAATGTCATCTGAAGTGGCTGCACTGGCTGTGTGGGCTTCATTTCTCAGTGGCTGAGTCGAGATCCTAGACCTGCCTGCACAAACACCAAACATCCCAATCCAAGTCTGTAAGAAGTGTTTTTGAACATATGAATAATAAATACACTGGAAAAATCTGGGTGGAGTAATTCAAGTCAGACACTCCATATTTAATTGGTCTATAATTGTAACTACCTGCCCGAAGATCTCAGTCTGTGAAACAGGATTTAATTGGTCTATAATTGTAACTACCTGCCCTAAGATCTCAGTTTGTGAAACAGGATTTAATTGGTCTATAATTGTAACTACCTGCCCTAAGATCTCAGTCTGTGCAACAGGAAGAACAATACTTCTAATCAGAGCAAAGGGAAACAGTTCCCTTTGTTCATGAGTTATTATAGTGATGCTTACTGGAGAAAACAACAAGAAAACCCAATAATTCTGACTCTAGTGCAGAACTCTAGCAGCACATAACAAAGCAAGTGACCTATGCATGAGTAATGAGGAAAAAACCAGAATACTGAGTAGCCTCAGTGTGTGTGAACACAACTCCAACTGTTTGATAACTGAAACAAAGTCCATATTGCAAAAGAAGTCAACCACATAATATAAAGTTCCATAAACAGAGACATTGCACAACCAGCCTTAACTTTGGTATTTCCTAGTTAGGAGTAAAGTTCTTTTAGCTCTAAACAGGCTTTAAGTTCTTTCAAATACAAAATTTTGCTCTTTAGATACTTAAACCCAAAACACAAGAAAAAAAAAATTCAATTGTATCTTATACCATATTGACAGAAATGTGGCTCATCAACACAACTGGAATTTTTAGGTCTCTTACTTGTCAACATTGTGTAAAGCTGCACAATACAAAATTGTGCAAAATGTTTTAGGCAAAAGTATTTGCTTCTAAATAATGGAAATTGCTCTCTGGCTATATTCTGGTATTTCTGGAAATTTTTAAAGAGAAGTTGAAATTTTAATGATTTGTCAGGCATAAAAATATCAATAAATTGAAGCAAGGTAAGAATTTTTCCAACAACAAAATGTGTATTTTTATTATGAGCTTAACCTTAATACCTAAAAAGCTCTGAAAACTCTACCTGTTAAATTATCAGACAATTGTTCTTTTATTTAAAGGTTGATAAACTCCTGATCCACTTATTTTGAGAACTGTTAACAAAGGGAAAAGGAAGGCTTTTACTTCCATTATCTCAAACATTTAAAATATTATGTCTGAACAAGCAGATTACCAAAAAAACCCCCAAACAAAACAAAACAACAACAAAAAACTGCAACAACAACAACAAAAAAATCTCAACCAAACTAGTTGTTAAAGGAAAAAGAATCCTACTCAGAGAGACATCAATGCAAAGCAATGATTACACATGGCTGTTTTTCAGTTCAGCTGAGGAGGGAACTGTTTAAGCAACTTCATTTAAAAAACCAAACAAAACAACACAAAATATACAATAACAAAACCCCCAACAAAATGAAAAAGCCCCTCCAGACCCCTTCCCCCAAAAGCAAATGGTTTGAGAGTGGGCAATGATTGGCAACATTACTCAAGTCAAGAATAAGTTTCTCACCACCATCTGTTTAGTTGTGCTTGGAACTGTGCCTTAAAAATCAAGACAAAATTTTTGTTAATAGAATGGACCCTGAAATATTCCTACCATAATCTATCAGTTGTGAAAGTTGGGGGACCAATTTGCAGACTTCCAGACAGAGCCAGCAAATATTTCTGGTTTCATGAGGCAAAAAAAAGGGAGAGCACAGACATGGTGGATGGTTTAATAAATCACATTTGTGACTCTACTGTGAGAGACTGACTTCAGGCAGATTTTTAATCCAAATTTATCAGAAACTTTTATGAAGAAAAAAAATCAACTGTGTAGCAGTCCAACAAATTAAGGTCGATGGAAAGCCCCTAGATGGCCTCAAAGCTGAAGTTCTGTTAGTACTGCAGGAAAATGTAAAGCCCATTGATCCACTTATTTCCATAAAGCTCAGCAGATACAAGAGTCCATCAGCAGGTTCTTTACTTTTTTTGGAAAAGAGCCCAAATGCAAACTGTATTTGCAAGATTTCCCTTAAATATGCCTTCTGTTGATGCTACAAGAAATTTTTAGTCATGACACAGGAATAGCATCTATGTTATGATCCATCTGGCTTAGAGGATTTATTTTTTTTCCCCCCACACCACTGGTTTTCCAGTCACACCTCCTGCCATGGCATCATCAGTTCCAAAAAATTTTTAAATCATGATGGTGCATGACACTGAAATCAGCAGGAAGGCTGTAGATGCCAGGCTATCAATTTCTTAAATAACATGTTGCTCTTAATGAATACTTTTCCTTATAAATAGGCTCTCTTAAATAACAAATGGTTCCTGTTACTATTTCACAATAGACTTCCAAAATGTCCTCGTCAGACCAGAGCTCCATAAGCTAAAAACTACATCCAAATATGCTCAGTCAACACAAGCAGGATTCCTGTGAAATAAAATCCATCAGAGAAAGGCTTACTGGAAAACAAATGCAACTCCTCAACACCTGAAATGATTTTTTTTTTAATTTTTATTTTTTTTTTAAGCTTACTTGTGCTCTATATTCTCTGCTAACTTTCTAAAGCAAGCAATAGAACATGTTGAAATGAAGCCAGGACCTGATCTACAGAAATCACCTGAGCAAAACACAATGCCTTACATAAATCTAGGCTAAATACAAATCCATACCTACCATCAGCAGAAAAGCTTAAACTAACAGAAGACTGTCACAAGTGGAAGATATTAAACTAGAAATTTCTTGATTCTGTGCACTTGACTCCTACCTAATAACAAAAGTATTATTAAGAAGCTTTATTAAGAAGGGGACAACACAGCTTTTCCAACCTGGAGACAACAAAAAAAATGGCTTTTATTGGAAAGAATAGAAAGGAGGGCTACCTTTAGTGTCTCAATTTCCAGCCTTTTTCCTTCCACTATGTTAAGGAAAGCAGCAGCTTCCATGTGTTTCTTGTGGAGTATCTGGGCTTCCAGCCCCATGGGGAAAAGCTGCTCTGCTGTCTGTGACACACACAGCTGGTAGAGGACTCACCAGGCTTCTCACATCGAGGTTTTCATTTATAATTTAGTCCAATCTAAGAATATGTTCTCAATTATTTTTAAAGTGCATCTCTGAGGTACCTGCCAAAGGTACACCTCTAATTCCACAGCTATAGTTAAGTTCAAGGTCAAATTGTTTTCCAAACTCTGACAATGCCATTTTCCTGTACATTAGGAGAGAGGGGGGAAAAAAGAAAAGACTATTTTAACCTCAAATAGGTGTTCAATAGCATGTCATTTTTTCCTGAAACCTGAATTTTTACTATAATCAGTATGATGAGCTGTCACTCCAAATGGTTTAACTCCCACAAAACAATGAACAGCTTCAGAAAGGGCTTCATGAGGAAAATAAGCAACCTTAACTATAGATGACGTTTCTAATTCTGACTGTTGTGATCTCATCTCTTACTTCTCCACTGCATACCTTCAGATCCTAAGTAATGGAAATACATTTGCAGATCTGGACTAAGTTCTTAGCTTGCAACAATAAAAAGTCTGAGTTAGTTGTATATCCTTGTTCTTGTAACAAACATGTAAGAAATGCCCTAAGATCAAGAGATCTTAAACTCCCCATTTTTGTGTTTTTCCATTTGTATACTCTATATACAACATCATTTGGGATAGTCAGTTGTTTCATTTTTCCTACACCATCTCTAATTCTAAAATGGTTAGAAAAAGAATTTTAGAAATCCACATAGAAATAGGCAAAAGTCAACTGCTCCTCCTGAGATCTCATTTAGTTGATATTTACAGCAAATCTTATGCATTCCATTTTATTGCTTTGCCACAGCCTGTTAACAGGTTATACTCCACACATTAAAGACTTCTCCACTCATCTGTAGCCATTCCTTCTCTTGCACTCAGCTGTTACACTGCCTTCAGTAACATCTGCTTGTCTGTAGAGCTGCAGACAGAAACTTTGCAGTACAATTTTTAGCAATATAATAAGATTTCACAGGCACAGAAACTACTTCCACTGTTCTCACAGAATGACAGGCAAACTGTAATAGGTTTACTCCAGTTGTGGGTAGATTCACACTGTGTTCACAAGCTAAATTCCACTCTGAATCCTTCATCATTGACATATGGTCACTGAATTTTTACATGCTTGAATGGTGAAGGATGATTAAAGTATTAAAATAAATGCTTCACCTGCATTTTTCTTGTGAAATCGCAATTTAGCAATTTCTTTAATGAAGATACAAATACCACCCCTTTGAAGTACTTTGTTGCATTTTTCCTTTGATTACTGTAATTCTATTTTAATATATCTGTATAGATTTTAAATCTTATTTTAAAAATTGAAGTTAGCATTTAGATTCTTCAGAAGTTTACTGACTTTTCTATAGTCTTGCACACAAGACATTCTGTGTGCAAGAATACAGAACATTCTGTGTATGTGTACAAAGAGAGAACCAAAGCACCCCTGAGATCAAGTTGGTCACCAAGAAAATGTAATTTAAGTAGTAAACAGTTTCTTATTCAACCTGTAATTCAACAGAAGAAAAAACCCTCACATTCATCAAATTCATTTTATTTTACCAGCTAGATATTTCACAATAGCAGCACTGGGAGGTACCCTGCAACTCTGAATCCCTGATTATAGACTAGAGATATAATCCTATTTAAATAAAAATTCGGGATTTTTGCATTGGACTATTTTCACTGCGGCAACTGAATTGTTTCTACACAAAGTAAAATTGCATATTTCATTTTGCTTCAGAAATCAGCAGTGTTTTACTAGCTTATACATAATACTTTAAGAATAAAACTTATTAGCAATCATCATCTGCTTCCTCAGTCTCTCCCCTCCTTCAGCTTTTAACTCTCAGTGAAAATTTGAACATCTACTTTGCCTTCTGTTAAAGAGTGTTAGAGAGAGAAATATTCATATGAGAGAAACCAGAATAAAAACAACAGGTGACAATAAACAGAAGGCAGCAAAGCCCTGCAGGAAGACATATCATACTCACAAAAAAAAAGCCCCAAAACAACAAAAAACCCCCAATGTTATTTCTCTCATTTTGAGAGATGCCTGTATAGGGGACTTAGCACTGTATGTTGTTTAGGAAAAGATATTGAAATTTACAGAAAGGCAGTTTGTTTGACAGAGACAGAAGAATTGGTACAGCTCAAACAGAAAGTTCATAGGCTGTCTGAGACAATGGGCAGCAGGAGACAATTCACAGAAAGAATCTTCTTAGTCCCTTTATTACTGACTTCTGACCTGAAGCTTGTGTCTTACATTACTTACTTTTTTTCCCCCCACTGGCTACAGAAACTCTCTGGTTGGTTTTAAGCATGTACATAATACATCTGTTATGCAAAGGGATTATTAAAACAGGCTCCAAAAGTGCTAGGCATACGTACGTCCAAAATAATGAAGTCAGCAGGAAAAACCCACCGGGATGTTTTCTGAAATTGATTTAAAACAATGCATTATGATATGAAGACTTTACATTTTACGTAAGGAGGCTCTGTTGCAAACCTCACAACTGGGCTGCAGCTACAACCATTAAAGCAGAGCAGGCAGCAGGCATGAAGCCCAGTGCTGTTAATGGTTTGGATGCCAGTTAAGACAAAAAAGCAGCACTGCCTTTGCAGCCTGAGTGGAATTCCACTGGAGCACTTGCACCGTGTTTCTGTATATAACACATTCCTTGTCCTTTAAAGGGTATGCTATCTTACACTTGGGAAGGGTTTCTTTCCTCTTCCCTCCTGTAATTGAAAAGTATTCTTTACTGCCGATTTAAGGCTTGTTTTGACAAAGAGAACACTGATGAGGCACTCAAGAGCTTGTATTAAATCAAAGTTAGACAGAAGTGAGCAGCTTGTATATGTGTCGTGGGATACACTTGCTCACATATTTATCTTCCATGTTTTGAGAGAAGGTTACAAATATTTTTATATATATACACACACATATAAAAGAGTGTGAGTAAGCAAGCTCACATTCCAAAAGAAGTTTTCTGGCTATGTCAGGAGTGCAGTCCACCCTCTGCTAAGCAAACCTATTTTTTTCAAGCACAAGAGGATATTATCAGAGGAGCCCGTGTCGATATACAGAAACCAGAGATCGTCATGGCTCGCTGAGGTGATGAGCTGACGGGTGGATGGCGCCCATTATCTTCACTCCTCAACCCAAGTTTTCCTGAAAAACGGACAGGGGGAGGAGAAGGCTCCAACTGAGCATAAGGCACAGAGGACAAGCAAAGGATTAGGAGTGAACAGCAAGAAAAGGAAGGAGAATGCAAAAGATGCTGAAAACGTTTCAAAGAGCTAGAAAATAGTTCCTAGATTAGAAGATCCAGTTGTCAGCAATTTAAAACAATATTCAGGTTTTTAACTTCCCTACAAGGCTATTACATAACCCTGAAGCAAGGAAATTAACCAAAAGGAATGTGCCTTTACTATCTATAGAAAATACACTTAGCTTCAGCTGCTTCAACGCTCCTTGGAATTTTAAAATGTTTCAAGCCTTGGTTCGGCAAGCTTATCACCCCCTGCCCAGCCACCAGCCGGGGGAACCCGACGCCAAGTACAAGGGGAAGCTGGTGCATGAAACTCAGCTGAACTGCTTCTACATCAAACCTGGAGGTAAGACAGCATCACCCACTCGTGTGCACAGAAACTCTACTGGGAGCTGCTGTTAGTGTTGCCTTCCTGTTTAAATAGAGCTAGCTGTGTAATGTAGGAGACTACCCTAATAGCTCACAGCGGTATTTGGTGATAATGTACTGGGAAGCCCTGAATGTGTGATCACACCAACACAGAATTTAAATAATTCTGGTATTTCTCAAATCTGGGGAGTTAAGTAGATGGACAGCTTCTCTTGGTTATATATTGTATTTTGAGCATCTAATGAACATTGCTTTCCTGCTTCCACTGTGACATCATTAAAAAAAAAAGAATGCAAGTATAAGGAAAAAGAAAGAAACGGGTTTTTTATTGTAGACAAAGAGGCTGAGAAGTTTAAAATACACAAAAGCAGAAAATACTAAATACATGTGTGCGTATGTGAAGGGATTAAGCTGCAAAGGCGGTCACACAAGGGATTTGTGAAAAGCAGCCAGCTCTGGAATATCCTTGTTTGCAGGAGAAAGATGTAGGCACTCATGTACATATCTCTCCTGCTCCTGAAACACCTACCATTTTATTCTGTTCAAAGAGGGATGTGTGAAGCACAGGATATACAGGTAGTCACGTGAAAATAACCCCTCTGAAAAAAATTCATTATCTGCTGCAAGCCCAGCTCTTGAGCATTACTGCATCATATGCCTATCTTATCTTAAAAGGACGTCAGGAATGCCCAGCACTGGCACTACACTCTCCACAGTAAACCTCCAGACAAGCTAATTTGTTGCTTATATGCTGACATCCATAAATGGGAAACAAAGACTGTGTCTAGCAGATATATGCAGCATTACTCTCCTGCCATCCCATATAGAAACTCAGCCCCAGAGGTGGGATGTTTGATACATGGTTCTAAACTCTATTCCATACCCTTTTCCTATTGATTTGTTTGCTCAAGCTGAGATACAGCTGCACCATGCACAAAATAATTACCAGCCATCCAAAAACTACACAGCTTTTTTGTCTTAGCCCCTTAGCCTGTTTCTTCTCACATGGC
Source organism: Erithacus rubecula (assembly GCF_903797595.1). NCBI lineage: Eukaryota > Metazoa > Chordata > Aves > Passeriformes > Muscicapidae > Erithacus > Erithacus rubecula. The sequence continues at coordinate 2,623,076 of NC_136686.1, forward strand.
ATACTCTGACTTCCAGATTGGGCTAAAACTGAAAACCTACATTAGGATTACTGCACTTCTTTTCCTTACTTTTTTTTTAAGCACCTTCAACACAAAACAGAAAAACATCATTAGAGCAAAAAGATGGCTGCAGTCATCACAGTTACAGCTGCAAAAAGCCACTTGACAAACAAAAACCATTCTAAACTGTTTCTTTGCTAGGTCAAAGGCTTCCACAATCGGCTCCAAATCCTCAGGGGAGGAAGGGTAAGGAAGAAACAACTAAAAAACCCTTTTTAGAAAATCTAAAGAGAAATATCTGTGCTGAGTTGGGTGGCATGACAAGGGACGTGGTGTTACGCATCAAAAATGAAAATTTAAGGCCTTCTGAAGTGGTGTCTACAAATTCCACTGAAAAACATAAATTGTATTGAGTTTAAAGGAAAATATGAGTAATAAGGCAGCACTGGAACAACAAAATTTAGAAATACTTACTAGTACAAACAATTTTGCTTTAAAATCAATAAACAAGAAGAAATTTTGTAGTTCCTCCTCCTTTTTTTAACTTGAACTGTTAAAACTTAAATCATGGAACATTTACTCTCCACAATACACAGAAAAAACCCCCCAAACATCCTAAAGTTGAATTAACTAATAGCTGCTACTCCTAGAGTCACAGTAATAATTTAGTTTGGTTGGGGGCTCTGCAGTTCACTTAGTCCAGCCTCCTGCTCAGAACAGTGGCAGCTTCAGTGAGAGACACTTGGGGAAAGAAGAAATCATGATCAACTACAATTTTCCATTAAAAAAAATATTTATGGGACTTTTTCAGTTAATTTCCTTTTAATTCATTTCCCTGTTCCCATCCCTAGGTCAAAAATCTACTCCTTCCATGGATTTAAGCAGAGTTTAGTCACAGGTTTCAAACCCTGTAGTTTGTGCACCTGGAATAGGCAGGCCAAATAACCTGACTGCAAAACCATAATTCCTGGTGTTAAAATCCACTTTCCTTGAGCCAACACTGCTGCATGTCCATTTATCCCTGACTGCACTATTAACTTAGGCCATCAAGTTATAATAATAATATTTTTGTATCTCAGCAGGCGGACATTAAAGATTTTGAGATAGCCTTGAAAATGAAAATGAGACAGAAAGCAAGAAAATCTATTAGACAAATGCACCTATTTTATGGTTTTAGTGATAAAAATGTAAATTGGTATCTATACTATTTCCAAGGGGCAGTTTATTATTTTCCTTAACATTCTGAAGTAATTTGTACTATTTTCTAAGCATTAAATTAATGATTTTCTAAAATCATCAGTTAGTTGAAGTATAGACCAAAGAGGCAGGAACTATATGGGAAATGCAGTAGAAAATTAGTAATGCCTTTATCTGTACTTTTATAAACTGGTTTATGAGCAGGTAATTTCTGAGTGTAGGTACAAGGCAATAAACTGACTAAAGGCCACCTTGCATGAAAAAAAAACTATCATCACTATGAATACAAAAAATAAAAGGCAGTAAGAAACTTGCTTGCTTCTCTTAAGAAAATTTGCAGATGACAAACCATAAAACAATTAAGTTGGACAGAAACTTAGACAGGTTTCAAAAAAATGCAAGCAATATGAAAAAGCTCATGCTGCATCCTTCATTTCTACATTTGGAATTAACTCTTAAGAAAACAATTATTTTCAGCGTGTATGTTCCCTTTGGAAATTTAAAAAGGAAAATAATGCCTATGCTCAATACTTTCAGCAAAACTGTGGTTTCACTTTAAGATCAGGAACATCCAGGGAAGATAACCATGACCTCTGCTGTTGTTCTGTCTTGCTGGATACACAATGAATTTTTAAAATGCTGATCAAAGGAGAGAAACTGGAATGGAAAGGAGGAGAGATTTGTTTGTATCTCTGAGACAAAAAATGTCTCTAAAGACAGAACCTCAGGTAAACCACAATCATTTATATTCTGAACAAATGGCAGTAGTCAGTACAGGGACTTTATAAAAAATAGCTTTGCCCAAAACTGTTCAGCAGCAAACCAGGCTGAGAAGAATACATCCCTAAAAAGGGCAAGGCCCTTCTGCTGAAGTTACTTTGCATTTCTACAGTTTGAGTTTGCATTTTTGTTCCAAACTGAAAAACACTTGTCCAACAGTTTTAAACTACAGAAATACTTTCCTAAATAAAATATGCAAGTTGTAGCAAGCCAGAATAATAGTTCTACAAACAATCTTAAAAAAAACCTGGTTTTAAGTTATTCAGTTGTGACAAAAACTCTGCATTTTGTGTCATGATGCAGCAACAGAAAGCCATGTCATATTTCAGAATCAGTAGACCACTGATGTGGAGACATTTAGAGAAGAAACAATACAAACTGGACTAGGTTCAACACATTTACAGGTATTTGTTTCAAGATTCTGCAAGATGAATGAGCATTTGGGGAATAAACAATTGAAGACACATTTCAATTTTCTGCATTCATCTTGTTGGGGTTTTGATATTGGACCTGATACTGCATGTTGGCAGGAAGGAGGCTGAGAAATAAGTTTCTCCTTTCTAAACTGGTATTTTACCCAAACCAAAAACATCAAACAGAAACTCTAGTACAACATAAAGACAAAGGCTGGAATATCTATTTTGCCTGTCTCAATTGAGCAAGTAGCAGTTTATTGGTCAATATGCAGAAGGTCAAGTCTAAATACATATACAAGGAAATTTAATCACCAAATGCTGGTTTAATTCTCAAATTAAAAAAAAAAATCAGAAGAAAGAAGAGGTTTAAAGTACTGTATTATACAATAATGCAGTGTAGACTATGAACACATTTCAAGAGGAAAAAGACACTATGGTAGCCCAAAGAAGATTATTTTTCATTATATATTCTTTTTTACATATCACTCAGATTCTCTTCTTTTTGCCTCCTATCTTTTCTGCTCAGAAGTAAACTTATTTGATCTTCAAGCTAAGATGCTTTTTACAAAAGAAATGGTACTTGCAGGGTCAGTGCAGAGTGGGACACTTCTAAAAGATTTGTATTTTTAACAGGATGTGTTTCCTTAGAAGGGTGAACTAAAATGAGCCACAATAAGTGTCAAAAGAAGATGAGGTGTTCTATTTGAGAGGGCTCATGGATGCTGTAACACAATCTAAGAATGAGAAACAATAGCTTGAGAAAAATATACACTGGTACCTTTTCCTAAGCATTTTAATATCACTTGCCCTAAAGCATATATTTGGAAAAATTTTCATACATAATTATGAACTACAGGGGAAGGAAAAAAAAACCCCACAAACCACAGATAAAACCCACAAAATTTCTTTAGACACCTGGCAAACTTCCCTCTCCCTCCTATCCCATTTACCAGAAGTCTCTGCATTGTAGAAATCTGGGAAAATAATATAAAATGTCCAGGGTTCTGAGAGACATATGGTGGCAGGTTAAAGGGAAACACTGAAACAAGTGTGAGGTTATGTACAGACCACATGTGTCTGGACAGCCTTGCCAAAACCAGGCATGTCTGCTCTGCTTTTGTACCACTTGCTGAACCTCTGCAAAAGCCCAAATTCAGCAGACACATTTCACTAGCAAGTCTTTATTCCATTTCAGGCTTAGGAGATAACAGGAGCAAAGCCCTTGCTACAGTGTGGCACAGAAGTGAAAAGTAACTTCTATATCCAAATAGGTACAGAAACTGTCAGAGAATACTGGTTGATATGTCACACAATTTCTTTCTCTGCTCAATATAGCAGAAAAGCACCCAATTAACCTGTATCAGATCATTGTCACAATTAGCATACTATTTTAAGGTAGGATCTTGTGTTCTTGGCAGCTGAAATGCTCAAGGTGAAGACAGCTCTGAGATAACATTCCCAAATTCCCTATTTCCTACAAGCATCAAAAGCAGTTTTCAGTGATAAAATGGTAAATGAGTCAAATCAAGAAATAATTCCCTGACCCACCAGACAGACAAACACCTGGTACAGTAGAGAGTAGGGAACAGCTGTAATTATTATATAGCTGCTAAAGGGAGAAAATTAAGGTAATTTAATCAATAATTTACTGCTATGTATTTCTTGTGAACTCTGATATCAATCAGCAGCAAGGCTTAAGCAGCAGGCTCTGAACATGGGTTTTTCCCAATAACTATCACCAAAAGTGAGCTAAAAAAGTAATAATTGTGTAGTTAAGATTAGTCAAATACATAACGCATGAAATTTTTAACAAACTTTAAAATTGTTAGATCAGCTAAACAAAACCTGAACTACTGTCTTCCTCTCAGAAAATCTAAAATTGCAGTTAACTATAGAAGTTTAAAGGTGACAGTGAAAATTGCCTGTTTGATCCACAGACCTTCTGTCCTTGGTGGACAAAGATTTTTGCTGGTATTAAAAATTGATTTGAGCTTCCCTCCTGGCTTTGAAATGAATAACCCCAGCTCTACCCTAACAGATTTCCAAACAAAACTTTGCTGTTAAAGAGTGGACCAGTGCAAACATTAATTGGCATGGATCCCAAATCCAGCCTGAAAAGTCCTGGGATTAGACTCTGTCTCCAACATGGTGTTTAGACAATATTTCAATTTAAGATGACCAGGATCATATGAAACAATAAAAGAAATATGGGGGAAAAAAAAAGTAAAAAGATTAAATATACTTTTTTATTTTTAGCCTTTTAAAAATTTACATTTATTGTGTATAATTTTGGAAAATTTTTTTCTATTGTGATGATATATTAGCACAAAGCAAGCTTTCCAAAAGGTTAGCTATTACAGGACAAAATGTTGTTTGGCTTGTCCAGTACACAAGTACCACCTTTTGCTGCCAAAAAACCTCATTTTAGACTGTGTAATACAACCAGCCAAACATAGTCACTGTGCAAAATGAATTTTAAATACTGGAAAAAACAAAAAAATGGGCAGGGCCAGCAATTAGAAACACAGAGGAAATTGTTAGCTTTGTTAGATCTAAATAAGATCTAACATGTATGAAAAACAGCCTAAGAAGTCAAACAACATGTTAGCAAAAGATAATTTATTTCCAGATACTGTTAAGTATTACTGCCAAACTGTCCACTGTTCTGCCAAGTAAACAGCTATTACTGAGTACTCCTTGTTAGCATGTGAAAGTGGGAGATAAAAATAATATTACAACATAAGGGCCTAAACGCCCCAGTTTTGGATGAAAACTTCACTTAACAAGGAATAAACCTCAAGCCTTAGTTTTGCAAAAATCTATAAAGGCATGTAGTAGAATAAAGCACAATAGCAAGAAAATATTCATATAGAAAATTCAAGAGGATATTCAGAACTGTGTTTGGGTGAGACCTTTGTGAAAATCCATATTTATTGTTGAGGAGATCCCTTTATTTTCTGTTGCAAAGGCTTTGAAATACAAAAAAAAAAAAAGGAAGAAAGGGCAAGAGGTATCTGCAACTCAGTGAAAAAAAATCACCACATGAACTATTTGTAGGGACCAAAAGAAAAACCTGGAAAAGTCAATTAAGTTGGTAAAAACTGTCTTCCAATTATCTTAGTGAAGAAAGAGCTTATATCACCCAACTCCTGAGTTTTCTCTTAGTAAAAAAATAAACAAATTACAATTTATGTGCAATAATCAGACAAAAAAAATATTTTCTGTCACCACAGAATAATGACAACTTCTAATTACTCATTATACCATTTGTGTCAACAAAAATGAAAAATTAATAGATCAGGTTTCAAAAGGCAGACATTGGTATAAACATATGTAAATTCCTAATGAAGTTTCAAAATGAGATTAAACAAGATTACAGGTACACATGAAAAAGCCTTCAAAATCAGATGGAATAAGGTGTCACAGTACTTAAAATCCTAATGTTTGGCCCAGTCTAGGTTAGCCTGGAGATGTCTGCAACTCTTTTCAGTTTCCTTTTGAATTCTAGCAAGTAGTCTCAAAAATAGCAGCTTCATTTAGGCTATTTAGAATGCTTCTACCGCATAGTGTGTGTGAACAACAGGATTCCCTCTTGATATATTTCCCAACTCCAAATTAGTTTATGAAATAAGGTCTAAGCAGATTACCAAATCAGGCTGCTTTGCAAGTGCTTTTGCCTTAACTTCATCCAGAGGGAACACTTGAGCAGCAGAGTTCACATAAACCATTTCTGCAATCTGCTTTTATGCATAAAGGACAAAGCCCAGATCAGGTAGTACAGCTCTGCTTCCAAGCACAGCTACAAAATGGATTTACAGCTGCTCCCTGCACATTGTAACAGTCTGTGTGCAGGTCTGCATGCACAAATAAGCTTCCTCATGTCTTCCACTCATTTCTGAGCTTGCCTGACAGTTGCTAATTCTTGTGCAAAGATAATCATGCAATATCAACAGAAAGCCCAAAGTAATTACTTTGTCTTTCAGGGGGTTTAGGTTAGACTCAGCATTATGTTGTCAAGAGTTATGCCTAATAGTTGAGAAGCAACCTGCCTTCCAAGATGCTCTAAGAACAGTATTCTGGAACTGGAGCACAACACAGGGTTTGAATTGGTGACATTTGTATTAAGACTACAAATATTACACTGAGATTTCCCAGCAGTGACTGGGGTGTATTTAGAAAACACACACACACTTGGTGTCTCTCAAACCATTACATACAGGCAACCACAAACATTTACAATTTGCCAGTTAAATGAGGAGGTTACTCCTAAGCACATCCTAATACTTTAGTTAGTAGAGTGGCATTTTAGGGAACACTGAGCAATGCTTCTCTTTCAGCACATCAAAAAAGCAAAATGCATTCCTTCAATTTCACCCCTTCGATGCTGCAGTCCAAGCACTTGGACTACCTTAACAAGAACAGACTGAAGAGAATCTGACTCCAGCATTTATGTCACATACTTACATCTGGCATTTCTGTAGAGCAGAAAAGGGTCCTGGAGCTGGAAATCAAGGTCTTTAGTAATAGGTTCTGTTCGATTTTCCATGCTCAGTCTGTTCATAATTGTGAAACCATGCCTGGGAGAAGCTGATCTGAAAAGGAACAAGTTGAGGGAAAAGGAAATCACAACAGTTTCTTTCTTGTGTAGTGCTCCAAATTCATTACTTATTTATTTCTAAGAGATGCTACAAAAATCTAATTTTGTTGCCACAGAAATAACAATTGACTCTGGCAGTTTTGGTAATCCTTTTAATTATAGGAAAGCCCTATGTTATGTATGAGAAATAAACAGACCAACAGCATCATGTGATCCAATGCCTCCCAGTTCTCAGCACTCAGGTTAACAACTGCAGATACTAATAGTCATCAAATAGAGAATTTTGTAAAATATAAAAATCACTATGTGAGAAACTGAAAGGTTGGCCCAGAGCAGCTGTGAATCCTCCTGCACCCGTGAATGATCTCTGATAAATGATGAGCCTAAACCATGCTATGACTCTAAATCATTGTGCTCATTCATGGAGATTACACTTCAAGTCACTTAGATAAAACTTTTAAGCTTGTCATGATCCTAACAGGAAAACACTCCTTTCAATCTAGGTTTGGCAATAAAGGAAAAGATGATGGCTAAATATTTGGGAAAAGTGCCACCTCTGCTTAATTGCTGGTATATGGATTTCTCTATGAAACCAAAACATAGGAACCTGTATTACAGGATTAGAGTAAACAAAACAAAAACAAACAAACAAAAAAACCCAAAAAACCCAAACCAAAACAAAAGGGAAATCCTTGACAAGGATCCTTGTTTGCAAAGGTCAATATCCACTTAAAACAAACAAGGAATCCACTTCTACCAGTGTTCACCCAGTTGGAAGTTTGACTTTTTGACTCTTCCTTGAATTCACAAAGATGAGCTGGGCAGTGAATAAGTCAGCCCAAGTAAAATGCTAACATCATTTTACATTGTAATGAAAAGAAAGGCAGCACCAGTGGTCTCAAAATTGTGTGTTGGCAATGTCCTTTCCACAGGACTTCATAAATCTGTTTGAAGTTATCAAAAATTAAAGTTAAAACTGATGATAAGTACAATGCACAATGTTACAGTTCACAACCTGTTCCATACTGCTGCCTAAAGGGCAGCCAGGCAGCAACCTGTGCCCTAAATGGAAACTCCCTCAGACAACAAAAACAACAGTCAAAGATAACAGAAGGACCAGGTTTTGTGTTGTCAGCTCTTTGAGACCAACCTACCAGGAAATACTGCTTCTGTTTTGCAGCACCAAAGTCACCACATCCACCTAGTGCTAGCACAACAAAGAGCTGCTGCTGCTCCTGGTGGTAAATTGGCAGCATCTGATCTCCACTTACCTGAGAGCAGCTGAGAAAAATTACTGCTGACCATTGCCACCACTGCAAAAACTGAAATCAGCATTTCCACTTTCCACAAAGTTCACAGGCTCTTGGGCCTCTGTCACCTCACCCCCCTCTCTAAACCATCCCTTGCTTTCTCAGCTCTACTACCAGATTCTCTTTGATACAAAAGCTGAGAAAGTAACTTTCTGCTTTGTTGTTACACCTCAGCAGCTCCTGCAACACTTGCAGACTATGTAACTTTCAGATTCTGACAGCAGTCACAGAGAAATGCCGGGGCACCAACCTGGAAACCCGAGCACAGGGCAGGCTTTACAACAGAATAAACACATGCACTAGAAAAAATGGTGCAAAAAATTATGCTCTGAAAGCCACAACCAGAGTTGCTACTAAAAGAAAGTCTGAAACCATCCAAAATGTTGGATGAAATATGCATGAAAAATGAACAGACAAAAGTAGTAGGCAAGTTCTCTATGTAGGGGCCACAATATTTCAAAAGCTCTGCCATTCCCTTCCTTTAAGCAATTTCACTATTTATTTCACTCTTTTTTGTTCAGACACTTTTAAAATGCAATTCCTATTTAAACCAACACAAAAGATTCCTACAGTTTACCCATAATGGCATTTAAATCACATTTGGAAGTCTTATGAAAATACAAGGTTGCATCTTTCAGAGTGTTTTCTTCCCATATTTCTACTGTCAGTTTCAGTTTCTTTTTGCCCTTGAATGAAGGGGAGCATTTTATTTCATTCGGCCATGCTCCATCCCAGCCAGCTTTTCCATATCCACAGAGTTCACCTGTATATGTCAAAATGCAGTGTCCTCACCTTGTGTAAACAAACAATGTTCCCTCCACATCTGTCTTCTCCTAAAGAAAAGGAACATTAAGAAAGTTGAAAACAAGGCAGCATTTTGCTCACCATCAGTGAGCCCCCTTTTCTCTGTTTTACCAGTCACACCTCTCTCACCCAGGCCAGGAAAAAACAACTAAACCAAATTGTATGGGCTGGAGCTAGCACATCATGCAGCTGAGCCAGGGTTTGAGATAAGACATGAAAATGCTGCAGGCACACCACCATGACATTAAACATTGCACTGGGTTAATTCTAGGCTGGCTTAATTCAAGAGGCAAAGACAGGAGTTTTCAAAGGGCACCTACCCTCAGGGGAGAGAAATGGGGAAAATAACACAAAAGGCAGTCTGGGCAGGTTCTTCAAACACAGGTCCTGGGTCTCACTGCTAAAGCAAGCCAAGAACCACCTGCCAAGAGCCTGAATGTTCTAGTACCTAAAGTTACCCCAAGGTGATTACATTTGTACATCTTACAACAATGCTTTTAGCACTGGTAACCCCACCACTCTTTTGCACACATTTGGGTTCCATTGTAGGTGTCAGAAGGGCAGAGGAGTGCCTGAGGTCCTGAGCCCTGGGTTAAACCCCAGCCCTGAGTTCAACCCCATCCTTCCATGGCCTCAGGCTAAACCCCAGCCTACACTACCCCAAATTAAACCCCAGCCTCCATCACACGCGGCGGAACTCCTCCATCTTGCAGCCTTCCAAAGCTCCATTCCCGGTCCCCCGGGGCTCTTCAGCATGCCCGGGGCGGCTGCCCGGGACCCCCCGGGGCCATGGGCAGGGCAGGCGCCCGGCCCCGCCCGGCCCCTCCCGTCCCCACCCTCACACCTCGGCCTGCCGGGGGCGGGGCCTATCGGGGCGGGGGCTATCGGGGCGGGGCCTGGTGGGGGCGGGGCGGACGCGCTGACGTACCCACTGGCTGGCGCGGTGGCCGAAGGTGTAGAGCGCCACCTGGCTGGCCACGTCCACGATGCCGCTGATGTAGGGGTCGTGCTGCCGCAGCGCCGCCAGGCTGATGTCCAGCCCCCGGCCCAGCGCCGCCGCCATCTTGCGCCCGCCGCGCAGCCCCCGCCAATCCAGCGCCGAGCCGCGCCGCGCCGCGAGCAGCCGCCGCAATCGAGCGCCGAGCGCCCGCCGCTCGGGATAGCGGGCGGTGGCGAGGGGCGGGCCGGGAACAGGGCTGGGACAGCCGCAGAGAGAGACGCGGGAGTGCCCTGCTACACTCGGGGCGCCGCATCAATGCAAAAAGGCTAAAATTGTTTTAACCGTATGAAGTGATCTCAGAACACGACCGAGGATTTCAACTTTCGGTATTCCAGGGCAAAGCTATTGAGAGCCTTAATAAATGTGAGCTGAAAAGACCGCACATTCAAATTTAATGAAACACACCATCCCACACACGACACGGTGAGCCGGGCAGTGCTGCGGTGCTCCTGGGCTCATCCCTTAGGAGGGAACGTGCAGGAGCTGCGCCTGTTCAGTCCAGGGTCAGGTATCTTCAGGAAAGAAAAAGAGAAGGGGGATCGCACCAATACAGGTGAATATCGCCAAGGCAGGTGCCGGGGGAAAAGTACCAGAGTTTAGTATTGCCAGCGACAAGACAAAGAGCGGTGGGCACAAACTAAAACACATGGGTTCAGGGATCAGTGTGCGGCTCAGGGATCCATGAGGGGCTCAGGGATCCATGAGGGGTTCAGGAATCCATGAGGGGCTCAGGGATCCATGAGGGGTTCAGGGATCCATGAGGGGTTCAGGGATCCCTGTGGGGCTCAGGGATCCATGAGGGGCTCAGGATCCATGAGGGGCTCAGGATCCCTGTGGGGCTCAGGGATCCATGAGGGGCTCAGGATCCATGAGGGGTTCAGGGATCCCTGTGGGGCTCAGGGATCCATGAAGGGTTCAGGATCCATGAGGGGTTCAGGGATCCATGAGGGGCTCAGGGATCCATGAGGGGTTCAGGGATCCATGAGGGGCTCAGGGATCCATGAGGGGCTCAGGATCCCTGTGGGGCTCAGGGATCCATGAGGGGCTCAGGATCCATGTGGTGCTCAGGGATCCATGAGGGGCTCAGGATCCATGAGGGGCTCAGGGATCCATGAGGGGCTTGGCTGCTTGGCTGCTGGCACAGCCTCACACACCCCTGCCAAAGGGAACAGCATTGCAAGCTAAACCCTCATGTGCATATATATACACACACACACATATCTATATATATCTATATATACTCATGCATGCAACACGCAGCTGAAACCTAAACAAGCATACTATAATATGGAGTTACACAAATAGTTAGCAACAGATGGACAAGACCAAGGATTCAGTTGCCACATTTTCCTGTCAGACACACATATTTATTATTAATCTATTGGTACCGACAGTTTACAGCAAATACATGAGCTTTATGAGGCATGCAGATAAGCTCGGTACATACTTACATGGAAAAGATTTGTTTAACCCTCTTGCCTGAACCCCCTGCAAAAGGAAATTATTTTTACTTCATCACCTCAGACTGATGCAGCCATTCTGGAGGCAGTCACCACCTTCCCTGTGCAGAAGCAGTAGGGTGATATATAGACCAGGATTCTCTGGAAGAACCAAGCTGGTGGCAATGGATGCTGTCTTAATTGTTTGCAATGTTCCTGACACAACATTTTCAAAAGGACAGTAGCTGGACAGAGGGGATGAGGTTTGCTGTTGTGTTTTCTTCCCTTCTCCTTGCTCCAGGCCAGATGGAGCCTGTGGGATAGAGTGAGCAGTAGCATCTGTTCCAAGAGCACATGGGCAAGCTTAGGTAAAAGACTCCCATCGTGTGAAGTGAGGATAGGAGAGAATCAAGAAACAGCAAGCTGGGAATTCATAGAATTAAACATAGGGGCAGTGAGTCTCTTGATTGGAGTTAGGAGTGATGGTGTTGTCAAAAAGGACAGAAAGAAAGGCTGTTTGGCTGGTTTTGGGGATTTAGGAGAAACTCTATTGATTTTATTGTATCCCAGAAGGCACCAAAAATTGCATCACTAAGAATAAGGAACTACAGTTTACTTTGCAAGCATCTATTAGGAGAGGAAACATCTGAACATACTCTGGTTAAAATCTGTCTCACTCTTGCTTCCTCTTTGTCTAAAGCCACCTTGTTTCATTTGGGGCAGTGATGAAATAAAGCTTTAGAGTTTGGAATTCTGTGAGTGTTTTTTTGTGATACTTGTGGTAGCAAAGTGGCTCTAAGCCATTCCACTGCAAAGCTCTGGCTGACCTACAGATCCTGTAACATCAAGGAAGATACATGGGCTCATGGTGGACAAGGAAAACTGCTGTCCTTGGTCTGGACATGACCAGAGTAGAAAGGGAAAAAAAAAGAAAAAAGTAATAAGTAGGAAAGATCAGTAAGCTGTTGCTTAAATAGTTAACAGGTGCACCTTAGTTTCTTTTGGCTGATTAAATAGTTCTCAATTCAGTTTCCAGGCACCCTTAAGCACACTCCTCCTGGTGCTCTGGGGCTTCTCTTTGCATCATCTTCAATTCTTTGGCAATTCTCCTGCTTACACAAAGTCCAAACTTGTCACCAAGGCTTAGAAGAGTGAAACTCTTGGAGTCCCACTCCTTGACTTTTCCTTTACAGATGTTTTTCCTGCCTCCAGCAATAATACTTACAAAAGATACCCCGCTTTCCTTTTTTTTTTTTTTTTTTTTTTTTCTTTCAAATCTCTTGAAGCAGACCTTTAGATATTTTGGCTGTGTGTTTCTGTGTGTAGCTGCTTTTTTCCCACCTCCCTCCCAGGTCCCTGTGCATCTTTCCCACACAGCTGGACAGACAGTTCCCTAACACTGTGTTTTGAGTCAGTGAACCTGTCAAGCTTCTGATCAGGCCTTTTTTCATATTTTCTTTTACACTCTGAGGTACCTTTAGCTGGTTCCAGATGTTTTCCTGTATAAATGGAATGTAATTGCTCCTTCCATTTAGCCTGAAGTAAATATACTTAATAAAGCCATTAGTTCTGCCCTGCTTTATGGGATTGCTTGATAGCAGACTAAAAATTTTCCAATGAAACAGGATGCTGTTAAGAAGAAAAACACTGTGAATTCTCACTGCATCTAAAAACTTAAGGATGTTTTAGCAAAAATGTCACAGCTTAAAAACATTGATTCTTTAAACTAGGTTCTTTTTCTCACAGTCAGTAATCCAGTAGCTCATGATAACTGTAAAATCGAGTCTGAATGATTTTGCTGTAATTTTGTTTATGAAACAAAGTAATTTTCATGCTTTCAAAATGTCATAATCTCATGAAGTATATAATTAGAATGTCACTTTTTTTGCCTTCTTCCTACCTGGATACTGTTTTGCTAAAATAACCTAAACCACATCTTGCTTTTGATATGGCATGAAAAGGATTTTGTGTAGATGACATTCAGGCCAATTTAAGACAAAATCCATGCCACATGACATTTTGCAGGTCTCCTGCAATAACAAATGTGGAGGTAGTTAGGCCAAACCTGTTCACGAGGGTTGTTCAAGCAGTTATTAAACCTTCACATTCAAGGATCTTTGGTACTTTTAAAGATTCAAGCATGCTTCCTGCAGAGCACTGTTGGCACTGCACGTGTGATTTTCTGCTGAGCATGTGCAAGGTCCGCCCCAGGTCCCAGGCACTCAGTCCTGCCCTGCTGCCACCTTCCTTCTGGGCTGGCACAGGTGTGTGCGTGGCCCCAGTGTGAACCAGACAGATGGGGGAAATGAGCTGTGTGAGGAACAAGTGTTCACAGCACTGCTGAACTCACAGCCTCCCCTGGCTGCCTGCCTACCTGCCCACACTCGCTCCTTCCTCTGAGCTGCACCTTCTTCTGATAAACAGCAGCAATCACAATGCAGTGCTGAGCACCTCATTTGCCTCACTTCCTCTTTGCTGTCACTTTGGAGCTGTTACTGCATGGTAGTTGCCTTTTCCTTTTTATTCCTTCCCAGGTTGCCACAATTTTCTTCTCTCTTTGGTGGCACCACTGCTGGCCCCTGCGCTCCTCTTACTCATCCAGGGCCACTTAAATGCATTTGTGTGATGCCATCCAGCATGCTGCTTTCCTGGGAGCAGCAGGTTGCTGTGGTGGAGCCAGAATGATCCAGCCAGGCTTGATTATCCCTGCTCCACATATTCCTGGGCATGTGCCTTCAGTGCTGCAGCACGGTGGCTCTCCCTTTTTGGGAACCAGTGTCCTGTACTTTGTGCTGGAATCTGGTTGCATCCCTTCCCAGGCACGAATAATTTGAAATATGTGGTCTTTTCAGCACACATTTATTAAGGCTCTCAGTAGCTTTGCACTGGAATACTTTCCTCATGCTTGAAAGTTGAAATTCTCAGTCATGCTCTGAGACCACTTCTTAACTCCAGCTCTAATGGTTAAAACAATTTCAGTCTTTTTTTTTAATTTTAACTATTTTATTACTTTCTGAAGGTTCCTTCATGAGTATAGGGTCAGGCTATTATAGTTTCCTCTCTTGCTGTTATTAAAATGCTCCCTCTCTGCACTACAACAAAATGTGGCTGCTTTCATTCCAATTCTAAGCAGCTCCCCCCCTGCCCCCAGATAAACCCCAGCACATTAGGCTCTTAGCAGGCACATGTTTGTCTGCAATGTGGCTCCCTGGTGAAGTCTATGAGACTGTTTTGAGATTTTCTGCAGTGTTAGTCCCCACAGGAACAGGATAGTGCTCTTCAGCATTGTTGGATTTGGAATTCTGATATTACACATACTGTGTACGAAATAATTAACTGTAATTTACTATGATTTTCAGTTGAGGGTTGCAGTTTTCCTGCGTGTAAGAGTCTGGGTTTTTTACCAAAAGGCTTTTTTTTCCCTTTGACTGGTCTACTATCATAATCACTTAGCAAAATGCTACTTTTTACCTCTTCTTTTGCTATGTATTTATTTGCAAGGTACTGAGCTTTACTTTTTTATAGGCCATGCTTGTGGCAGTGGCTTAGCTTGGGGAGAGCTAGAGGAAAGTTACATACTGTCATTAGTAGAGCTACATTTTTTCCTTTCTAACTTTCTATGTGCCTGTTGTAATTGTGAAGAATTCTTTTTGACTTACCTTCAGTCACTTTTCAGAGGACATAATCTGAGCTGCAAAAATAAAAAAAAAAAAAGTAACACCAGGAAAAGAATTATTTCAGGAGGAGGAAGGGAGGGTTTGTATCAGTATAATTGCATTGAGTTCTCATGTTATTCAGGCAGGAAAAGAGAAAGTCTTCCTTGTGTACATTTAATCAGTAAAAACTTTTATTTTTATCAGTGTTAGATTTTCAATGTTTTAAATTACTATATGATTTCACTATCTTGTCCTTAGATAAGCAGTTTATGATAAACTTAAAGAAGATGTGTGGAATATTTTGTGTGGGGAATATTTTTTCTGGCTGTGTTGCCTTTATCCCCAAAATTTGCCTGACTTCTATAGGTATGCATTTGTGAGTATGATTCTGTCAGATCTCTTAATAAAATTCTAGATTTCATCCTCCAGTCTCTCTCTCTGATGCTGATAATATTCCAAACATGTATTGTTGATTTCCCTGATATAGCAAGGAAAAATACTGTCAAAATGTACAGAAGGCCTTTCCCTCCTTTTTTATGTATTTAATGTAGCAGAAGTCACTAACTGCAGTAACATTTCTCATAAGGTTTAACATTGCAAATTCCTTTACTTCCACCCCCATGCTACTTTAATTACATTTAAAACTTAACACTAGATTTTATCCTGAGAAGGCAACCATTTGAAGCCAGTGTATGATTTTTTTTTCCCTGTGGTTTTGTTATCACAACTGTCTGTGCTAAAGCTCAGTAAAATATTATTAACAGCCATTACTTTATTGCTGTGCTGATAAAGTGACATAAACTGTTTTGAGCCATCAATTTTTTTCTTAGCTTAGTTGATTGGCTGGACAAGCCACCAAAATACTGAAGAGGATGAGGCAGTCCTGCTATTTGCCATAGGTTAATAAGGTACAGTAGCAATTATATCTTCCCTAAGATAATGCCCTTCCAGCCACATCTCTCTGGTAATCACCATTTAATTTGGCAGAATCGAACACCTGTTGCTCCAAAAGAGGTATTTTCCAACCAGTTACAGAGAAGATGCCCCTATTTAATTAATTCCTAGTATGGAGAGTTTCATTAAGTAATTACATTAATTCAGGACCTTATTTTTATGCCTCACCTGGCAGAGCAGCTCTTGCCCTGTGATGGGAATGGAGCCATCACAGAGTCACTGTTGCTACTGCAGAGACATCCACAGTGCTGGGGAGCTTTTTGGGAGTTCTGAACATTCCCATCAGCTTTTATTTGAGTTAACTGAGGAAGTAGAAGGAGAAAGTCTGAATAACTTTATACTTCTAGCTGTTACAGTGTTGCTTTATTAAGAGAATCTGCATTATTTCCTTCTTGACTGGTAGAAGTATCCTCTTGAGTTTTGTTGTCAAGTTTGTTTTTTAAACGTGTTGGTGTTTGTTAAAGACTGATACAGCATTTCATAGCTTTTGATATAAGTGAATGAAGATTGAAGAGAGAGCAGAAAAATATAAAGAAGGTTTCTTAAAGAAACCAAGCAAATAAAGTGACATTGCTGTGTTAAATGTTCCCCCAATGATTTTGTATTTTTGATAGCTGCCCATGGATATTGCTGTGGGGAAATTCTTGTGCTGCTAATGGCTATTTCAGCTTTGCTCCTCCAGGTGGGCAGAGCTGCTCAAGGCTCTCACAAATGCACATTCTGTAGTTCAAGGCAGCCTTAAAAGCTATTTTAAGTGTCCTTTTAAAGTGGGATCACCTAACCTATAACAGCATGATTTTGGCACAACACCTTACCTGATAATTTTTATTTGTTACTGGCTTTATTTGGCTAGAAAATGTGAAGAAAATATTTGTTTTAAGGTAAGCTTCCTGTCAAGCTGAAAATTGTGTTTTTTTCCCTTTTGTTATGCAGTGTGTTGCAATAAGGACCCACAATTACCTGTATGTTCTAAATGCAATTATTTGCAGCTTCCTGAAGAGTAAAAATATTTCATTTTTATTTTAAACTTACATTTTGGTCATTATTTGTGTTGCTTTAGGGTTTGTGGGTATGAGAAGGAAAGGCCTGCATAGAAAAAGGAATTCAGATTTGTGTAACTGAACCAGAAAACAAAACTTGGTACCATTTGAAGTGTTGCCCTTGGAAACAATAAATGCAGTCTATCCCTGGTTTTTAGAAGGGTTGGATTTAGGCAAAGGCACCTTCTATCAGGCAGCCAATACAAGATTTAAGCACTTTTGAATGAGATTTTGAAGTGGAAACTAAAGGCATTAGCACCACAAACCTCCAGTGAGTGTCTGAGTCTGGGTTTATTACAGTTGTGTGAATTTCTTTCCCTCGGTGGATTCTGAGAGCTGTGAAGGCATTTGGCTGTCCCTCTCTTACAATCTGATTTTGTCATTTTCTGCTGATGCTGTGCTGCTTCTTCTGTCAGATTAAATTTACAGGCATATTACCTTGCCTGACAGAAACATGAACTGCATGGATTTTTCAAAGGAAAGCTTCCATAAGGAATAAGACTACAGGATTTCTTTTTTTTCTTATATTTTTTCCTCTCTTATTTTTAATGCTGGTTAGCCCAAATCTGTTAATTTTATTATCATCCTTAATTAATCTTATAATATTGAGCTGAGCTTGCTTTCTTATCTACAATGAAATTGCTGTGTCATTGAAGCACTAGTAAACCTACCAAGACTGTGTAAAACTAAATCAGGCCCAGGACATTTTTGTTGGGGGTTTTTGTTATTTACTTTTTGTTTTGCTACTCAGCTTTAAGGAAAGATCTTTCTGCATCTGTTTAACATGGCTTCAGAGGGAGTTCTGGTGTTAAAAGATCAGCTAATACAGCATTTCATGGTGCTCTAAGAATTGCAGGGTTCAGGTTGGAAGGGGGTGTCTGGAGGTGTTGTAAAACATGGTTATAAAGGGGAGGTGAGGAAGAAAACTCCTGAGAGTGTTGTGTCATTGTTGGTGCAATACAGAAACATCCAGACTGGGCAGGTGGGATCACAGCTGGTGACAGGAGGGGACAGAAGGACCAGGGAGCTTGGGATGGACCACAGGAGGCAGGGCTGAGGTGGAACAAGGATTGCCATCGTGGAGGGAAAGGCAGGATTGGCATGCAGGCAAAACTGAAGGAGGTTTGCCACCAGAATGGGACACCTGCTAGACACAAAATGAGATGGGGAGGACAGAGTTGTGTGTGTCTGGAGGCAGGAAAAATCAGGTAGATTATGCAATTGGAAATAGAGTAAGAGAAGTGTTTTGATGGAAGGAAATGCTGAGCACAAGGATGGGTGAACAGTGTGCTGTCATTATCAAGAACTGTCCTTCTGCCATGACCATTTTTTAGGTCACTTTAATTGCTGGTTGTGACATGACCTAGTTGGAAGTGGCTGTTGTTACAGAACAGAACCTATGGAGAGTCTCTCCTCACACAGCACTGTGAAATTGGAAAGCAGATACAGCATCACACAGATTTTCATTTTCTCTGTCTCGGAGGGGTTTCTTAGGGATACAGACCAACAGACATTTTCTCTCGAGCAAGAAAGAGATGCAGGCTTAACAATTGTAGGAGAAGCTGATTGACCAGCAAGAAAAATGTTGTAATGATTGAGGAAGCATTTATGAAATGATAAAGCCTGCTAGAAAGCATCTCTGTTTTCCCTACTACTTGGCAACAGTTGCCACAAGACATAGAAGCCCTCTGCACAGTTCCAAGAGAGATGATGTGGTCTAACATTTTCAAATGTCTAAGTATCATTAACTCCAGCTGACAAATAGCAGTCCCATTTTATCCTAAAAGTCATACTTATCCTAAAAGTATGTCAATAGAGACTGTGGTTTGAAATGTGGTTTAGGATACAGAGGGAGGAAAAGGCGTGGGGTACTATTTTTAACATTCTATCTTCAATATTGCTGTTTGCAAAAATTATATAAACCAGGCTGTTTTGTCTGAGCTTTAGGTAGTACATGTATGTGTGATTGTATGCAAAAACCCTACAGGCCCAAAAGTAGAGACAGGCTCATTTAACTTATCACTAAAAATTTCAAGCAATGAAATGATGTAAAGCTTCTCTGAAGTTTGATTTCCTCTTATCTGCTTTAACTCCATCAGTGATGACTCCATTTTCATTCAGTGTGAGTGAGCAAGATTGCCTGATTTATGGGTTTTTCCTTTCACATGGCAAATTCATTTTGCTGTACTAGGAGAGAATGATAAGCACACTGGTTTTGTAGTTGCATTGATTCTGAGCTGTCCTGTGGTACTGAGGGATGTGATCTTTGTTCTGTGAATGAATACTGTATTTCAACTGCTATAGTAACAAGAAAAAGATCCCAAATAAGCCTTTTCTGTAAAAGTGTTTCTGAACACATCTTTGACTTAAACTAAAGTAGTATCAACAGGAATGGAGATTCCACATTTCTGGGTGACCTATTCCAGTGTTTTATTACCCTCATAATGAAAAAATAAATTTATTTGTGTCTAATAGGAGTTCTCTCCTTTATGTCTTGTCTGCCATCTCTCCTCCTTTTGCCACGTAGCTCTGATAAGAGGCAGGCACCAACTGCTCTATACCCTCCTCTTGAACACCTGAAGACAGCAAAAAGGTCTGTTTCAGTCATCTCTTCTTCAAGCTTGGCAGACCAGTTCTCTCAGCCTGTGCTCACTCAGTGTGTGCCTCAGCCCTCTAATTCTCCTAGAGGTTCTGGACATGTGTTTATTGTACTGTCTTGTACAGAGCAGCCCAAAACTAGATGGGGCATTCCAGTCATGGGCTCCCAGAATGACTTCCCTGTGACCTGCTGGCCACATTCTTGGTGAGTGAGTGCAGTATGTGGTTGGCCTCCTTCACAGCCAGGGCACACTGCTTGCTTGTGTTTAGCCTTTTCTTTGCCAGGATACCTGGCTTTTTTTTGCAAAGCTGCTTCCCAGCCTGTACTGCTGCATGGGATTATTCCATCCTGGGTGCAGGGTTTGGCATTTGTGGTTTGTGGCAGTCCAGGGAAATTTTAATCTTTTTTCCATATCTAATCTAAAGCTTTGCAGCTTAGCTACAAAGTTGTGTGGGAGACTGTCAGAGGCCTTGCTGAAGTTGAGGTAAGTGGCACCTATTACCCTCCACTTGTCCACAGAGATAGTGATCTTGCCATGGAATAGTCAGGTGTGTGTGGCATTGTGACCCTTTCTTTGGTAATTCCAACCTGCTGTTCCTTTTTATCCTTTGTCTGCTTGGAGATGTCTTCTAAGACAACTTACTCCATGATCTTTCCAGGAGCTGGAGTTAGGCTGACTGCCCTACAGGCTCCTCCTTCTTGGAGATGGATATGGTGTTTGTCTTGGTGTTCATCAAAAGCCTCATCTGGCAGTCATGACCTTTCAAAAATGAGAGGACAACTTTACAGAGACATTGGCCACCTTTTCCCACACCTTCAGGTGCTGTTCCAAGGATTTGTATGTGTCCAACTGGCTTAAGTGCACCAGTCCCAGAGACTGATCCTGGGCTTGGAGATGCTGAAGGCCTAAAGACAAACCTGATCAGGAACTAAACCCCTTCCCCCCAAACCCTTCCCAAACCACTCCCCCAAAACCCAAAAATTAAAACCTGAAAAAGATATAAGGAAAACCAGTTATTGAGTATCTGAATCTTATCAACATCCTTTGTCACTGCATTTTCTGCCAGACTGAGCAATGGGGCCATATCTTTCCCAGCCTTCCCTTTGCTGCCAAAATACAGAATCCCTTTTGCCCTTTAATCTCTCAATTTTTTACAGCTGCCTCTGAGCTTTGGCATTGGCCTTCCATCTCCATGTTCTTGAGCTGAGATGGAAGTTCCCTGTCCATCTGTGCTGGCTTCCTGCCACGCTGGCTTCCCTCCTGCCTGGCAGACTGACCTGCTCCTGTGCACTAAAAAGGGGGGTCCACAAGGACCAACCACATGTCCTGGGTCACTCAGCCCTGCAGGGTGATGTTCTGTGGGATCCCCCAAAGCCCATTCCTAAACAAACTGAAATACAGCCTGAATTCCAAAGTTGTGACTCTGATATTTCTCTTGCTCAATTTCTTCCAGCATGTTGAGCTGCAGAATGCTGTGTTTGCTGCAGCCTTGCTGTCCTTGACCTTCACATTGCCTAGCCCCTCATCCTTTTTTTATGAATACCAGATACCAGGCTGAATGCCTCTCCTAGTCCTCTTCTTGATAAGCCACATCAAGAAATTGTCATCAACATATTAACATGATTATTCATGAGAAGGAATTGATTTCATGAAGTGTCTAGTTCAAAATTACAGACTAAAGAAGTTGGAATAAGTTTCCCAAACTACTAGGTAATTATCCAAACAGAACCATTTAAAGCTCTTCCACTCCTTGTATTAATAGGAACCACAATATTCCCATGCTGACTATGAGAGGAAAAATCAATATCAGCAAACGTACATTCATATTGATTTATCTTCCCTTTTGGTTTTCTAATTTAGTAAAGGCTACTAATGCAACATTACATAAAGATTCTCAGGAGACTAAAAGGGCTAATAGGAGCAGGTATTGCTGTTTGTTCTGGGGAAGTGAACTGACTGTACTGTTCAGAGTCAATTGCTGCCCAGTCTCTGATACACAGCTCAAAAGTCCACGTATCAGAGAGCAGCATTCCAGGGAAAGGGATTGGAAGGAGGCATCAAGATGACTTTTTTGGAATGCAGGCCCAGCACACTGTTAGGATTTTTGAATGTCCTTGTGTACATGTACAGAGCAGTTAGTAACCTTTGTTAGATTAGGTTAAAAAGGAATTTTTAGATCATACAATTCTTATGCATATATTTGAATTTCAATGCATAATTTCGTGTCTTGTATGAGAAAAAAGGAATGTTTCTGTTAATCATTCTAAACAAAGCAAAGGGAAGCAAATGAGGGGAGCAAATGTTTTGTATGACTTGAAAACTGAAGTTTATGACTGTCCAGGACATGAGAAAGTTGTCATATGGGAAAATGAGTCATATGGGAAAATATCAGTCAGACACCTAGATGCTAAATCCTCAGATTAAATGGGATGTGGTATAGTACATGCTATTGCATGTTTCAACTTGTATAAATCTTCAGAAAAAAAAAAAGTAATTTAAAAAATACTCCTTGTAATGTTACAAACATGGGAGTGCAACCGGTTAGAAAATGGGAAGAGCATTCTCTGTGTTCTTACTGTGCACCATCAATAGGCACAGGTTCATGATTAGAAGTTTTCCATGTGGTTGGGGATTTTTTTCTTCCTCCCCTTTTTAAGGATAGGGCACTCATGAGGACACTGTCAAAAAGTAGGACGTTTCCTTATCCTGCTAAAGGACAAGGAAAACAACAGATTACTGAAAAATAAGACAGAATAATTAGGTCATTGAAGGTCTGGGCTCATAGAGGTATTTAGTGTCCCAGAAGAACAGCTGATAATCTGCAGCTGAAAAATCACATTTTGAAGAAGATTGTAAAAGCAGACTTCTGTCTTCCAAGGCCCAAATTCCTAACTTTTTTCAGCTTTTATTGAATTTGGCCACCAAGGCATTCTGTTAGAGAATTGAGCTATCAGAAAGTTGTTGCCTATGAAGGAGGATTCCAGCTCGATTTGAAGTACCAAATGACAGGGTGGCTGTCTCCAAATGGCATCATAGTTTGGAAAACTGTGTTCAGCCTGCTCTTTGCTCTTGTCCATCAGCAAAGACTGTGACTCCTGCTGGGAATTACATTGGTACCAGAGTGGTTCACTGTAGAGATCTGCCTTTTTTCCAGGAGAAGGGGTTTCACTGCAAACACAACCTCTCTACTCAGTCTTTTAGTTCCAAAGGTAGAGAACATAAATCAATGTAAGGTATTCCAGGGGTTCTTTCAGGAAGTAGTACTTGAACATAACATAAATATTTCAATTCCATGGAAACAGAGTGATAGTGTTATTCCCAGAGGCTTAATTCTTGTATCACTCACAGAGCATTTTGGATATCACTTTATGATATGTACCTCCTGAAACACATGCTTTCATTCACCCCCAAATTCAAATACACAAAATGTTTTACTGCACAGTTTATTAAAACAGATGATACATTTCAATTCATAGCCCTTATTTTATGATTTGTTAAACAGGAGTAACTGATAACAAATGAAGGTGATCATACTCTTATGTCAGTCCTGAAGAGAAAACAGGGGCCAAACCTGCAGAAGAGTGTAGAGATCCAGGGATGAAGTTCCAGTAAGTTTTTAAGTTCAGTGCCTCTTGTGTTCTGGGGTGGTTCTGGCCCTATAACTTGTTCTTTTTCCATATTGAGCATATGGAAGTCACAATTCTTTTATGGAACTTTAACTCGACAGGATTCAAGTCATGTACATGACAGAAGGCCTTGAAATCTGGGCAATGTTGCTTGTCAGATTGCAAGTCCTGGCTCTGAAGCATTTATTACCCATTTTCATTGGGAATTTCTAGCATGTGAATTTTTGAAAATTATAGGATAAAGCACTTCTTAGCCTTCTTTTAAAGATGACTGATTTTTTTTCCTCCAGAATCTTGCAGAATAAATTCAACCTGCACTCTGAGAAATTTCAATCCAAACAGTTAAAACTTTGTTATCAAAAACTGAAAAGAATGTCTTGTAGTAGTGTTGCCTTGTACTTATGTTGTGTTAAAGAGGGGTTATTTTTAAATGAAAATCAAATGTCAGGGTACCATTTAGTAGCACTGCATTTCATGTAGATTTTCAGTTCTTTCATTGCAAGGTCTCAAATAACTTCACAAATGCCTCAGTGAGATACAGAAATACTCCACTCATCTATTTTATTTTTCATACATTTCATCTATGTATTTTAAGGTGTAATCTAGCTATTCTTTGGAACTCAAGTATCTAATAACAGAGGTTTTGAGTATTTCAGAAGTTATTAATCTTTCTCTGAGGATTCAGTAGTCATTATTATTCTGATATTCAGATTGACAGCACTCTTTTCCTGGATATTTCCTTATTATAAGAGTAAATTATTCAGGAGCACCTTCTCTATGTACCACTTGTAGTAACTTCCAAGTTTTGGCCTCTCACAGGCTGACATTTTACCCATGGAGTTCATGTTTGCCACGTGGTTTTCCCCTGCAGTTTATGGGGAGCTCATGGCTCAGGTCACTTGGTGAATGTATTCCCCGTTCAGAGCTGAAGGGAGGTTATGTGGAGAGTGCAGTGCAGTGTGCTGTTTGCTTTTTTGGATATTCTGTGGTACACACAGCTGCAGGTAAGTGATACCTTGATCACTCCTGGAATCACATTTTACACTGAGATGAAATGAGGTGGTGGAAAGCAGCTTCATTCCCACCCTGCTGCATGTGTGTTTTCTGGTGGGAGAGGATAATTCAGCTGGTGATGCCTTCATGATGTTCACTGTAGTTTTCTTGGGTCCAGCTCTGCCAAATGTGTAGATGGTAGCAAGCCAAATGCAGCCTTTTACTTTTGTCTACAAAGAGCTTAATTTGGTCCTGGCATTAGTTCTGATTGCTTAAAGCCACAAAAGCAACTCTTTTCCTTTCTTTTAACCCTACACAAAGGAGACTGCTGCTAGTGTTGCAAAATAATTGAGCCAGAGCCTCTTGCAATCAAAAGATGATTAGCTTCTTGTGTTTGTGTGTGTTCTGATGTGAACCAGTCTATTATGCCTATTTTGTGTTCCTAGGGATGCACTATTTTTATGTGGAACTTGCAAAAGCAGGTGCAGTTCACTGATGTTTATTAGTGACCTTGTCGTGTCCTCTGAATTATGGGCAGTCTGCTTTGAACATGGGGAAATGCTACTAGCAGTCATTAAGTGGATGTTAGGGTTTTTGTAGTGGTTTAACCTCTCCAAGGCCCTACTGCAATTCTAGATTTAAAAAAAAAAAAAAAAAAAAAAAAAAAGAAAGAAAAAGGAAACTGAATTATGGGTGTTTAAAGCTGAAATATTTATAGAAGCAGTTTTTTATTTAAAAATAGCATTTGTGCCTGAGAAGATCAGATGTACCACTTCAGTATGAAAAGCCAGACCAGATTTTAGTTCATATTGTTAATAGAAATTGCATGAAATTTGATAATGTAATTTGGCTGGAAATATTTTCTTCCAGTCTTGGTTTTGGAGTGGCTTTTGTGTTACTAAATAAGATAAAGAAAACTATTTTTAAAATAATTCTCTATTTGTTATAGTTAGAGGATGCAAAGGCCAGTAGTTGAATTGCTGTTTATTAAAGAAGAGAATATACCAAGTATCAGAACACAAGCTATAGAGATCCCTCAATTAAAACAAAGGCAAATGATATTAGAAAAATAATTTTGCTTACTAAGGGAAGACAGATGGGGATTCCATCCCCAACAAAGTCCAATATATTAAGATGAAAGTGTGTTCTAGAAGTAGATTACAATTAAAAAAATTGATTATTTGGGATTGAAAGTTACCTTGGTTGCCTGTGAGGGAAACTTACATGGACTTGAAAATCCATCCTTATTAAAAATGAAAAGCAACAGTATGTGAAATCATGAAGTTCTTATTGATCTGAAGTCACTATTTAGGTTGATTAGCCTTTTACCTGAATGAAAGTCCAGCAGGATGTGGCCCAAGTGATATGAAGGTGGTGGCAATTGTTAAGGCACCAGTATCAAAATTATATTCAAATTTGTATTGTTTGAAGATGCTTCCTTATTTGAGAAATCCTACACTGATGGGATTTAAAGAGTAAAGAAATATCCTGAATTTCTTTTCTGAAGCTCAGGAAAAGGGTATAACATACTGTGGGTTTTTTCAGCTCAATGAGAAGAGCTCCTGCACATTCTTTATAATGTGCTAAATTGTGGCAGGGGGTAAAGAAATTACTCGTGAGTTACTGCTTTGACTTTTCAAATATTATCTTAGAGCACAGTTTGGGAGGAAGAGAAGTGTCCACAGAGCAATGATCTGCAACTCCAAATAAAAAATGTAAATTTGAATGCATTTTCAAGACAGGTATTCCCAATGCTGTGACAACTCTCTTAAATAAAAAATTGAAGATAGAAGTCTGTCTAAAACTTTGGCTACTGACTATAGAAACAAAATCCTGTCTTAAGAAATTTCTGCTTCATGTTTCCTCAGAATGACAGATCTCCTTGTCTTTGCAGCCTTCTTCCCCAGACCAGAGGGAAGCAGCACTTTGGATTAGTCAAGAGAAGGCAGCATTTAAACATTAGTATTAACTCCATCACATCTCACCATCTGGCTCCACCAGCTTGGAGAGGATGGCCTTAGTCATGTAGCTTCCCTTACTCATGGCTGACAGGAAACAGCAAATTAATTGGGAGTTCAATTGTGATTTACCTTTTAGCCTTTACTCCTGACCCCATGGTCTACCATTCATTTTGTGAACAATCCAAAGTGTCTGGTTTGGACTATGGAAAAGAGAATATTTGTTGTGTGCTGGAGCTCTGAGTGTGTAAAGAAAGACAAAAAGTAGGTGGAGCTTTTATTTGAAAAAAACCACAATGCTCTTTTTAAGCTACAGAGTTGAAGGAATATACTTTTCTATGAGAGTCCATTAAACATTTATTCTCAGAGGTATTTAAGCACAGAGAAGGGAATGTTAACATCCAGGAATACTGCAAGCCACCTACTCACTTTTTAATTTCCTAGCACAGGGCTGACCTGACATCCTGCTTTATTTGTAAACACACTGCATCTTTCCTCCACAAGTATCATCTTGCTACAAGATCCCTGTGATTTAGTCAGGTTGAATCCAAGAGTAAAGAACAAGATCTTACTTTCTGTCTTCATGGATGCTCTAAGAATTAGTTAGCCAATATATTGCATGCTTTAACGAGTTAAAATTCTATGTAAAGGTGGCAATTGGGCTCCTCACTCCAGGTTTTAGTTATTCCACTCACCATTGTACCAGCTTTTGAGCTCTTGCAAAATCAGTTGTAGTTACTAATCCAATGGGACTTCAAGAAGAAATTAGGGTGACAGCAGATGTAGTAAAGCTGGTCAGCAGATTCCATTCTTCTCCTGCAAGAAGTACTGAGGTAACAGAACAATGGTTTGGGTTTCAGTGTGCTGCCTGGTGTGCAGCCTCTCTGTAATTGTAACAAACAACTGATATCTCAACAATTAATGATCAGTCTGTGTCTCACTGAACCTTTTCAAATTCATATTCTGACCGAGTTCTTGCAATAATAAATCATTTCCTACAGCATTTTTTGATTCTAATTTCACAAGTATGGCATGGTGTTAATTCAAAATGAAGCTTTTTTTCAAATGTCAATTGTGACTACTAAAATTATTTTTAAACACTTTTTGTGTGCTCTGAGGTTTTTTTTTTTTCTTTTTTTTCGGATGTGAGGCACTCTGAATAACATCAGTGACTGTATTTTATGCTGCTGCAAACCATGGGAGCTTCATCTCAAGGACTCAGGAACACAGAACACGGGGAGTCACGAGTGTGTTCTTAACTGGTGCCAGAATATCAGCTCGAGCTGATTGCTCCTTTGTGCAACTCTTAGGGCAAGAGTGTGATTCATCACTTCCTTTCTGCTGAATACTGAAGTGCAGATGCATCTTTATGGGTTAGATTTTACTTCCATTGACGACTAAATGGCATCGTGATCTCATTTGTAATAATGTAAGTTGGGAGTAATTTGGTGTGAGCAATTGACCTACATTGGTATAATTCTTGTGTGAGGTATTGCCAGATTCAATAGCTTCTCTAGAAACAGTTTTGGTCTTAGCAAATACATACGTTTAGTTCCCCAGGAAAACATGTGGATTTCCCCTGCACTGGGGAGCATCTGTGAGTTCTGCTTGTTATTCATCAGTAGAATATTTTAAAAATAAATTAAGACGTTTAAACCTTGTGTTCTTCATGTGTGAAAGTTCAAGCATGATGTCGCTTTCAATGAATTATTAGACTTGACCACCAGCTCACTTCCATTTTGACAATAATACCATCTGCCATTCTTTCATACTGTGCTTGTTCCTCTATCTTTGTAACTCTCTTGATGACTACATTGTTTTGATATGCTAGGCCAGTTAAGCTGCAAAAATCTAGTTTAAAAATAGCTGTATGATTTTAAAATGATTTTTTAAAAACTGGAGGAGCACACAAGAAGAAATTGTTTATATATGGTTATAGATCTATTTTTGTCGTTCTATTTCTGGTAAACTGAAGCTGATACACCAGCACAAAAAGGAAGATTTATGTAAGTATAGATATGGAGTCATTTCAGGCTGTGGCCAGGATCATCTTACTGGCATGTCTTTGGGTCACTGGGCCAAGCAGGGTTTGTTTAGGTTTTGTTATGCATTTTTCCTTTTATTTTTTTTCTTTTTTTCCCCGTAACATTCTTCTTCTGCCAGCCTATTTTATTTTGAGAGCAGAATTTCCTCCCCAGCTTTTTCCTTCTTCAACTAATTGATGTCTTTTGCTTCTAGACATCCACTGGGCTGCAAAAACAGCAGTACAGCAGTGTAGAGCTAAATGCAGACATTCACAGTGTGAAATCTGTCAGTCCATCCCTTGGGCACAGGTCTATGCCTGTTCATGTTAGAACAACAACCACACACCTTATTGAATCAGGTGCTCTTTGTGCAGCCCGTGTACTGAGCATTTTCTCTGCTCTGTGTTTGTGCTTGTGCTGATAGGAGTTCATTCCTCAGCTGCAGGGGAACCAGCAGCCCCTGTTGTGCATGGCAGAAATTGCCACAAACACCAGGGATTCAGATGGGAGAGAAATGGAATCAGAGGGATGTAAAGATCCCATATTATCATTTTCTGCAATCTCAGAATCTACCAGCCTGGAACTTCTAGGCTGCTCTTTCCTTTGGGACTGACCATTAGAAAGATCAGGATGTGGATATCTCCATTTCCCTGCCTTTCTCCAAAGTTCAAGCTGTGTTTCTTCAGGAGATGGCAGCAGATGATTCAATAATTGTAAAAGTCAGACTCTCCTACGAGACTGAAGAGGAAAGATGCCCAACAGTTACTCAGTAACAAAATGATCAAGCCTTTTGCATTGCAGTGAGCTGAAGTAGAAGGAGCTGAGTAAGATTTTGAGCCCTTTGTGTTCCTTTGATGGAAGAGAACCCTTCAGACTAAAGAAAGATGGTCCAGTGCCTGACAGCTCACAGTGTGAAATGGAGTTTTCATGTCAAGTTGAATCATGCTGTGTTTTATTTTATGAGCACTGTCACTCGTGCCTGTTTGTCAACAGCATGGCTTTGTTTTGCTCTGGGAGTCTAGAAGGAGAAACTAAGGAACTAGATAGAGACTTCAGGGAGTTACTTGTCAAGGAGTCAGGTCTGAAATGTTCATCTTGCTTTCACTCACCCAATCTTCTGAAGTCACAAGACTCACACTGTCTTATGGAACACAGGTAAAGGGACATAGAGGACATCTGAAAAGGCAATCAGGGAACAAATGGGGAAATGGGGCTTCTTCTGTTTCTGTGAAGTTTGGTTCTTGTGCAACATTGTGTCAGGCATTTATTCGGTTTTTACCAATTTGAAAGATTGCCTATTAAAAGTATCATTATATTTTATCAGGAGCAAGACCTCAGTTCATTACAACTCCCTTTTTTTCTGATTTAAGAAAACAGCTCGAAAGCTGAGGAGAAGGGGCCAGGAAAGAAGGATAATGTCAAAGAATGAAATTATGCAATGACAAAAGCTTGCTATATGTGTAATTGGCACGAACTTTCCATTATCTTTTTATTTTGTATATTTGGTTTTCTTTATTCTTATTAAAAATTATTAGTTCCTTTTCCCATAGCGTAAAAGCAAATATCAAATAAAGACTTAAAAATTCTATTGTTGTTTTACAAAGGGTGAGTTATAAATCACAAAAGCAGTCATAGCCAGTGATGTAACCTGTTCTGAAGGTGGTCTTTCTCCATTTATCCTTTATTCTCCTCTAAATAAAGAGGGTATTAAACCTGATCTGGAAAACTTATTTCTTGTGATATATTGCTTTCAGATAAAACTATCTCTTCTTTCTCTTCTTTCTTGCTTTCCTTCCTTCTCTTCTCATGTATGTTAGGAGCTTAGCTTGGTCATTTATGGTCTCCTGGAGTTCTGGAGATGCAATTCCTTTAAACTAGTGTACACAGTGATGGCATTACAAAATAACTGAACTCTTAAACATTTCTGTTAAGGGAATATAAATAATCCCTTCAGAACATGTGGTAAAAATTTTAAAGTAGTTTATTGTTTTATTTTGTTTGTCTGCATATTTGGGAAAAGATGGGAGAATTAAAAGTGGAGACATTAACTGTTCAGATCATGTGTTGGAGGAGTAGTTTAAATAACAGTGTAACTTTTTTTTTCAGCTTCTAAAGCTTCAGATATTTTTGAGAAACTGCAAGCATGATGAACATTTCTTATACTATGTCAATTCAAAACCTACTACCTTACTGTTTGATCCTCCAAATCAAATAATGCTCTCAGCTTTGCTGCCTGTCACTTCACCTGTTTTTCTGTTTGTTTTACCAAGGTTCCACTGCACCTGAGAAAGTTTTGGGGAGCACATATTCAGGCAGCCACCCATTACATATTGCTACAAGTATTTGGAATTATTTTCAGCACTCTTGGAGTTCACAGTGACAGCCACACAACCATTTTTAAATTAAAGCTATTTGAATAACTGTTGTGTGCAAGCCCAAGTCTGTGCAACTGAAGCAGATTTAATTTGTACAGTGCTCAGGAACCTTATCAGGATACCTTTAATATCTCTCCAGCAAAAAGCACCTCCAAGCATTTTGTCTCACATTTCCATAACTTCAATTTTATTGAAGTCTCACAAAACAAGTTTTTGGATATCCTAGCAGAGGGATTAGTCAATATGGCACCTCAATGAAATATAAATTTTTAACACTGATGAGGTAACCAATTCAATTAGGGTTTGTGTAATATTTGCTTTTGGTGTTTTGGTGGTTTTTTTCCTTAAATAAAGAAAGCTCTTTTGAGCAGTCTATTGGAGCTAATTTTGTTTTAAAGTGCAGTTTGCACAAAATCAAACACAATGTTTAGGTGGTGCTGAGATAACACTGTAACCATACAGTTGTGGAAAATAGGGTTGAAATCAAGCATTGCTACATGTGGAAGCTGTTTCTAACTTAGTGCTCTTTTTTGAATTGACCACAAAATCATTGTTCCACTAAACACAATTACCAGTCATCTTAACATGAGGCAATAGGAGAACTGCAAGTTGTGGGACAGATTTTAAGATCACACAAAATAAAGTTGCTGCAGTTGAAACAGAGGCTGTTTTCTGGGTGAGTTGTGTTTTTCTTCATTTTGGAGAGAAATAATTGAGGGAAAAAAAGCCAGAGGAACATCACAAAGATTATAACCAGATACACTTACTAAGCAGTGTAGCCCTTTGGCACAGAAAGAGTCATTGTTGAAGACAAAATGTTGACATTATATACCAACATCACAGTACCTGACTATTCTAATCTAATCATCTTCCTCGCAGCTGATACCTAAGATGAAGTATTTTTAGACCATTTTATCTCATTAGTGATTATTGCAAATCCTCTAAAATCTGTCAGAACTCCAAATTTCTGGCTTCCTTGAGTTTGTCAATAACTTTCTGTGTTGACAAAGCAGATTTAGAAGTATTGAATCTTTAAATTCCAAAGGACAGGGAAGGAACCTGGTCTTACAGCTCACCCCAACATTAATTTGTTTCTCTTTTTTGAACTCAGTTTATGAATTTTAAACTTGGAAGTGGTTATCCTAGCTAAATAAATTTTTCTGCATTGCCTTTCTATTTTCACTTTGAGTAGTTTTCATTGTTTGCTAATTAGGTCCACTGAGGTTTCCAAATGTCAGCATCATGTAATTCTAGTCACTGCCATGTCTTCCTCAGCAACTTGCAAACATTTATTCTTTGAAGAATTCCTCTCTTCCAAAATAGTCTCTTTGTGCTTGCCCTAAATCCAAAATTCAGTGTGGTTCTTAGTTAAGAACAAGCTACAAACTCCATATTGTTGAGTATTTTCTAGAACTATGATGGAAGATTAGAATGGTAGTAAACTCTCAATTTTTGTTGTGTAAGTTGTGGCAGGTATCTGAGATACACTCAGGAGTTTGCATGATTATTTTCACCAATGTAGCCAAAATGGATTAAAATTTCATTTTTCATTGAACCTCTCCTCGTACAAATTATAAGCTCACATCTTTTGTTTAAGTTATTATTTTAGACTAGTATTAACAGCAACAATTTTGCTTTTTTTCTCTCTTTTTTTTTTTGAATTGGCAGAAGCTAATGAAACAAAGCTGAGTGTAAATCTCCTTGTATTAGTATGTAACCAATCTAGAAAAACTCAATTATTTTTTATTTCAAATAGAAACTGTGCAACACTTTTTGTTAAGTTTGGTTCTTTCCCTTGAACTTTTACAGCAGAGCCACCAAATTTTTCCAAACAATATTTTGTATTTAAATTCTGCAAAGGTGTTAAACCTTCCTCTCTGGCCAGGTATCCATGATGATGAAATAATGAAAACTGCCAAAAGTTCTTTTAAAGTCTGATAAGCATTTATATTTTAACTTGAGACAAGTGCCTATCTTGTTTTTCAGAGTGTTCAAGCAGCTCTTTGCTGTTACACCTTAAAGTTGTGCATGGATTCATGCAGTGCTGCATAGTAATCAAACATCAATCACCTGTTTGCAGGGGTAAATGGTGACTTCTTCCATTTCCACAGCTGGAATTTAAAAAAGCACTTCTGCCACCACCCATTGAGTCACAGAGCACAGCTGACATAGCACAGCTTGAATAGCCAGTGAGATTTGAATAAAATCACACTTTCAGACATCCAGGTTACTCTCTAGAGGCTTCTGCACTCTAGAAAACCAAAACCCACTTGAAGACCATCAATTTCATGTGCTTCCTTCTCTTCTGTGTCTAATCACCATTTATTCTCCTTACTAGCTGCTTTCCTATCCAGCATTATTTCATTCTTTCCCTTTTTTTCCCCCCTTAGATCTAATATTTTCTCTCATATACCAATACAAGGTCTTATGGTTTAGTGGGCCCTGTGGCTACCTTGATAATCTTATAATTTCTCTTCTAACATCTTGTAGTTGCTTGACAACATTTAAATGTAAATGTAAAAGCTAATGGCTGAAATTTCAAGGTCAAGTAACCACTTCTTTTAATTTGAATGTGAAAATTACAGCTGAGTTTCCCAACTTGACTTTGAAAATCAAACTTTTTCACTGTGTAAAATTTCAAGAATTCCTGTGTGTATGTAACTGTTGCAGATTTTAAGAAAGGAAATCACCTAAAAATCGTGATCATCAGTCTTCTGCTTCCCATCCATCCCAGTTTTTTTTTTTTTTTTTTTTTTTTTTTCTCTTGAGAAAGTCTGTGTTCTAGCTAGCTGGCAATTTTGACATGTCTGTAGTTTCCTGACCACACTTTGAATAGTATTGCTTAGGATTATCAATTACTTTAATTACAATTAAAATTAAGCAACCAAGAAAAGTCAAATAAAGAACATTTTTATAAATCTGTATTCATAGGTTCAAACAGGTATGTTTTCATCCACAAAAAAAGAAGTGCAGAGGATGATATGGTTTTAGATGATAAGTAGTCCAAAAGAATCAAAAATAACTTGCATAACAATTCTTGCCACAGCAATCCTGAAATATGGGAAAAAAAATTTTATAATCAATGATTCATTAAAAAAAATTACATTGTAGTCATGCAATACCAAAAAATAGCCAGTACTGGTATTATACTGCCTGTGGACCAGCAATGCAGCCTTGTCAGAAATGACAGGGGTTGTTAGCAGTATTGTGTTGCTCATGCACAATGATTCTTTAGTGTGCCCAGGACTGCTCAGGCTCTTGCTTTAGGCTGCAATGGTCATTTATTTAAATCAGTGGAAAGAAAAAAAAAAATCTCACAGTCTTCAGTGCAAGAAAGTAGAGATTCTTATGAAAAGTCTTCTCTGTTTGTTGGCAGAGGTGCAAAACCTAAAATCTTCAGGGGAAAAAATACCTTTCAGCAAAGTAATACAGAGCTCTGGGCACCATTTCTCTGAGCTGGCCCTGGAAGGAATTGCATTTGTATTGTGAACATTAGTACTATTTCTGGGATAAAATACATTTCTTTTCCACTTTTGAATAATTTACCCTTTTCTTTTAGAGTAGAAGGCATTACTGCCAAAATAGTGTGAGCATAATCTACTGCAATTAGGCAGCCTGTGCAGTAGGCCCAATGGAAACCCTACATCATTTTAGAAGTACTGAGACTGCTTAAAAGAGCCTTACAAATAATGTTATAAGTTATAAAAATAGTTCAGTGCAGGGTTTTTTCACACTCTGGTCTGCTTTCATCCCATTGCTTTCTAGTCCCATCGTTCCATAGAGCATGACAGTAACTCCTCCTTTTGGAAGCAGGGAAATGTTCTCCTGCACAAGATATTCAGGTGATCTCTGTCCTGAAGAAGGATGCAGGTCCTACACTGGATTTTGAAGAAGTTGTGGTGCCCAGTATCCTCTTTATAATGCTGGATAAAAGGGAAGGGCTGCTATGTTGTGCCCAGAACAAAACATTCCTGACATGCAGAATGGACATGCAGTATGTTCGCAGTATGTACCCTAGAAGTCATTTTGTGACACTTTATAACTTTAAATGGCAGTTTTTCAGGAATCTCTGACTTAGTGCTTTATATAGCCCTCATCACAATTGTTCTCAGATCAACTGGAGAACAATTTTTCTTCTTGTACCATTGCATGGGATAGAGAATTTGTAGCTCCACCTTAGGGAGGTCTCAGGCTGAATATGCATTGTATCTTTAGTCCATTATCCTCATGAGCTTAGAGGAAGCCCACAAGCACTGATGCAGGCCAGTGTGAGATACCCTTGTGTCTGATCTTTACATTGTCCACCTCACCTCCAAATCTGCTGGCTGCCATATCAGGCAGGGACTAAAAACTTTTGAATTGTTTTTGCACTGAAATGATAATTCTTTTCAAATTTCTTTCAAGCTGATCCCTCACTTGTATACTGCTCTTTGGGTGTGTCTGTGGGGATTGAACTCTGAAGAAGACAAATTTTCCTAGTTTCTGTATAGGTT
The DNA here is from genome assembly GCF_903797595.1 of Erithacus rubecula. Classification (NCBI taxonomy): domain Eukaryota; kingdom Metazoa; phylum Chordata; class Aves; order Passeriformes; family Muscicapidae; genus Erithacus; species Erithacus rubecula. Next base: position 2,658,338 of record NC_136686.1, read on the forward strand.
AGTACCTCAAGTTCTTACCTGGTGGAATCCATATTAAATGTGCATTTCAGTAATATGTGAAGATAAAAGTCTTACAAGCAGCTTTTACTTCAAATGCCACCTCTTTACCAAGCCTGATTTCATGGAATGTATCTTCTTTGTGCACTTAAATGATACAAATACTTTAGGGGAAAGTGTGGTGCTCACTCTTATGCCACCTGATTCATTAACAGGATCTTTCCACTTTACAATCAGTTACTTTCCACGTCTTTGTATAGGAAATTATTTTATTAGGATTGCTGAGTAAGGAAACCTCAAGTTATAGTAGAATTTTATTTATGCTGGAGAAATTAATGCCAGCTAATAGTCTTGTTTCTTGTTCTGTTTTTTTTTTGGTATTTGATTTTTGGTAATTGGCCCAACTTGTGTCCTACTGTGGGAGCTTGGCAGAGAGAGAGGGATAAAAGAACGGAGAAAAAGATTTGTAGGTGTCAGAGACAGCTTGTGTATGTGCCTGCATACATATGTGAGCTGGCATAAAGCAGGGCTATGTGGATTTTAACTGTTTCAATAATACTGTACATAAATCTTCAGCTAGCTGAGGATGTGACCCAAGAAAGGCAAAAGAAACATTTATAGGTGCTCCAGCAGTGTTTGATTTTTGGGCAGGGGTGATCAGCATGCACTTACTCCCCAAGATACTTGGTCCATGGAAGGGTGAATCATGCAAGGCTCAGTTGACTCATGGGTGGAAAAAATGAAGTTAGCACAACCCAAAATGGCAAGGATTTGTGGTCACAAGAGAAAAACAAAATGTACATTTACACAACAAATGTAGGCAGTGAAGTATTTTCTGTTCAGCCCTTTCTATAATGGTGAAGGTAGGACTTGACTTTTTTAAGAAAAGGAAGCTTGAACTGAAAATGAAAGCCAATATATTGCCATTCTACCTCTAGCTGTGATCTTGCCTGATCTGTAAGTTAAATGGGTAAGTGCATGTGACATTATTAGAGAAAAACTAGGCAAGAGAGGACAGAGTATTTTAATTGCTCAGAGGAACTCTTCCTCCTGAGTCAGAAATAAAGCTGTGCCTCTACATGCTGTCAATGGCAATATGGTGTTGGTTAATTACCCTTTGAATAGCATCTAATGCAGAAGTTGTGATGATCAGTGGTTATTAGAAACCAAAATGACCTTTATTTAGGACAAGTGATTTGGCTGCATCCAGTTTTTGGTAAGTGCTTTACATCTATTCTAGTTTTTTCTTGTAGTTCCAAATGGGTGTGTTGGGTTTCTTTTTTTTTTTCATAAATCTGTTAGCTGGTGGTGCTTTCTGTAATATTTTGAGTTCCAGCTGAGTGATAGCTCAATTAAAGTGGTGGGGAGAAAGCCCCATGAAGAGAGGTACATTTGATACATCCCACTGAAAGGCATTTGCAGAGAAGGCACTAAGTTTGTTCAAAAGTATTTTTTTTATAGGGGTATTACCAACTGTAAATACTCATTTTTTTTTCCTAGTTAAGATGGAAAACCATTCGAAAGGAAACAACCACGGTCTTTTAAGATGCAGAAATGGTGTTGCATCCATGTGATGTCAGGTTGATACTCGGTTATGGTGAGAACCTACAGCCATGGGTTTGCTCATATTCCAGGTATTCCAGGCGTTCACCTCCGTGCATGTCCGAGTGGTTCAGCTCTTCAGGTTGTGGCAGTTTCTGCGGTGGTTCTGGGGAGTGCTTTAGGACTCTGCATCTCTTGTTTAACATGGCAGCTGGGAGAGTCCAGATAGGTTTAACACGTACTGCATTCAGTTCGCATTTCATTTTAAAGGAGTCGTTTTTTGCTCTCTGCGGAGGCTTCAATTATAGAGGGCCAAATGACAGGCATAATTAAGGCAAGTGGTGGGATACCAGCGGAGCACTTCGGCGTTTCCACCAAGGATTTTGCAAATCCTGGCTTGATTAATCTGTTTAAACATCTGTGCATCCTCTCGTCTGTGCAACCCACCGCTGGGTATCTCTCCCTTCCGCTGCCTGCCTGCCGTGCCCGCGGGGGCTCCAGCAGAGCCGCAGCCCCGCTCAGCGCCGTGCGGGCGGCTGGAAATGCGGCTCGCACTCGGCTTGCGCGGCGGAGCGGCGGTGCCGGGAGCGCGGGTGGGATCGGCCGGCGCGGAGCCGGGGCCGCGCCGCTGTCCCTGCCCAGCCCCGCCGCCGCTCCCCTCGCTGTCCCCCGCTCCCCCAGGCAGCAGCCGGCTCCAGCTCGCCTCCTTGACGTCATGTCTGTGGCGAGCCTTCAGCAGGCGCAGTGGAGGCAGGCAGCGTGTTAAACTTTCAGATCGAGTCCGGCGGCTCCCAACGCCGTGCGCGGGGAGCTGCGTGCGGCCGCCGCAGCTGGAACATCTGGAAGCGTTCAGTGTGTCTGTCTGTCGGCGAGAGGGAGAGAGCGGAGAGCGAGCGCGCTGAGGGAGGGGAGGGAGTAAGGGGCTGGGACTCGCTCTCTTCCTCTGCAGAAACAGCTCCCTGCCAACACAACGCGCTCAGAATGGCTTTGAAGAGGAGGAGCAGCAGCGTTTGAACATCTCCCTTTTTTTTTGTTCCTCTTCCTCCTGTTGTTACTCTTGTAGTTGGTGGATTTTAAAAAGACATTTAACCCTCAGAGGTTTTGTCCTGGATGCTTTTGCTTTTTTCCTTCCCCCCCGCCCCCCTCTCGTTTCCCCCCTTCCTGTTCTTTTTTATGGTTTAACAGCCAGAGGTGCTGTGCTAAATTCTTGGAAGGGGCCCGGATGTACTGAGGATGCATTGCAATTTCACTAAAGGAGGCAGTAGTGGAAAGGATCAGTTTTTGGTGTTTGATGCAATAATGGGAATCAGGTAATAATAAAAGGGGAAATTCTGCAGCTCCATTCTTCCTTGAATTTTACCAAGCCGATTTTCGGAGGGATTATCCTGGACTCGTTTTAAATGGTCAATGAAAACAAGAGGATGTACATTCCAGAAGAAAACCATCAAGGTAAGCCTGAGATTTACCTCCGAGGACCTAGCAACCATTCCCTCCCCTGCCCTTTGTCCCTTATCTCCCGGCTCGGCTCAGCCGCCGCCGCCACGGGCAGAGGCGGGCGAGGGGCCGGGGCAGAGGACAGCCTTTGACACCGGCTTCCATTCGGAGCACATAGCTCCCCTCGGCCGGGCGTGCTCCGGGGGACCCCGCAGCCCCTCCAGAACACAGGCTGCTTCTTAGGAGAGCCCGGGCAAAGAAAAGTTGCTTTAAGTCGCCGTCGTCGCCTTCTGAGGCGAAGGGGCGAGGAGGGGGCGGCCGGCGCGGGGGCTGCGCGCTGGGGCCGGGGGCTCGGGGGAGCAGCAGCTCCTCCGTGTCAGACCGGGATTAACCCGGAATTAGGGGATCTTTCCCAATTAACGTCGTCCCGCTCCTCCTAAGCCTCATCTAGGTTCGGCTTCCTAAGGCACCGGGAGAGGAGCCCTTCCCTTCTCTTACGCTAATTCCAATCTCTCGCACGAAAGGGGAGGGGAAGGGAGAATTATCTGTTTACACACATGTGCACCATACATGCGCCCATGCTGAGAGAACGGGGGTGCCTGTATTAAAATGAAAGTTGGGGTTTTAGTTGGGGCGGTGATTTCTCGCCGAGCTCCTCGCAGGATCGCCTGCATCATGGATACCAACCCGTGCTGTTGCTCCTCGGCATTAACAAATGTCCCCCACTATTCCCTGTAGTAAAAGTTTGTTTGTCCAAACTCCAGAAGCCTTCCTCCGCCCCCGTCCCCCCCCGCCCAACCCCGATCTGCCGTTCCTGAAGTTATTTTTATCCCGTTACCTGCATGGTGTCACCCCCTCCCCTCCCTTCCCTTGCTTTCCCTCCAGCCCTGGCTGCACACACACGTCGGTGATGCAGAGCAGGCAGAGCCATTTCCTCCCCTTGGCGAAGGGAGAGCAGCTCTCCTCTGAGAGCGGCTGTCGGGGTGTCTCTGTCCCCACAGCAGAACCCCCATCCCCGGCCAGCTTCTCCCTCCTGTCCCCTTCGCCCCCCTCCTGCTCCTCGGGGCAGCCCCTCCCTCCCTGGGCCGGTGACAACTTCCCCGCTGGCAAACGTGCCCCCTCCCGCTGGCACCCAGCACCTGCTCCGGGGGCCAGGCGAGCCCCCAGGTAGCCCCAAAGCCTTGGAGGGGCGGCTGGAGGTGCAGCTGGGGAGGGGCAGCAGCGCTGTGGCAGCCCTGGATGGTGGAAGGGTAGTGGGGTTTAGAGATAACACCACCCTCCTTCCGATTAAATGCAGATTAAAAAGAATAAAACCACCCGGCACCCCCACCTCTAACCACTCCATCGAAATGAGGTGGGAGGGGAAAGGAAGCAGCCCCTGATCCAGAGTGCTTCTTCCAAGTGGGAGCGAGTCTGCAGCACATGCATTCGGCAGGCATAATTGGGCTGCTCTTCCTGGTCCAGAGCTGATAAAGTGGATGAAGAGCTCAGCCTCCATAGCAATATGCCAACGCTATGGCAACCTAAATCCAGCTCCCTCCTTATCAGCTGCAGTGATTATATAATTGGAGGAACAGTTTTGCATCTGTCTCTTGATGCGGATTGTCATTACTCCTAGGTGAAAGAGCAACTTGTAAAGCAAACAGAAAATCAGCCAAGTGGAAGAGAGTTCTGTTCCCTGATAGGGCTCAGGCTGCCATTTATTTGCAATCTATTTTTATTTTATGCAAACAGCACCTGAAAGGTTAAATTGATCAGTAGCCAAGAAAACCTGGTGATGACGAGATGGGAGCAAACCCATCACAACGTGGAATGGAGCCACTAAGGCAACCACAGATTGCCAGTTGCAAGGTAGTGATAGGAAGGGGGTAGAAAATGAAGCCAGGTCTGGACTCATGGTCTGCTCCTCACTTCTGACAGGGAAGGCTGATTTGGATCAGTCCTTGCTCTTCCATCCTGCACAGTTGCTGGCAGCAAGGTGAATGTTCCAGGTACTGGCGGTGCAAGAACAATTTTGATGTCTGCTCTTGAAATGTGACTGACGTGAGCAGGCCTCTGCCAGCAGCTGCTGCCTGCACAGGTCTGATACCAGCCAGTCCCTTGTCAGCCCACCTGAGCAGCTCTCACACCTGGGCAGCAGGGGAGCTGCTCCAACTGGGCTTACTCACAGCAAATAAATAAATAAAGCACGGAGAGAGGCCATTAGGTACATTGAGAAGGCTGTGAGGAAGTGGAATTGTATTTGTAAGGGCTTTGTTGGCTTCTTAAATGCCAGTTTGGGTAGATTTGTAACATACATGTTTTACACCTCTGAATGTGACTACGTATCCTGAAAATCTTTGACCCTAAAGTAAGAATTTCCTCATTTTTTTGGAAGCTAAGCCAGCTGTGCTTTCATTAGTCTCCTATTGCACAAAGGCAAGTACATAGTATGTTATTTGTTGCTGCTCAGACCCAATGTTCAGTTTTTGCTACACAATGGAGTGCATTTTTTTAATAACAATTATTCATTCACTGGTATAGCTTATGTTTGTCTAGAAAATGACAAAACCCCACCCAAGAAGCTCCAGCAAAAGCTTCCAAAACTAACTACATCACACCTAATGCACATGCGGGACTGGGTGGAATCCTAGACGGGCACCTTCAGTGCTTTCCCTCCTAACACTTTTGGAAACTCGCTCTCTCGAAATAAAACAGAAAACCGGATTCTAAACCCGCGTGTTCGGAGGGGAGCGAGCGGAACGAGCCCTCCCGGCCCCGGGGTGGCCGCGCTGGGTGTCCAGCGCTGCTCGGACACCAAATTCTCCGCTCGGTGGGATGCGTGCCGTGCAGATGCGGCAGGAAAGGAGCCAAAGGAGCGGGTTTGCTGTGATTTTTCGGCCCCGGGGCCGGGCTGGGGAGGGGTTTGGGGGTCCCGGGTGGCTCTCCCGGAAGGTGGCACTGCAGGGCTGCGGAGCCCGCGGCGCTCCCGGGGCTCGGCAGGCGGCACTGCCCGGGATGCTGCGGCCAGCCCGGGGAGCCCAGACCCCGGTGTGAATCCCGGGATGCAATTCATTGGGATTGAAGAGCCCCTGGTAGGTCATTTATTCCGTACAGTAATGATCCTCTGAGTGAAAATCCGTTTCTGATACCGTGTCTGAACTACCCTGCCTTCAATTTCAGATTATGCCTTTGGGCTTTGTCCTTATTGCATATTTTGAACAGATTTCTACCTGCTGCTTGTAGAATAAGAACCCCCTCAGGTATTTGTCAACCGTAATTAGATCTTCTTGCAACCTCCTTTCCTAACCTGCACATACCCTGTTCTTGAAATGTTTCCCTGTAAGACACTTTTCATAGTCCTTGTATCTCTTGTATCTGTTAAATTAAGAACTAATTAGTGTATACCCTTTATTTCTTGGAAGCCTATTGATAGCGAGAGGGTCAAGCCACAAGCATAATCCCTAAGGCATTTTCTGACCTGAAATGAGGGTCAAACCCACAAATATTCCCCTTAACTTTGCAGGTATAAATAGAGAGGCTTGTGTACACTTCACAGCTGATTTCAGCTGAAGAGTTGAAATCTGCCTCATGCTGTGCATGGTACAACAAAACCATTGGTTATAGGCACTAAAATCTATTGGATGTTTGCTTTAATTTTCTGTTCTATTTTCAGAATAACAGTTTTGTTTCCTGTTTGTTTTGGGGCTGTCATGTGTAGGAGAAACCATTCTCTTTCCATGGTGACAAAGTGACCAGATTAGCAGATTTAGTTGTCATTTTTGAGTATTTGTTCTTGTGCTCTTGTTTTGCTGTGAAGGTTGGTCAGAGTAGGCATTAGTCATGGGGCATAAAGAATACCTCCAGGTGGTCTGAAACAGCTTATACTCAGGATTTTTGGAGAAAAAGAGTCTGAATCACTGTTTAAAGATGCAGCTGTTTAAAGAATTCCAATCCCCCCCCCCCATTTAACAACAAACACTTGTACTTATGAAGTATTATCTTCTGCCTCAAAGTACTTGGAATTTTGGATTGGTGTAAAACGTTTAATTCAATATATAAAAATATTCAATATAATGTTAAGTAACAGTGCTTAAACGCTCTGCATAATATAGTATGACTGTACATAGTACTGTACTTATTTGTGAAAGTTGCCAGTACAGCCTTCAGAAATATATTTAAGTGTTTTCAAGCATTTCCTATCCTTAAAAGGAGTATTTAAGTGTCCTGCAAAAGGCATGGAATTTAAAGTATATAATTTTGAAAAGTTTTCTTTGAAATTACCTTCAGTCACAGAGACCAGTTTTGGTTAGACCATCATCAGTGTTCCTGCTGGCTGGTTCTTCCTGAAGTTTGCACTGCTCTCATGAGCTCTTACCTGGTGTGCTCTCTGCAGCCAAGGCACCTTTCTGAACCCCCTCTTGCTTGCATCTCCAACATGTTTTTGGGGTTACATCTGGGTAACTCACTATAGCAGAAGTGACACAGCCTTGCCACGTGGAATTAATTTATCCTACTGAGATATTTACTTTGAATTCTTTGTCCTCATCTTTTTGTTTTGTTTCCTCAAAACACTCCAGAGAACATGTTCTGTAGCTGCACTGTTGCCATATGTGCTTAGTTGTGGCTTGCTTTCTTCCAGTTTTGTGGAAAATGGTTCTACATCCATGCTTGGAATAGGGTTTACCTGAATGTTAGCCACTCTTAAATTTGCTTCTTGTGTGTGTGTGAATTGCCATTGTGGCCATGGACTTGCTAGGAAGAGTCTTGTTTAACCCTTTCTGGGAAATAATGAAAGGAATAGAGTCATTCAAGTTCAGGAACAGCAAATAAAAGAGCTCTTCTGAGCAAGTGTTCTCTAAATTTATTGACTATCAACCAGTGTAACAGATGTGACTGTGTGCAGTAAAAGTCTCCCTTAAATTATTGAACACAACAAATCAGATCAACACCAAAGAAAGCTTTTACCAGTGGCAGATATATGCTTTACAAAACATAATGTTATTAAATGGTTCAATTGCCTATCCTTTTTTTTTTAAGACTGTACACAAACCCAGTACATTTTTTCTCAATCATTTATCTGAAACGCTGGCTTTATTTAGATAGTGGAGATGATATGAATTTGAGAGCAAGTGTATTCATTAAAATGTTTATTACTGGATTTCAGCATCATTAATTTTAAAAAGAGAAAACAGTATTAAGGGCTCACTATGTTGGTGGCCACTGAACACTTTTCCTTTTTCTGGTAGTTCCTCTATTACCTAACATAAAATTGGCATTTCTTCTTTGTAATATTACAACAAATGTTAAAAAAAATTTAAAAATGCAATTTTTAGAAATGTTCTGTTTTATTGGATTAAAAGCATTGCTGTGCATTTAAGCTATGCCAGGCTTTTATTTTATTTTTTTTTCTCCTCAGTCTTCCTATTTTTTTCCAATGAGAGAGAAAGTGCCAGTCAGTCCTCAGTGCAGAGAGGACGCTGATGGGTTCAGGTGGAGTGGGATCTCTGATATCCAGTGTGAGGTTTTATGATCACAGAGGCCACTGCTGCTCTTGCAGGGTTATTGTGAAATACACAGTTGATAGTAAATGTAAACTCCTGAAAGAGTCCTTGGAAGAGTTTCTGTCAGTTTCTGTGGATGACACATGACCATGAGAGTGGAATAAACTTCTTTAAGAACTTGAGATGGTTTCAGGATAGGTCTAATCCAGCTGGAAGAGTCATAGCTGTACCATGTATAGAGATTTTCAGAACAAATAACCTGGCTGAACTTCCCCAAAAAACCCAAATACAACATGAAAGATTGTATGGTTTGGATAAGTCCCTTCGCTGGTCCATGAGAGGTGTGGGAACAGAAAAAAAAGAGGAAAAAAAAGGAGAAAATATTAATATATGTGTAGAAAGTGATAATAGACTTGAAGAAATCATACTTTGTCTTTATTTGGTTATATTGCTGTTGTCCAGGGAGCAAGGTTGAATTCTTGCAATCTAGAGCTGAGAGATTATTAGCACAGCTCATCCTCAGGAGGAGATTAGATTGAGGAGAACTGACTGCTGATGGCTTTGAAGGTGGGCTGCTCTGCCTGGCTAAGTCACCTTCCCAGGCATCCTTCCCAAAAAGTTCTGGGAGGTGCTGCTCTCCCTGGCTCAGGTTTCACTGCCAAAATTGCATTTCTGGCCAGTGAGGATTCAATAAAATGCTCTGTGTGATGGGAGGGAGCTGCTGAAGCTCCACACCCTCCTCCAAACAGCTCTAATTAAAAGGGGTTTGTTCATCAGGACCATGACAGGCAAATCCTGAAGGATGGAGCTTTCCCAAACTCCCTGGGCAGCCTGCTGCAGGATTTAAACACCCTCAGAGCAAACAAACTCACCCCATTGTACCCACTCTGTGTCTTTCAATCAGTGTCTGAGGATGGAGAGCTCGTTTCCCAATGTCACCCCAGAGCTGAGCTGCTGCCACTTTGCTGAGTTTAATCACACAGAGGCTGCTTGAGGGCCTTTTGCTTCAGTGCATCACACCAGTTTTGGAACTGTTTGCTTTTTTGGAAATCTCTGGGATGTTAGAAGCTTATACAGAATGCTAAAATTGTGTTTGTAGAGGACTTTCCTTTTTTTTTTTTTTTTTTTTTCTGTTCGTGTCTGTGTATTTTTCAGTTCCATATAGAAGATTCTAAATTTCAGGGGCTGTCTCAGCAGGCAAAACATTCAGAATCCAAGAAAAAACACCAAGTCCTTCAATAGCTGGGAGAAATTAGCAGAGTACCAGTTAAAACTTCGATTGTGGAGGGATAAAAAGTTATTTAAGCTGGCATCAGTCAAGAAATAAAAGAAATCCACAAGTCTCACCCAGAGGGCACCAAGAAACAAATCTAGGAGGGAGGGGAAATTTGATTCTTTAATGAAAGACATTAAAATAAAATAGTCATTAAGGGTGACTGCAAACTTAGTGGTTTTCAAACCAGACACAGTAATAAAAAGAAATCTGAACAGTAACTCTTTTTGAATTTTGTGCATAAACCTTAAAGAGTTAATTGTTGCAAGGAAAATATTGTCTGAGACCCTCTTAACCTTAAAGAATACTCTATGATATATTTAAAGCACCCTTCTCTAAATGGCATTGTTATTTATCTAAAATATTCAGGTTTTTAACCCAATATGTGTATGGTTCCCTTCGGGTATTTTGGAAAAAAACAATTAAATATGACTGAACATGACATTATAATTACAAAGTAAATATGCTCTAATTGAGTAATTAACTCAACATTTCTTCCTAAAGGCATTGTAGGAACAAAGTCATGTTACTGATCAGATTTCAGATTCTTTATTCCAAGAGAGAAAAAAGCTCCCATTCTCCAGCATGGCTGGCTAGATGTAAGACTTCTTAAGATGCCCCAAGTTTTAAATTTAATATGTAATTTTTGAAATTTAATAGAAATTATGGATGCATCAGATATTCTTCTAACACTTTCTGTCAGATGAAATAATCTTTCACATAGATAAAAAGAATACTTGTGTCTCTTTGCTTGTAAGTCAGCTCAACTCTTTCAGGTAACAGTTATATTCAGCTTCATGTTTTATTGGCAAAAATCATAATTTTGGAACTGCAATTTGTGTGATACAGCTGCTAGCAGTGAAGTTCCTGAATTGTAGCTCCAGGAACACAACAATGAACTTTGTGAGAAGTAAATGCAGTCTGTATGAATACAGGAATTAAAATTGATGTGTGTTGAAGACAGAGGGGAAAATGAATTATTTCACCTAGATATACTGCAAAGAGGATTTATGTTGAACCTTATTTCTGATGCAGATTGACAAATATCAGGAAGCTGAAAGTTAAGACAGATCTGTAATGCCAAACTTCGCAGTTTTTTCCATCCTGTAGTTCACAAAAGAACATTTTCCATGCAGACTCTATATGTAAATATTAGACATTTGAATTAAGTATGAAGGGGTCTGATTTTCTTGGGATGAATTTAACATATTGACAGCAAAGTCAGCAAATGAAGTCACAAAAGCCCAAGGGTCATTAAGAAAACAGAGGAAATCCACATTATTCATTACTCTCTGGAGTTGTGAACAAATAGACTCAGGCAGGGAGGAAAGCTTCACCTGTGTGCTGAAATTCACATATGATAATTAAATTGCCTATTATTGCTTTTATAAATTGTGTATTGCCTGTTATTATTGCCTATTATAAATTGTATAGATGCACAGAATGTTTTCAGGTGTAATTTAAATTCAAATTGGTGTCTTTAGAGGGAAGTAAAAGGCATTTATGGGGTGAAAATTGAAAGTGATCAGGTTTAATTGTGGGTTTAATGGAACTTCAGTGTGACTGTATTCAGGAGCAATAGCTAGGAGTGGATTGCATGAAATTTTTACATCACTTTCACCTAAGTGAAAATTTAAGGGAGAAGCCTGAGATTTGTAGACAGCAGTTATGTTTAGTGCCAGCAGCATCAAAAGTTGAATTCATAAATCAGTGAATGGCTTTAGCCATAGAACTCCAATATATACTGACAAATTCTCACTGGCTTTGGCTCAATTGCACAAATTCTGTGAGTGTGAAATGTTTGTTAGCAAGTGTTTGGGATGTGCTGGTTTTGCATGCAGCAGCACACACTGCTGAGTTCTCAAAAAAATCTCTCCACGGTTTTCTTTGAGAATTATTTGCTATTTGTTCAGTGTAACAAAGCTTATTGCTTAAATCAGAAATTAGCACATTCATGAGGGAATATGCTGAAAAACCAAATCCTTAATTTAGTTTTTTGGGCTTACATTATGTCCAAAAGAGTTAATGGTTTCATTTAAATTTTGGATTTGAAATGGATTGCAGTGAATTGGATTTGCAATGGCACAGTGATGACTGGAATGGAGTAACTCTGACTATCTCTTGTCTTTTCTGCTATTATGGCAAAAGTCAGAAATAAAAGCAGAGAGTGAAAGACTAAGATGAACATGACTTGAAGGCTTTTCTCTGCTTTAAGGCAAAAAGTGTCAAGAAAGATCACAAGAGATGAAAAATTGTGTCCTAACTTGCATGCAGTGATAAAAGCTGTTATGCATGCCAGGAAATCAGTGAAAAAATGACAAGAGGGACTTGCTACTTGCAGTTCTTAAAGACAACTAAAGCGTTTTAAAATAAAATTTTAAAAAATTCAGACATCAAACTTTGGAATAATTGAGCATGGAGCTTTACAGGTGCCTGGCAGAATCCCTGGGAATGTATCATGGCACATGGTCAAATGTGAAGTGCTTAAAAAAGGATCTCATCTCCCAGTATGAATAATTCAACAAAACATTGCAGGAAGTTTTTAATGCTGAGGATGCAACTTCTGCTGCTTTCTATGGAGTGTTGTGCTTAGACATCTCCCTAAATGCTTTTAATTTGCAATGTGGTTGACACAGCTTGGAGTATTTCTGTGGAGAGATATGCATTTGACTGGAACATAGATCCTGCTGTTTCAAGGCAAAGCCTGTATCAAAATAAGCACAATGGGTCAGCAGTTCTTTATCTATTTTTCCAGTACTTAGCATTCTTATTGAGAGCTTTGCTGTTATCTTGCTTTGCCTTGAATTTGCTCTTATTTCACCACTTTTTTACTTCTGTTTTGGGGTATTCATTCTTGTTGTGCTATAAGCTGGTTTCTGCTGGAGAACATCAGTGCCCAGAATACACTGAGTGCTCCTAAAGATTTTGGTATGCATGCTGCACGGCCAGAGGGCTCATTATTTATGAGAAATATGGATGGGAAAGCCCTGTGTGCAGGCAGTTCTACAAATATCAGAGGGAAGGAAATTTATTCTTTCAGCACGTATGGGTGGTGTTTGATACTTCAAAAGGAATGTGATGTAAGCTCAGCCAGATGGTTTAATACATTGGTGGATTTTATTACTCGTCTCCCTATGCTGTGTTGGAATACTATTTTAGAATACTGTTTAAAGATAGAATTACTGCAGAAGATGGAAAGCCCCACTTGTCATCTTAGGATTTAAACCTCTAGCTCATGGAGTTAGTCGTTCTGATAACTGCAGTAGAAAGTATCTAAACCTGATTCTGCAGCTGCAAGACACTGAACAAAGATCTGACAGACTGCCAGGTGCTGTTTGGGAGATTAATGTAAAGAATGGAGTATGGACATTTAGAGGATCAGACTGTATTCTAATTTATTTTTGTGTTAGGCTGTAGACTTTCAGAAAGTCTCCTATCTCCACAAAAGCTGTATTTCTTTCCTTTTGGAAGATTGAAAAAGAAATATGTTCTCTGAAGTTATTTACTTCTCCTCTTATATATTTACATGGTCTGTAATATGAACATCTTCCAGTATTAAAAACTCTGTTCATCTTCCCAATGTGCCAGGTCAATAGGCTTGGAAAATTAATTTTCTCTTTCTTCATCAGCTATGTTGTGTGTGCTTATGTGAAGATATCACCCTAGGAGATGCATGCAAAGAAATTAATAAGGCATTTAATTTTAATAAGATCCATGCTATGAAATGGTGCTTAGTTACTGATGTCATCAAGCCTGGAACAGACACAGCAATACTGGGATGTTTTATCCCTGAGTCTGGGTGTAAATCAGAGAGAACAAACCCTGCCCAGGTCCTCCTGAGTGCACAGCAGGTCTGAGTCTTGTGGTATGATTAGAACCACAGGTTGGTTATTTTGTCCTGTGAGTGGTGATCCTGATGGGTACCCCCATATAACTGTTGTGCCAAGATTTATCTCTTTCCAGTTCTGCTGACTTGCTTTTTCTCTGCCTTTGTGTGTCCCTTGTCATTCTAGTCTCCTCCAGAATAAACAGCCCAACCCCATGTTTTTTTAGGTTTTGTTTTGGTTTTTTTTTTCCCACTGCACAAGCTTTTTACCTCTGTACCCAAATTTGGTGTTTCTGGCACCGGTTTTCAGTAATGCTGCCCTTGTTTCATATTCCTAACATGGTTACCTGGTCACTGTAGACCCTGGGATACTCCCCTACAGAACTCCAGTACTTTCCTCAACTCAGTGTGAAGTTTATTGTGTGGGGAGATGGGAGGAGAGAGCAGAAGGCAATCACTCCTGATGACTTGCAGCTGTACTGATTACCCAGAGTGGAAACACGTGTGCCTGCCCAATCAGTTTGGAGGTTATAAAAGGGGGGGTTAACTGTCCACTGGGTGCAGGTGGGGTTCAGACTGTTGCAGTTTGGGATGGAGTGTGCTGTGAGCATGGAGGGACGTGTGGCTGTGCAAGGGACACACAAGGTAAGAAGATTTTGTGTGAGGGACGGGTTGGGGTTTAGCTGGTCACGCAGAGAGGAGAGAAGGAGTCAGAGCTGTGCGAAGCTGCCTATGTGAGAAAGGGAGTCAGAGCTGTAAGAAAAGACACTGAAAGAAAGCAGAAAACTTTTCTAATAAAGGACTGGTGGTGATACCAGTCTGTCTTGACATAATTAAAACATTATTCCTCTCTGACAACTCCCTCTAAACTGTGTATGTAGTCTGGCCATTTCTCACAATGCCATCTGTGACTCCTGTCAGCTCCTCACTCTTAAGTTATTGCTCCTGGTGATTCCACATGTCCATAGCCAGTAGTTTTCCATGTCCTGTTTGCCTACCTAGGCTGGGCTGAGTCATCTGCCTGCAGCCCTAACACCAATTATTCTGAGCAGTCTTAACCTCAGTAATGAGTGCTGTATATTATTAAGTAAAGAGGATTCTCTTCTTTGTCAGTGCAGACTTTCCATGGTGATCATCAGTTTTACAGTCAGGATGTAGCAGCTGTGAAGGGAGGCTGATGTCTTGGTTACTGGTTTATGAGGAGTCAGTTCTGAATTTTGAACCAGTTGCTTTATGATCATGATGTGTGTGGTTTCTCTCTTGAATGTAAATTGTAGAGCCAAGGCCTGTCTTTCTTGAATGCAGACATTGCCATCATCAAATGGGAATCTGGTAAGAAAGGGGACTGTTGTCTGGAGTCTCTCTGGAGACTGCACATGGTGCTGTGGGGCATGCTCCTCCTCCCAAATCTACAGCTACTTATAACTAGGCACCTCCAGGACTTGAATAGCAACCTAAATATACAGATATTTGTTTTTCATCTGCTATCTTTCTGGTGTGTGTATCATAAGGTGTCTTTATTTTTTGTTTTCAAATATTTGGGGGGAAAAAAACTATCTACATTTGGGAACCATTATAATGTCCTTGAGATGTCTGCAGTTGCACTATGCCTACACAGCTGAGTGTATATATAGGCAGAAATATCATTTGCTTAGTGGACCAGAATGAATAAGTGACTGTGGTTGGAAGGATCTAGCTGTGTTATGAAAGATTTTGAAAGAAATAGAGGAGTATTAAGAGAGAAATGCTCCAAGTTTTCATTCCAAGAATTGCCATTCTTCATCTAGATCATTTGGCATAGATTTCACTGTACCTCACTGTAGGTGTTTAAATTGTCTAGTTAGAGCTAATCCTTTACAGCTGTGTCTAGTTAGTGGAGGGGAAGGCAGTTATGGCTAAAGGACATTATGGATATAAGAATCAGGTGGGGCAGGCTGCCTTTTTTGGGAGCTGCTTAACTCTGCCTTGACTAAAGCTTTGGTAACTGAGTTAGCCTAAGTATCAAATTTCAGGTTGCTAGAGCTACTGGACTGATTTCTACCTTGTGCCTGTGTGTTGATTTCTTATTTTGGCTGTCAACAGCAGAAGTGTAGTGTGAAGAAAGGAGCTCCATGCCTGTTTTCAAGCCACCTGTCTTTCAGGTGGCCTGTGTGAGTGCATTCAATGTATGCTTCTTGCCTGGATGCATGCTGTTAAATGGAAGAAATTGGCAGAGAAAAGCATGATAAGGAAAATAACTTGGGGAAAACCCCTGTTGGAAATTGGTGGAAGATGCTTCTTGAGGAATATTGCTATTAAATCCCTGTGTGAATAATGAGAACAATTCATTTTTTCTAAGATTGTTTAGTATTGGGAAACTCTGTGAATGCAGAACAGGTAGCTTCAGGAGGGTGATGGACTATGCAGTGTCAGGAGTGTTTTGGGAGCATCAGAGAGGGATGGCAAGTGTGGCAGAAGACACAGCATTTGGGGGATTATGCTGTCAGCAGTTCAGGCTTTACTTCCTGGCTGGTGAGTGTGGGTACCTGAGCTGGCTGGAATGCACCAAATTCACCAGGAAAGATGAATACCTGGCTGACAGCAATGCAGAGAGGGTTCTCTGCAGTAACACTTTGCTTTGTGTGGGCAGTGCTTTGGCTAAATGCAGTGTGCCTGGTTTTGAGAGTGCCATTTGTGAATTTTGGAGAACTTCTGGAACAGTGTCTCAAAGAGAAGATAAACTGAGGTGTGAAATTAATCTGGTGTTATGAACTTGGTGACTTGGAACTTTGGGCATGCTGGCAGATGGGATTCTGGCTGCCAGAGCCAGGCAGAGTGTGCTGGATCCATGATTTCAGCCAGAGGGAGAGCCCTTGTCCCCCAGGATGCTGCCAGGGGAGTAATGCTTCTGGTGACAGCAGAAGAAAAGGTGGTCCTGGGCACCCTGGGCCAGATTTGCAGCTCTGGCTCTGTCATGCTGCCCTTTGCTCTGTAGTGCCCAAATCCTGCTGTGCCACAGCACCTGTGATGTGTGAAACAGCTCTTTGAGCTGCCTGGAGAGCAACAGCCAGAGATTCTCCTCCCAGAAATTGGCATCTGCAGTGGGAGAGATCAGCTTGAGATCAGCTCAAAGCAATGCTTGCCCTTCTCATGAAATAATTGAGCTTTGACAGCTCTGTTGTAAAATCTCAATTTTGAAAACAGGAAGTAAGGGTTTTTAAAAATTAAATAAATGGAGTGTTTACCATCGGTGGCTTGCAATTCAATCTTTCTGAAGAAATCACAAACATATGTTTTGCCTCTTTGAAAAGCTATTCTGTAATTTTGCATAGGGTTGTCTCTGACGTTTTCTGTCATCGTTTCACCATTTGCTTTTGAATGCTCATTTACTGTCTGTGCCTGGTAATGATACAATGACTCAAAACAAGAGAATGTTTTGGGAAATGTATGGATTTAAGTGGGAGTAATTTACTTAAAATAACCTAACTGGTTTTGTAACACTACTTTTCTGATTAAGCCATTGTACTGTAAATAACTTGAAATAAGGACAATGGAGATCCCCAGTGTAAACATTTTCATGTTGCATACAGGCCTCAATGTGCTACAAAAGCCACTTCTTTAGAGAGACATTTCCAGTTGGTGTACTTAAAGATCATCCTGATAGCTTTGAGTTTCCTGCTGTCCTTGGGCTGTCTGTGGGTAACAGATTTTTGAGGACATCTGCCAGGCAGAAGAATATCTCCCAGCAGTTTCTGAACCTTGCTCTTTGATCACTGAAAGGGTCATTAGAAAATTAAGCAGACCTGACCTGGGGAGATAAAATGGGAGTGACCCCTGACATTTCACAGTTAAGTTTCCACTGGTTGCTGTTCCTCATTGTTGCCATTGTGCACCTTATTAGACATCTGAATTTGCTTAGCTACAGCTCCAAACACTGAATATAATCAGGGTTATTCCATTAAGTTGGAAGGGTCGTGAGGTGTGTCAAAAATTTTTCACGTGCTTGTGCTCATTAATTCTGATCAATTTTTAAAAAATCTCTTACATAAGACTAAATGCTTCAGCTATTTTTAGTCTTTAATTGAAGATATTATCCTGCTCTACATTTCTTATACCTCTTTTTTTTTTCCTTTTCCCCAGTTCCCTGGACTTTCAGGCTTGCATGTAGGTTGGGAATCATTTAGGGCTGTTTCTGTGTGTTGGTCCATTCTGTCCAGTGGTCAGAACCAGCAAGGACAAAGCAGCTCAGTCAGGGAGGGGAGTTAACCTGTTCACACCTCCCTCCTCCAAATAGTGAGGGAACAATACTTCAAGCCATTTTAAAATAAGCTGGATGTTTTGAGGCTTTGTTTTTGGTTTGTTTTGTTGGTTTGGGTTTCTTGGTTTTCCTTTTTTGTTGTTCTCTAACGAGCAGTAGAAACACAGAATCTCTTGACCAGCATTCTCAGATGAATGGTTTATAGGAAACTTCTTGCTTCTTTTGTGATGCTGATCCTGCCAAGCATGGAGTATCCCGAGAAAGGAACTCAAAACCTCAGCTCTCCCCATCTTTGGTGAGATGTGTAAATTCCCAAGCCAGGGCTGGAGCAGCTGCCAGAGCCCTCTGCCTGTGGCAGTGCTGACACAGAGCCTGATCAAGTGCTCTGCAAACCTGCTGTGGGTCTGCTTGTGCCACCTCTGCTCTGTGTAAATTCAGTGGTGATCAATGGATCTGCTTTTATATAAATAGGAGCTTTTATTTTTAGAATCTACAAAACTGCCTCAAATATTTGTCTGCTGTAGGAAAGGTCACAGAGAAGCTGCTTAACAATCTTTGTGTAGTCAACCAGTGACTCAAAGACTATTTTGGGGTTAAGTGTGACAGTGTTCAGCCTGAGATGTAAAGCAGAGGCTGCTTTTCCTCATACAGGTGCTTCCAAATATTGTCTCCTGATTTTCCCCACCCTTTATTACTTCTCCCCCTCAGCTCCCCTCCTTGCTGCAGTTGCAATCTTTGGATTATTTAGATTGGAAATGCTCATTACTAGCAGACCAAGCCAGGGGTGCTTAATTTTGCATTTTTACATTACATGTGCTTAATATTTAGACTTGGGATGTTCATCAAGAAGATAAGAGTAGATGAAAAAATTAGATAAAAGTCTGCATGCTGGGGATAGAACATATTACTTTAGATACCAAACAACCAGTGAAATTATTTTTCCTCTATGCAAAGTGCTACAAAATTATGGCTCTAAATCTGTTAATGCTATAATACCTCTAGATCACAAAGGTCTAGTTTGAGTAAATGAATGGTTTTGAGTTTATTTTTTTGTTATCTTTAAATATCATCCTGAATATTAACCAAGCCACTGTTTTTGTTGTATATAATGGTTTACATTCATGTGGTTAGTAATTTTCTCTGGGTTTATTTGAGGGGAGGCTCACAAGGGCTTCCTTTCCCTTGGTTTGCAGAGCATGTTGTATATGCAGCATTCTCTTGAGGATTTTGTGGATGAGAGGAAATAGAGAGGCTGCAAGAAGCTTTTATTCTTCCCTCAATTCTAATTTTGCCTTTTTTTTGCATGATCTTTCTTTAATGATGCCAGGTTACAGAGAACCCTCCTGTCTGAACACTTTCATTTTGTCTAAAGCTAATAAAAATGAACATAAATTAGAAGTCTGAAATTAGTAGAAGCACCAAAGTCTTCTATTTATTTCATGTTTAGGATTTTATGGAACTTTTTGTGTAGTTTGTTTCAAAACTTTCCTCTTCAGTTGTTTTTAGTGATGTTTTGTTGCTATAATTCTAAGCAACAGGGGAAAAAATCAGATTTTAAAAATAGAAAAATGTCATTTTTAGAACACCAAGATGAATAGATGAAATGCAAGTCAGTTTTGACACTGCAGCATCTTATGAGTACCTTTCCCTTTGAGACTGCTTGCATTTCAAAAAGGGAGTGCATCTTTAATTTATTAGGATATTGCATGCATAATCTAAAATTAGATAATGCAGCTTAAAATAATTTTTTTCTTTCTGGAAAGCAACAAATAATTAAATGCTTGTTTTGCAAGTGTGTGCTAATGTCTGCTTTTTACTGAGGATCATGTAGCAGGTACCTCTGGAAATTAAAGAGATTATGTGTAGGGATGTATTTTTGTGTGTATATACCTATTCTCTAAAATTGTATGGACACTGCCTGAATTAATCTGATTTGGGTGAGCTCTCTCAAACCTGCACAGGATCATAGACAACAATAATGCTGCAAAGAGTGGGGTTGAACAGCCCAAGAGGTTGACGAAATTTGACCACTTTGGAGGAAGAGGCTAAAAAGGAGGAGGGTGTGGAGCAGATTTCCCTCAGAGGTCCCTTTTAATGGAAGTTTCTGTGTCATAATGTGGATTAATGACTTCCTGGTGTGGCTATGGCCACTGCCAGGGCTGGCAGCCAGTGCTTAGGGCTTGTATAGAAAGTTTGGATTTACACTTCCCTTCTTTTCCACTTGCTAAGCTCTTACCCACTCTGCTGCTGAGTAGGTGCAGCTGAATGCTGATTTCATTGTATAATGCATATACTATTTATTATTATTATGTATCATATAAATGCATATTATGGTATGGGTTTTTCACAAATGTTAAGGGAAATACTCTGTGTGGTGTTAAAGTAATTTTTAAGATACAGTTTCCCTTTATGGGTAACACAGGCTACTAAAATGTCTTTGTACTAAGTGAACTACCTGCTTGGTTAAATAACACCCAGTAAAAACACCTGCTACTGATATGCCAGCACCAACCATCTATAAAATTTAAGAACCAAAACCCAGATTAAGACTAATAAGAAAAATAAATTAAAATCACAGCCAGGAAACATGCATGCTCTAAAAAGGCAGAATCAAAGTGGCCATGTAAAACAGTTCCTAAAGTATGGAAAATAGTTTATAGTAAAGTTTGAAAGTGTATGATGGGTCTGTGAATATGCAACAGACTGATAAATTTAAGGGGTGTCTCTAAAACTGCAAGTGTACTTAGTGTTCAGCCAGCTGTTACAAACTTTTACTTTATTATTTTTCTCTTAGTGTCTTTTATTAAACTTTACCAGAAAAGTAAACCTTGTTTTTCACACCATGAACTGCAAAGGAAGCAAAACCCCTCAGCCTGTCAGAATTGCCACTGTCTATTGTTTGTCAGGGCTGATATCCAGTTAGATCTGGATGCAAAAGTTTAATTTCTTGTTTGTGTGTCTTTATTGAAACCTCTGCCTGTAACTCAGACACAGACCTACATAGAGATCCCTTTGTGCCTTTTAGCCATCATCTGCTGTAAATGGGAACAGAGTGCTATTTCTGGACTGAGAATACTATGAGTTGTGGAAGGACTGTGATTGATTTTTCTAGGATGAAGACTATTGAAATTGCAGGCTTTGAATTATTTAGATATTGCACGCTTGTACTTATTTTCCAAGTTGTGTCACATGCTTAGGGCCAAAAGCAGCTCTAAAATAGGGCTAAAAGCAGCTGCAGCATTGCTCTCTACCTTGTGCAAAAGCACATGTGCATGCATGTGCTCCCCACAAATGAATGGGAGTCATTTAATCTCATTTAATCCACTGAAATTTGTTGTGCAATTTAACTTGTGTTTTAGATTGCTTCTGTACCATAGGAGAGATGGGCGTTTTGAGCAGCTGCTTTCACTTGCATTTCAGAAATCTGTCCTAAGGATGGAAGAAATGATCCTCTGCACTGACTATGGAGGGGGTTTAGACCAGATCTCTTCTTTAAGATTGTTTGGGTAGTGAAATTAACAGCTTTCTATCCCTATATTGGGATATATTTCTATCCCTGTGTATTAGTTTCTATCCCACTCTGCATTTTTCAGACAAGGAATCTGGGGATCATCTAATGCAGTGAGGATTATTTTTGAAGTCTAAGAGCTTAATTTCTGTAAAGAGGTTTTATTGGTTACTCTTTGCTTAGTGAGTAAACTAAATATGAAAATGACAAGCAGTTAAGGTGGCAGGTTTGCCAGAAGAATCCAATTTATTGAGTTAGAAGTCCTCTCCAGAGCAATTTTACTGAAGTCTAGGACATCTTACCAAAGATGTGCTTGCACCCAGGATCTTTATGGTGGTAATGATAATTTAGACAAAGGATGGAAAGAAATTTCCCTTAAAATTGCTTTCTCTTGGTGTCCCTGTTGGGGGTTCTGTGCCTGGAGTTTGCCAGGGGAGCCTGATGTTTTTCCAGGCAGCTCACTATGGTGTGTGCATGTTACTGCCAAGTTTTTGTGCCCTAAAAATAGGTGCCCTACTTTAAAATGCTGTATCAAAGCAATATGCCATGAGACAAGCATCTACAGATGCCCCAAGATGAGGAACTTTGGAGTTTTATTTACTTGTCCTTTGGTGTTAGCATTGCACTTATGCTCCATGTTCTGCTGGAGATTATCCCAGGAGAAATGTGGGTTTCTGTAAAAAAATACCCTTGATAGTTGTTCCTTCAAACATGGGGAAAATTGGGTTCTATCAGACAAATACAAATGCACTTATCAGCAAAAAGATGTTTGTCACCAGTCCTCTGTTGCTGCTTTTGGGTTTTATGGATCCTTCACTGAGCTGTGGTTGAAGGAAAGTGTTCCCTGACTTCATTTCTGGTGCCACCACAAATTCATCTCAAGAAAACAAATAGGATTCTTTGTGAGTTTCTTTGGGCTTTCTTGTAGCTTGAAAGCCACAAAAGAAAAATGGTGTTTAGAAGGAGATTGCTCTCTTAACACCGCTTCACCCTAATAAATTTATCTCCTGATAGAATTTGTTATTGATCTGAGTTGACCTCTAGTCAATTATCAAACTTTTCACATCAGACACTTGCCTCAGGTTGTCTTTGAGGTGGGTTGATGCTTTCCCCCTCCTTCCTCCTCTCTAAAACCCCCCCAAACCATTTTTGTTTCTTTTGAATCCTTAGTTACAGAAGAGAAACCTCTGAGCAAGATGGACTTTTGTGTTTGCTGAGAATTTTCTAACTTTTACTTTTCTAGATTCTCCTGGGCAAGGTTTGAGATGCCTCTTTGGTGAAGGAGGCAGAACAGAGTTACTTTAAACCCCAAATTTATCAGTAAATAGGAATATAGTTTGCTTTTACTACAAGTAAAAGGTGGTGCCTTTTATTAGAAAAGCCCACAATGCAAAACAAAAGGTGACCCTTCCTTTCTCTCCACCCTCCAAAAAAGGCAAAAAACCCCTCAAAAAATCCAAAGAACTGAACTGTATTCTTTGAAAACTAAAGCAATTTCAAACAAGAATAAGGAAAATCCTAGGAACTTGTATCTTGCTGTCTGGATCTCTTGTACATCCAAGATTTGTGTATATAGAAGAATGATCTTATTTGCAATGTACTGAAATATGGGATTTTTGCATGGTGAAAACTGTTGATGTGGTGATTTTAAGGAAGACCTGTCCCATGCTTGATTTCAGTAGGGAATGTGTTGTCTAGGAAATTATTATTGCTTGTAGCCTTGTGCCTTATTCATGAGCCAGGAATCCATTGTGCTGCCTGTTCTACCAGTGTGG
Source organism: Erithacus rubecula (assembly GCF_903797595.1). Taxonomy (NCBI): domain Eukaryota; kingdom Metazoa; phylum Chordata; class Aves; order Passeriformes; family Muscicapidae; genus Erithacus; species Erithacus rubecula. The sequence continues at coordinate 2,681,413 of NC_136686.1, forward strand.
AACCTTTCTCAGAAAATTGAAAATCTAAATAGAGTTGGCAAAGTTGCAATAATTTGCCACGCAGTGTCACTAGTTAATTTTCAAGCATAAATATTTAACTTGGAGGCATTTGGTACTGAAAGTGAGAGCAGCTTGTGCACTTATGCTCCTCATTCAAATGGACTTTTTTTTCACATTGCTGGGAGCTCGTTGCAACTTCTGTGAATGGCATGCAGAAAAAAAATCCTTGCTTTTGAGGAGGGAAATAAAGGAAAACAAAGTTACTGTGTCTAGTGAAGCATAGTTCTTAAAAGCTATATTTTTGTTTAGATTTTTATGAAAGTTTTGTCTCAACTATGGCAAGCAAACTGTCTTAAATTTCCTATGTGTATGTATGTTCTGAAACCCCTGAACAATTTACAAGGGAAATTCTTAACTCTTATCTGGGCTAGAAACTACTGAGTCTTAGTCTGATGTGATATTTACAAGTGCATGTATCAATTATATTTTTTAATAGAAAAAGCCCTAGTTCAAGCTTCAGTCCAGCTTTCATAATAATTTCTACCTTTGCTTGCAGAATGCCTTCAGAAAAAATTTCTATTTGGTGGGGAAAAAGCCCAAGCATCACTTTTAGCTGTTAGATATCAGAATTAATGTCTTGGCAACTTTTTAATGAAAGCTAGTAAGGAGTAATACCCAAATCATCCTTCAAATAAAGAATTCTAGGTTGTGCAGCCTTGCATTAACTGCAGGAAATTTCCAGACATGGCAACTGAAAAGTTACTAAAGATTTCTTCTGTAAAAACCTGCATAGTCATACTACTAAGTTGGTTTGTCTCATGTCAACATGTAAAATTTTGTGTATGGCTGGCCATTGTCTTGGGATGCTGAAAGTCTATTAGGCTTTTAAAATTTGCAAAGTGATGTTTTAAAACCAAAGAGTTCCAGGTGGATTGTCCTGAGCATCTCCACCTTCTCCCCACCATGGAGTGATGAACACACTCATGGAAATAGGAGAAAACATTGATAAAGCCTTAGGAAGTGCTGGGGCAGCTGTGATCCCCTAGAGGCTGGAGTGAAGCAGGTTTTACTCAGAGGGATCCCTTTTGATGGACTGACTAATGAAGTAAATACTTTGTATTTCTATGCATAGGCTTTTCTTCATGTTAAACTTGCTCTAGATGAGCAAAAGAAACTATTAGGAATCTCTCCTTGGGTGTGTGATTGCAGATAAGAGATTTCTTTTTCCTGTCCTGGTCTACCAGACTTGAGAGTATGGAAGGTACAGCCTGAGTTTTTCTTACTGCAATTGCTTGTTGCCTGTGAGTTTGGTGATAGATATGATCTTTGTTATTTGCAAAATATATATACGTCTAAAAATATATATTAATCCCAGATATGGTGTTTATGTGCACATGCTTTGAGAGTTATGCCATCCTCCCATCCCCAGGAGCAGCAGACTGAGTCCTGCCATTCCCATTCCTGTGACTTTTCCTTGTGGCTCATGTTTTCCAGGCCTGGGGTTGGTTTCCTTGCTCATTTTGGGCAGCCTGACCTGAGCCAGCCTGTCTGGATTTGGGAATACAAACCTGCACACTGCATTTCAGCTGGAGCCCAGCTGTGGAGAAGGATTATTCCTGAGTGCTGCTGGATTTTATCCCTGTTTGTGCACTGCATTTTGATGGGAAGAAGTCACTATGACAATATCAACTTCTGTTCTGTTGGGGATCCAGTATAAACCCCCAAGGCTTTTCTGAAAATAATTTGGGCAGATGATTCATTTTGCTTAAATGCTTTGCATTTATCCCTGCTGAACTCCATCCTATTTTAAAGACTTTTTCTTCAATTCATGAAGTTAATTTTAAATTCAGATCCTGTCCTTCAGTGTATTTGCTTTACCTCCCAGCTCACAGTTACCTGCTTGTTTAATAACACTATTCACCATTTAATCATCCAGATCATTAATTGAGCAGAATCAAAACATGGAACAGAATCAGATCCAGGGCAGGCACTTGGGTACATCCCTGTGACACTTCCTCCAGTTTAGATGTGTGGCAATAACTGCTCTCAGGCATACACTGGTTTCACACTCATGATTTCCAATCCTTTTCCTTGCTTGTAGGATTCTTATGGTGCTGTCATACAAAACCTCATAAATTTATTAATGAAATCAGGTGACAGACATTATTGCTTTGACCTTGCCTGTGAATTCTGTTGCTCTGTTCTGGAAGAAACTGGTTTTCTTTGAAGCAATGTCTCCATGACAGATTCATATCTCTTGCTCTTTTTCTACCTGTCCTGCAGGCAGTTGCTGATCCTTGTTTATTTCACTTAGTCCAGTTTGTTGTTGTTTTTGTTTTTTGGTGTCTTTCTACTTGTTTTTGTTTTTTTTTTTTTAGTTGGGGATTCCACTTAACCATTTCTGAGTTCTCTGAGATCTCTGGTTCAAGCCAACAGCTGACAGCTTTGAGGTTACTTCATAAAGTCGTTTAAATATTCTAGGACATTCTAGGGTCCAGTACCAAAGTAGCTGAAAGCATGGACATTGTCCAATTGCTTGGTTCTCTTTTACAGTTGGAAATGTCTGTTTGGGTCTGGGGTTTATTTGTGCTAGTCATCAGCTCTTGATGGTTTTTGTTTTCATTATTTTTTTAGTAGAAATTGATGCAAAAATGCCATGTAGTACTTAATCCTTCTTGGAATCATATATCAAATGATCTCCTTTTTTATTGGTTAGTGGATCAATGTTTTCCACATTCTTCCTCACTAACAGATGATCTAATACACTCTTTTTTTTTTTTTTATATCGTTCTTTGTGCTTCTGATTTTGACACCTCTCACTTTAATATTTTACAATGTTTTTCATGTGTGTTTGAATGTGATCTCAGCAGTGTGACCACTTTCCTTCTTTGTTTTCATTCTGAGAGCAGTCAAGACCTCGAGGTAACCAATCTCCCTTGCTTTGGGGGAAAACACAGCTGTGCAGCAGTTTCAAGGTGTGCAGTTTTAGGGTTCTGCTGTTTTTTAAAGGGATAGGGGAAAAAATGACACTCCATATCAAGATTGGTCTATTTTTCATTTAAACAAGTAAGAACAAATTTCTGTAAAATCAATGTATAGCGAACTAGATGAAGAAGCTGTGATTGCCTTGTGTCATCAACTTGCCCATGGTGTGTATCAAATGGTCACTGCATAGTTGGGGTTTTTATGATGATTTTTGTGATAGCTGGTATGTGGCATGACAGACAGTATTAGAATTGAAATACCACTTAAAATTGTCATCACTGTGTATTTCAACAGTGTTTTTGATAATGATAATTTTGGTGATATTAGCTGTAAGCCTTGAGCATCATGTACTTTGTGCAGTGTGGTTTGTTTCCTCTTGTAGAACAACTTTACTGGTTACTTTTGTGACTTAACTCTGATTTTTTTGAGACCTCTTTTTCTGTTGTCTCTGCACATGTTTTAGTCCTGCAAATCTGTTTTTTTTTCCAGAAGTGAAAGCCTTTTCCCAAGACTTTGTGATCAAACTTTTTCACCTATATGGACTTTTCTGTTGAATTACATTCAGATGCTTAAATTCATGATCTGTAGCACTGAAGGGCTTGAGAGAGCAGAATTTTGTGCACCAGCTGGACACGGTCAACAATACAAATTCTTGCTGAAGGGTGGTGGAGATTAGCAGGGTGATGATGCTGTGGATCACAGTGCTTAGTGAGTTATTGCATTTGGGTGGGGGCTCAATCTCCATTTCCTGTTTCTGGTCAACATCCAGCTTAATCACGGTGGATTTGGTAGTGTGAAACTTTATTTGTAGTGGGGAAATTGAGTGGAGTATTGCACTGCTACACTGCAAAAAGAAAAAACAAATCCAGAAACTGCAGCTCTCAGTTGGCAGCAGAGTTTTGCACTGGGGGAGAAATGAGTGCTGTATGTCAAGTTTCAGCCTCATGAGTTCAACAGAGCTGTGTTCCTAGTTCCCAGGGATTAACCCTAAGCATTTAGATTACAGGATAGAATTTCATTCTCCCTCAGATTTTGGCTATGCTGTCTTTGGAAATATTTTGCTCAGTTCTTGAATGTGATTGTGGGAGCTTCACTCTTTTATTCAAGCTATTTGTATAAATTACCTCTAGAACAAGTCATTTGTCACTGCCATTAGTCATTTACTACAGATCTTGTCTGCAGCCTCTGAGCTTCATAAAACAGACAGATCCTTATCAGTAATCAATATTTGTAGTATTTGTTAATATAAATCTGTCATTACTGACTCATTGCTTGAAATTAATTTGTGATAAAGCACTTTGTTATGGGACTGCTGATCACATTAGAAGCAAAACCAATAAAATCACTGAAAGTTGGATCCTTAACTTTGCTGGCACTTCAAAGTCGAGGTGTATGGACTTGGATCCTCATGTGGAACCTAACTCATAAGAAATAACAATGATGAAGCTTGACATGTTCCCAAATTGCAGAAAAGTCTTCATTAAGAAGCAGCAGCTGTTTATTTACAGGAGCACATGGTCTAGTCAGCATGATAAGAACACTGTGGAGAGGGATCAGCAGGTTTGCTTTTACTGGAAAACACACATCTTTCTTCTCCACTCTGATGGGGTCAGTATTAAAGAAGAGCTGGAGTTGGAGAATAATTAGAGTGATTTTCCATTTATTTTGCCTTTCCAGCATGCTTCAGGCTAGGGAGGTCAAATAGATGCTAAGAGAAAAACTGCATCTGGAACTGGTCTGAAAATAAATATGTATCCCATGAGTAGGGCTGTGTACAATTTGCTTAGCCATGGAAAACTAAGTTTGTCTGCCACTTGATTGCCTGCTTCATTGAGGAAATCTGCTTAGCCTGTAGGATTCTGAAAGCTCTTTCTCTTCATTTTCAAAATGTGAGGGATGTGAATTAACCATTTCCCATCTCTTGTTTCTTTTGGCTCTCCCTTTCACGTACCAGAGTCACATTACTCATCAGCTTCCTTTGGCTGGTTTTGCAGCTCGGGGGTTTTTCAGTGAGCAGGGACAAGCTCTGGGTTTCCCTGCTCTGTAATGAGACTACAACAGCCTGAAAATCTCATGGCAATGCCTGACATAAAAAGCATCTGACTCTATCATGTCCTTCCTTGTGATTCAATGAGATGAATTCACAAATCTTGAATGCTTTCTAGGCAGAGGCATATATCCTGTTGCACTCTGTGTGTCAATGTAATTGTATTTATTCCACCTGCTTTAATTCATTTGTAGTGCAGTCAGTGCTGTGATACCTTGGCACTGCACATCCAGCTATGAAATATGCATCTAGAGTAATTATTTCCATTCAAGAAGAGCTTGCCAAGTCCCTGGTTTTAAGGTAATGATATTGTAAATGGAACTATGTCACAAGTGGTCTTCTCTTTGCTTTGCCTGACAGTCCTGTTTAGTAGCACCATATTTCTGCACTTACCTAAAGTGGAATATGGCCAACAGGAGGCTTTGAGCTTGCTCTGAAATGGGTAATCCAGCTCCTCACCTGGACTTCCACTCTCTGCCCCCTGTGTGTGCACTTTTTCTGAAGCATACATGTAAATGGAAGCAGGAGTGGGTTTGAAGCTGAGCTGTGGAGGAGTAAGATCTGTACACCCCTCAGGCCTCCTTTTACCTGTACCTCAAATTATGTGCCACAGGCAAACTCCACAACAAACAAAATGGTCTCTTAAATATGATACTGGACATGTCTTAACAAGGTATTCTTCTTAATCCAAGTTCGTTGTTGTGACTGTGTCAATTCTATGTTGAGCTTTTTTAAATAGAGCTTAGTTTTTCTTCTGTAAAGTGTCTGGGCTAAAATTTACTCCACATCTCACCTGATGTGTTTATTCCATTATGATGGTTGGGCAAATGCATATGCTTCCTGACTTTTAGCTGAAGAAGCTGCAAAGCTTGGGATTGCTAGGTTTTAGCATTCTTATTTATGCTTTTAAAATCAATTTCTCCATTGATTGATTAGTTCATCCATCAGTTTATCAGGATAAGGAATTAGTTTCAATTTCTGAACAAATTGTTGGGCCTAAACTCTCTCCACAGGAACATACAGAGCATGAGCTGTGCCTTTGTGGGCTGGTTTCTGGTTCATTGCACCTTCTGCTCAGGCTGTTCTTATACCTATGTGCTGTTTGCAGGGAGAATTAAGCTTATTCATAAAATTTCATCTTCCCTGAAGAAGCATGAAGACTTTTATTCTAGAACTTGACAATTTCATTTGGGTTCTTTGCCATGTACCAGCTAGCATAGTGCTGCATGACTTGAGTAAGAAGGTTGATGAGGACAAGCCTTATTTTCAGCTTTCCAACAGTCCAACTTGCAAAATATGTGGGTAAAAAAATAAAGGATGGTTTCTTTTCTCTGAATCTCTGGAGACTGTACTGAAGGTTTTAAAAAAATGACTTCACAGATTTCTGGCTTAATTTTTATTTTTTTTCCCCCCTACAGGTTCCAACTATGGGAGTCCCCGTCCAGCTCATGCCAACATGAACGCCAATGCCGCTGCAGGGCTTGCCCCGGAGCACATCCCCACGCCGGGGGCGGCTCTGTCCTGGCAGGCTGCCATCGACGCCGCCCGGCAAGCCAAGCTGATGGGCAGCGCTGGCAACGCCACCATCTCCACGGCCAGCTCCACGCAGAGGAAGAGGCAGCAGTATGGCAAGCAGAAGAAGCAGGGGAGCACCACGGCCACGCGGCCCCCGCGGGCGCTGCTGTGCCTGACGCTCAAGAATCCCATCCGCAGGGCGTGCATCAGCATCGTCGAATGGAAATATCCTTTGGCACGGCCCAGCTGCTCAGGGGGTGGAAGGGGTGTTTGGACTTGGTTATTGGATCTTATCTGAAGTACAGTCTAATAGAGAATTAACGCTTGTTATTTACACTTTTGACCGGTAACTAAATTTCTGTGACCCTCAGTGCAGTACTAACCGTCCATTCAAAAACTATTTGAAAACCATAAAGAAGAGTTAAACACTAAAAGGAGACATCCAAAATCCTCCATGGTGTCCTATACCTATTACTATATTATAAAAACCTCAAATTCCAAACCCTTCCCCATGTGAAATCGCGCACTTCTATTTATCTACACACCCAGGCTTTAACTCCATCACATAAATTTGGAAGCCTCGGGTCAAAAGCAGTGTTCTCAAGGCATCAGTGTCAGAAAGCAGAGAACTCAAATCCCACATTTCTGGGTTCCCACTGGGAACTGAAAGTGCACGAATAATTTCTGATTTCTTAAGTGAGGCGGTTTATGCTGAAGGGGGATGCATCAGGAAAGAGGATTAGAACTGAAACCTGGAAACTATACCCTGGTGTGAGAAACCATTGGGAGCTTGAAAGATAAAGCTTGGTGGTTGAGTTTTGCTCTTTCAAAAAGGTATGGCCCAGTGTGAAATGCATGGCAGATATTGAAGGTATCTGAGGTCAGAATTGAACTGATTCAGTGGGATTGATAGCAGCTCCTGGATTTCCCCTTTTCTTAAAATTTATTAAATTTTTTTTAGAGGTGTCACTAATCCTAAGCTCTGGTACTTTGAATTACAAGTCTTCTTGTTGAACATGTGACATCACAATTCCTACTGTCTGGAGAAAAGAAAAGGACAAGGTAAAAAACCCCAAAAGTATGCAGTAAGACCCTGAGTGTGGGTTAAGGACTGTTAGTTATATTGGAATTCCAATTAGAATAAAGCTCAGTAATGTTACAGTAAGGGATAATGATTGTCTTGAAGAAGGGAAAAAGAAAGAGTTAGTGGCATGTCCAAATGCAGTGCAGAGCCAGATCTAACAATCTGAACAAGAGACAGATGGTGTCACAGATGATGGATGATAACCACTGACACAGAACTGCAGGGTGAAGAGGCTGGTGCTGCTTCCCTGGAAAGTCAGGGAGAGTCTGATCATTGCTTTATTGTGTGCAAAGGGCAAAGCCTTTTCAGTCATCCAAGCCTGATCAGTGCAAGCTGGACTTTGAGTCTTTGGTGTGAGACTCAAACTGAAATGAACTCCTTTGCATCCTCAAAGAGAAACTAGGATTAACCCTTAACAGTGATAACAAGCTAATGGTGTTGTTTAGGAAATACAAAAGAAATGGAATGTTTTTAGGGATAGATAAGAATGTCAAGGAAAGGCAGTATGGAATTTGGCACCAGTCAACATGATAAAAAAATGAATTAAGGCATTTAAGACAATGTGATAGTAATATTCATTTGGGTGTCTAGTGGGATGTTGGGTGAAAACAGAAACGAAGTGCATTAGGTATTGCTGACATAGATGTACTTTTCAGATGAAGAACTTGTTAAAAATGCTCCTGTCAATCCTTCTATATCCTTAAACTGCCTGCTCCTTTCTTCAGATGCTAATTTTTAATCCCCTGCTTAAGTTTGCTACTTTTTATTGCTTGTGACAAAAGTCTGATACTTTAAGCATAAGATGACTGATGACTAAGAGGATAAAACTGAATATTGGTTTGCTTAGCAGCACCCCAGTCACCACATCTTCAGGGAATGCACATTTGATAGATAAAGGAGATCAGCAATGAAGGATGGAAGTTGTGTGTTGTAAACCACTGCTGAGATCAAGAAATGACCAAACAGTGCAACAAAAACAACACAAATATGCTCAAACTTGCAGTTTGGGGCTTTGTTTGATTTTAGGTGATGGAAGTATTTTTTTTCATCAGAACCTCTCATCTAGACATGTAGACTTTGTAAACATGAAACACTTCAATGACAACAAGCAATATCAAAGGATTATGACAAGGTTTAGTTTAATTCTATATTCTGACTTTTTCTATTTGCTAAAAACTACTGGGGGAAGCTTAGCATTATTTGTTGTACCACTGAAGTTTAAGCATAGCAGATATTTCACAAATATAAAAAAGCACTTCTGTGTGTTTCTTACCCAAATGCAATGATAAGCCTGAATGAGCAATTGTATTCAAGAAGTGAAATGAAGTAATTGCCTTTTTTAGCAAAGATTTAGCTGTGTATTTAACTTTCTGCCTCTTGTGCAGTGTATTTGTAGATTTTTTTAGAATTTAATGTTTACAGTGCAAAATGAGAATACACATAAATATGTAAACAATGATAAGTTAATGGATGATTATCCTGCCAAAACAAACAAATTTGGGGGAAGAAATTATTAATAAAAAGAAAGTCTATGGAAATCCAGGTCTTTAAGCAGCAACCATTATAAAAACAGCCTGGGGTAGTACAAACCTGAAAAATCTTACTGAGCTGTTTTTGTTGTTTATTTATTGTCCTGATCTGCTCTTCTTCCTCTGTAGTACCATTTATCTCCTATTATTCAGAGGCTTAAGCACAGTCATCTGGTGAGTCTGGAGCCCTCTGCCTCTTCCATATGTGAAATGTAGAATGTATGTGAGCATAAACAGTGCTCAGGTGCCTGGAATTTGTGTATATCTTGCAGATCAGCTTAACATTCAAAGATCTCCTGTTCTTTCTGCTCAAGCCTGCTGAGGACAGCAGTCTGCTGACCAAAATCATGCATGCAGTGCTGACATTTGGCAGTCTCATGGCAGATAAAGCCATGCTCAAATGCACTCTGTGGCACAGGTTATGCTTGGCATTCTCCCTGTTCTGTCCTGCTCCTCATTCCCTTCCAGGGTACTGGTGAGTTATCCCAGAAGTTTTCTCCAGGATATTCCTGCAGGCCAGTAAATGTAGGCAGACCATAAATCTGGTCTCTAGTCTGAGTTTGGAGATGCTTCACACTAACTGAGCTTAGGGAGAGCATTGAGGTAGATGAAGTGCAGTGCCAGGAGGCTGGGCAGTAGAAAAATGCACTTTGGTTCCAGTGCTCAGTCAGGGGGAGCCTTGAGCTTGTGCAGAACTTGTTGAACATCCCAAATGTTTGGTTTCTCTCTTCCCCGAAAAATCTGATACAAGGCTGAAATGCCTCTGAAGTGTTTCTCTGTCAGAAGGGACTCTCAGCTTCCTGCTGTCCTTAATATACTCTGCAGGGATATTTGTGTTTCCCTCTGATGTCAGATGAAATGCAAATAAGAGGAAAAGAAATGCTCCCTCAAATTTTTTTTAAGCAGAAAAAAAATATATCCATGGCAGTGTGCAGTGTAAGCACATTTTGGACGAAGACTTTTTTCACCTTAACAAAATTAATCCTTTTTAAAATGCCTCCTAACTATGTATGTATTGCTTGATCCCTCAGATTTAGCTCCAAGATATGAGAGAGAGAAACTGAGAATAGGTCAAAAAACCAGCAGCAACAAAAGAAGAGAAAAACCCTGAAGTGTTCATTAAAATTATCTGAGAATTTTTAAATGCCAATGAAAACAACCATGAAAAAGTAATCCTAAAAAGAACAAGGACAACCATTATAGTACAGGTTTCTCTTATTAAAACTAGTGCAGCCACAATCAAAGGAAAATTGGGAAAATGCAATCTAAATAAGTACAAGAAGAAAAAAAAACTTTTAAGAAATCTGTGTTTACTCTGGCACGCGACTGGCCTACACTGCTTTTGACATATTAGGAAGATTTTTGGCTGGGAGCTCCTAAAAGCACTTAAAAAAGGCATATGTTTCTTTTCAGGATATAAGGGGTTTGGAATGCTTTCTTTAAACAGGATTCTTATAAATCCTTTTTTATTTATTTCTTTTTGTTTTTGTGAACTCGTTTTGGAACAATTTCCTTAACTCCATTCCTCAGACCATTTGAAATAATTATTTTACTGACTATTTTTGCCAATTGTGTGGCCTTAGCTATCTATATCCCCTTTCCAGAAGATGATTCCAATGCCACCAATTCCAATCTGGTAAGTCCTCAATGGTGTTTCTTCTTGTTATTTTGAAAGTTCTTTTGAAAAGTGATTGTGGAGACTTGTGATGGTAGAGAATGTAAATATATCCAGCAAAAATTAGAAAATTACAAGGATTGCTTTTGAGTGCTGTGTCTTGTCAAGTAATTTTACAGCCTGTTTCAGTGGAGCTGGTTTTAGGGAAGGATATTCCAGAAAGTTGCACAGGTGCTGTATGTGATGATTAACAAATTCCAGCATGCTGTAAAAGTGCTTGGTCAATTTTAACCTGCAGGTATTTGTGGGAGATGGTTTTTGGTCAGGGATTATCCTGGTGGTTTTTGTCTTACTGTGTGCCTTTGTCAAGTTGGTACTGTCCTCTCAAGTGATTCATAACTAATCAATGCTTGCATTGTGTGTGAATTTGGCTGAACAATATTTGTGGGGTTGGGTTTTTGTTTGGTTTTTAAAAAATTTTGGTTTTTTTTAAGTCCCTCTTGTTGGGTGAGAACATAGCTTTTCTCCTGTCACCACTGATGCCAGTGTTGGTACTTGAGGATTGAGCTGTGTATATAAAGGTAGAGTGTTTTCTTTTGGCTTAGAATGAAGACATAGCAAAGAATTCTGTTCAGTAAAGGCAAAACACAAACCAGCTCTGGAACTCAGTTCACTGAATTAACAGAAAATGTTTTTTTCCCCTGTCAAATATGTGAATAAATCTCCTACTTGTCGGGTTAAATCAGGATGAAAACTTACTCCCAGAGTTGAGAAGCAGGGATGCTATTTCCTGAATAAAATTTATTGAGACTGAACAAGTTTTAGAGCAACAGTGGAGGAAAACAAAATCCATATTTCTAAAGTAGCAACGACTGGGATGGCTGACAGACTTGGTAATTAAAAAGATTCATGCTGCTCTTGAAAGTCACTCATCTGATTAAATCTCTTGAAGTTTTAGAGAACACATTGTAAACTTCTGGAATTGTTGAAACAATACTTCTGTGCTTAAAAAAAAAGTAGCAAAAAACTTGTACTGCGGTGCATGTGCACTGTAACTCCTTAAAAAGGAATAAAGAGAGAAGCAGGAGGTGGTAAGTGATTGTTAACAATTTTCTGTACCTACAGTACACATGAGCTGGTCTTGTGTCTCTTGGGTTGTTCTTTATTAGTGTGACTTAGTGTTTAACAATGATGAATTGTGGTGTGTGTATATTTTGAACACTTCAGAAGGACACCTCTCAAAAGTTACTGTTTTATTAATGAAAAACAGATTCAGTTATTTTCCTGGTGAGGAAAGCAGGTATGTTCATTGCAAGTTCTGACTTGCAGGGTTCAGAGAGGAAAATGAAGCAGATTTGAAGGTGAGAGGACTCACAGCTTGTTTAGAGTTTAATTGGGTTGTGGGTATTTGCCTCAATTCAGTGAGGAGACTGTCTAAAACCAGGCTGGAAATAGGTTTGTAATTGAATGAGATGTATTGAAACTCTTCTAATAACAAGAAATATGTGCACATTGTGACTTGGATTTCCATTCTGCATCTGTTTTCCAAGACATCTTTTGCATCTTTTAGCATGTCTATAAAAACACTTGTGTTATTTGTTGTTAGAGTTTAAAAAAACCTAGCAAATCAAGAGTTATAATTTCAGGAAAGTTTGCAAGTTTTGCAGCCTTGAGGATGAAGAGGAATTGTTAATTTACCTAAATAGCTGTTTCACAGAAGTAAGGGAAAAAGAACGTTAAATAAATAATCTGCTTGCTTCCACTTCGTGTCCTAATGGAAAAAATAATTAAAACTGGAAACAGGATACTTAGTGTGGACTCTAAGTTATAGATCAGACCCTGGAGCTCTGACTGCTCAATAGCCTGTGATTTCCTGTTAGTCTCTTTGCTGTTGCTGGGTTTTGTGTGTTTTGTTGCTATTTTCTCTCAGTTTGCACACTTACTCCTTGGCATTTATACATTGCTGTTGAGGAACTCATTATCTGAATATACAGCATGTGCTGCATTCTATGAGTAAAGTCCTGAGCAAAAGGGAGGGGGCAAGGGAAAATAGGTGAGATAAGGGTGGGAAAATGTGTTAGTTGTGTTTGGGAATGGAATGAAAGGATAGGTGAGTTGAAGAAAAGTTATTCCATCAGGTAGGAGCTCTACAGGAGTGGGACCTTACTGTCCAAGAGCCAAATTGTACATGGAAAAGACTGGAAAGAAGCTGGGGTTAATATGTTCCTATAAAAGCTCATGTATATAATATTTTATTTTTTTCTACCTGTGAGCATCTATTTGACAGAGTTATTTTGTTGTTTTTGGGAGTTACAAAGGCTGTAAGGACACAGGTGAGGAGTTTTTGAGTGCATGTGGGTCATGCATAGACGTGTGTACTATGCAGAAAGGTGATTGAATGCATACAGAATTTTTCTAGCAGATCCCTCCATTAATTTTCATGTTGTAATTTAGCTGTTTTAGGGTTAAAGCTACCACAGAAATTTCCACATCCCTGGTTTACCAAGACATATCTAACTTCTTGAGATACAAGAAGGTACCTGCAGAAAGCACAATTGGCAGGAACTGTTTCACAAGCTCTGCAAATGCCATAACACTTTGCCAATAAACTGCCAGATTGGTATTTGGCTCTGAATATTCCTTCTCCAGAGTTTCATCATAACTTTTCAAATATTTTTTTCCTTGGTGACTGAGGTTAAAATCCAGTCTATTGCCTTCAAGCTAGTGGAGTGCTGAGGGAAGAGAAAGGAATCCTGGATTATGTGAGTGCCTTCTTTACTCCTCCCTGTAAAAGTAGGAAAATGTGCCTTTGACAAATAATTGCTGTGTATGAATTTCACATGTCCCTGGTGTCATAGAGCACATGCAGTGCTGTGTGCCCTCCCTGCGTACCTGAACAAAATCAGAATCTCTTCCATGTCTCCATTTGCCTTTAGCTGCAAGATCTGATATAATTCCTCTGTGATGAACACTGATAGTACATACAGAAGAATCCAGCAAATAACTTCTTCTCTTTTGCATTAGGAATTGTGAATAGCTGTTGTGTATTGCCAAGTTTAGGTTTAACACAACATAGATATTCTCCCTGTTTCTCTGCAATTGATCTTCCTATAACAATATTCCTGTACATCTTTGGGCTTTTTTATCAAGTCTAGGGATGATACCTTGGACAGTGAAGCCCTTTCAGTTTTGAAATGAACATTTATCCTAACCCCCAAATTTCCTATTTTTATGCTCACTGCAGTGCCTTTGTCACTGACTTTAAGAAATATGCCAGAATAGTATAATGTACTCATGAAAAATGCTTGAAATAGGCTTCAGCAGTTTTTATGTTAGTTTTGCAGTGTTACTGCAAAAGCAACTGGATAACTATTGTTACTGGAAAGCTATTGAACTTGGACAAATGGAGAGCAGTTGGATTAGGTACACTTTTTAAATATTAATCAACTTGCTGAGACTTAATTTAAATTTACAAATAAAGTAAGCTCGTGTATAACCCTGCATGAAGAACAGTTGTGTGTTAATGCAATCAGAAAAATTGGAGCTGCTTTGAGGGGAATTAACGTCAGCCTGCATCAGAGGCTGTGGCTGATGCAGAGGCTTTCTCCTTGTTATCCCTGCAATTATGCATTAGGACAGAGATAACATACATTTAGGAATAAAACTATAGACTGCCTGAGATAGGAAGCTGAGAGGAAAATGCTTCTGTCACTTTACTGGCAGCTGCAAATGGCACAAGCCTGGTCAGTGTCACAGCATGGTGATAATATAATGAGGTTGAGACCAAGGTTTACAACACCTTCCAAGGAAGGCAACTCTGTTGGTTGTTTATGCTTTGGATAAAGAGCAGGGAGATCTTATTCTTGTTTTGTTTCCTTCCTTGTCCTTCTTACAGGAAGGAAATCCTGTTCTATACTAGTGAAATGTAAAGCAAGATCTCTTGTGTTTATATGTGACCTTATGGGATGTCACCTTCAGACTAATTTGACTAAACTTCAAATAGGACCCTATAAAAAGAGACATGGGATTTCTGCTTGCTTGTCAGTCCTTGTGCTGCCAGTGTTTGTGTTTCCCTACGGACAGGGGGCTTGCCTTTCAGGAAATGTGGCTGCTTTATTTCCTGGTCTTTGTGGGAATATCCTGTAAACCAGAAGATCTCTATACCAAAGAAAGAGAAAGCTGTTTCCATTTATTTCTGGCATTTTTAGGAGACTGACACAATAGGCATGGGTATGACTATCTACTACATTGCTAAATATTGGCATAACAAACTTCTAGAATTCTCTGATACAAAAATTCATGAAGTTACCACATGGAACAGGTTCAATTTTTCTTGTGTGACATTAAAAAGTGTTAGGGGGCAAAGTGGGGGTGAGGAAGAGAAAGGATGGCTTTTCTGGGTGAGGAAGAACACTGCACAAAAAGCTTTTGGTTGTGTTGTATCCCTGCTCTCACCCTCCTGTGTGCCAGTTCCCAGCTGGTGAGTGAGCAGAAGGATGAGAGATGACAACATCAGGACAGAGGGACAGAGTGCACACTGAGCTAATAACCTGTGGGTTTGGTACCTTTGGTACTGCTGCAGCTGGGGGAGCTCACAGAGTCAGGGTGTTGGAGGGATGAGGGACAGAAGCTGGAAAAGCAATGCTGAGACAGCTGGAAAAGGGATTGGAGTCAGAATGCGAAGAAAGGAAGTTGTGCCAAAAATTCCTGGAGGGCTTCTTCCAGAAAGATTGTGAATCACTGTGTGAGTCTGAGGAAAACTTCCTCAGAGGAATTGAGGAATTAGGGTTTTTGAGAAATTGAGGAATACAATGGATGTTAGGCTCAGTTTCCCAGAGTTCTTATCTCAGCGTCCCTAGCTGTAGAGAATAACAGGATGGAAGAATAAGCTTTGGGTTTGAGAGGGAGGCATTCAGCTTGTGTGCTGCTCCTGGTGTTGGCAAGCTGTATGGCCTTGGATAAACTGTCATCTCAATTTTTCCATCACACTAGTGCAGGAAATGCTGTAGAAAAGACTGTAAGGGAAGAAGAAAATCCCTAGCCATCAATCCCAAGATAGTAGTCACTAAATAAAAGAAATGTAACATAATGTAATGTCTTCCCAATGATGTCTGAACACTGGCAGTAGACATGGATACTCCTATGCACTTGCAGTAGGACTCCAAGTTGTACAAAATGGAAAGAATAAGCTGTTGCACTAACCCAACTCCATGGAAAGAGTAACTTGAAATGTGTAGGTTGTAAGTTTCTGTGTAAGTGATTTTGAAATTTTAGCTGTATGTTTTGGTTCTGATTGATAGCAAGTTTATTGGTTGAGTCCAAGCATTAAACCATTTATGCCATTTTTGTAGACAGCTCTGATTACTGTTTTCTCTATCTTTATGTGTAGGCTTTCTAAATGTTAACAACTGTGTTAAGTGTGAGTGTTAGCTGAGTTTGTTTTTCCAGGTGATAATTATTCTTGTTTATCAAACCTCAGGTTCAGTGTAGGATTTCTGTGTGTTTCATTTGGACTTTTTATCTGTTTAGAAAAGCTAGAAAAAGTGAAAGCAGGCAAAAAAAAAGAGTATTTAAAAAGTGATATTTTCACTGTATTCTAATTCCTGCCATCACAAAAGTAACACTTACAAAAGCAGTGGAAATTTTCGAAGTGGTGGGTCATTTTTGCATTGTCCTTTTTGATACTAATATCCTTATCCTTCTCTAAGTCTTTGGAATGTTAGGCTTCTGTTCATGAGCTCTTCAGAGTCTTTTAATGACATTAGGAAGGAAATATAACCATCTAGAAGGTCTAGAAATTCAAGTGAGCATATTACATGTCACCTTTAGGTTCCTTTATGTATAGTTTCTCTTATACTTCATTATTGAGTTTTAAGTCAGGCAAGCTTCCCATTGACTTAACTGAAGTTTGACTGTCACCAAAAACCATCTACTAATTCAGTGCATGCCATTGACAAACAATTGCTGGAACATTGGGCATTGCTGACGTGTACAAAATCATTGACTCTAAAGGCAATGCTCCATGTGCTTGGCCTAGCTAGAAAAAAACCCCAAGAACTTTCCATAGCTCCCTTAGAAATAAAATAATGAATGTGCCACTTGCCAAGAGACAGAATTGCCAAAAGGGTGGAATGTTTTGTGTGTTTGTCAGTTTTGACTGGGTATTCCTCTAGAGGACAATTCCTATTTTCTCCTATGCTTTCTAATTCCTGAAACATGAATATGTCATAGCAGCTTTTCAGTCCTCCTGGCTGAATGACAGCCTCAAAGCAAGATGAGACCATTCTTGGATTTAGCTTTATAAAATGCTGGACAATGCATAATTGATGCTGTCAATAACCTCATGGAATGAAATTTCTGGCATTTATAAATCCCAGGAAGAACCTGTAGTCAGCCAAGATCCTTCTTAATAATATGATGTTGGGAGACCACTGGTTAGGGAAAGACTTCCAGAGAACAGCAGGAAATATTCAATAACGTCTTTGCAGTGTGTGTTGCATTTCTGGTGGATGCTGGAAGTTTGGCTCAGCAGGTTATCTCCTCAGAAAATTGTTTCACCTAAGCCTAGGCAAGGGACCATCTTTGGACACAAGTGTTTCCTGGCCTTTTGCTCCAGCCTTAGCAGCTTGTGATCATCTCTGGGACACCAAGGAATGCATATTTGGCTCAGTGGAGACACTTTAGTGGTGCATAGCTGTAAAATTTGATAGAGACACGATATAAATTAATGTCCTGGTGGTTGTAGTGAGCTTATCAATACAGAGCTTGAGCAGCCAGAAGAGCACCTTTGAAATCCCTGTTACCTTCCAGGGATTGCTGCTGGAACCCTTCCTTTCCAGCCTCTCTAGCAGGGTGCCAGCTCCTTTAGCCCTGTGTGCTAAATTTGGCAATGGCACGTGTGAGATGCCCAGCTCCCACAGCAGCAGCTTTCCAGAATGGGAATGGGTTGTGTGTGCCTCCCTGGATAGCTGTGCTGGCAAGTGTGCAGCTGTTTTTTCAGGCTGCCCTGATAAACTTGCACTGGTGGAGAGCGTGGGGTTTTGGAATTTGTCATCTTCTGCTGGTTTGCCATTGTCTGTTGCTTGTAAAATTTATATTTAGGTAGCCTATATTAGGAACTGAAGCAAACATCTTTTGCATATGGTTATCTTCATCTGGTATGTTGAAATGTTTTTCTACTTAGCAATAAATGTGCTTAATCTTGTACTGTGACTTTCATCTGAAGCATGGTGAATGCTTTTTATGTGGATGTTTTAAAATGTTTCAGTTCTATTACATGCCCTCAAATATAAAATCTCACACAAAAGTGGAACTTGCACATGATTTTATTATTACCCATTGAAAACCACTTGCAGTGCTGTTATCCTTGTGTGGCCTTTTTGTCTGAGTCACTTTTAAACAAGAATCCCTATTTAGACAAGATTATGCAGGCAAACATGTGGTCACAAAAGATCTTTTTTTTAAAGATCTAGTTGTATAATTGTTTCACAATCTCAACTTGTATTTAAAAGCAAACAAACAGAAAGCTTCTCATTATGGTCATCAAAATAATGGCTGAATCTGTACAAAAGGCACATCAATGCCCTTCAGGAGCAGTTGGCTGAGATGAAGAATGTGAATTGAGATAACATCCAAGGGAATGCACAGCTTCTCTACCAGTGTTTGAATCATAACAATGACAAAGGAAGGTCCCAAACACACTCAGGGTTGGTGTCACTGTGGTGGCAGGTATTGGGGCACTTAATTGTTAAGGATGGTTTTGCTGTAGAACAAGGAAATTTGCTGCTTCTGCTCTTTAAAATCACTGCTGTCCTTGCAACAAATGGGATAAAATAAAGGAATTCCAGCTTCCTGCTTCTGTTAAATGCTTCAGGTGCCTCCTGAGTCCAGGAACTTAACTGGGCATTTGCTTGTGCAAATAATGAAGTTCAGCTATACAGTGGTACTGGAGTTTCATCTGGGATTTTCTGTGAAATCCAGTGCTGTGTGCCCAAGCAGGGAGAGTACCAGGTAATATCTGCCATCTACATGGAGATGTCTGGGCTGGATGTGCAGCTGTGGTTTGCAACTTCTGTTGCATTGATATGGACCAGAAAAAATCTGATAAATATAATTTCACCCAAACAACTTGTATGCTAATTGTTCTAAGTCATTGACAATGATATATTCCCTAATTCAACCTGAATCAAGTTTTAGCTGTGAATCAAGCCACTTGTTTTTTATGGTTGTTTTTATGTAATGTTTTCATTGTATCCTACTTCTCATTTGGCAATCATAGTTTTTTATCCATCTCAGGGGTGTGATGCTTTCCTCCTGACATAAATAAATTCTTGTTTATAGCAGTTCATATCCCAGCATTGCCCTTTACTTAGTCAAATTAAGTGTTTATGACATTTTACATGTTTTATATTTTATTACATCTTCAGCTTTTTTTAATATTGGATATATATATATTAATGTCCAGATCAACTTGATCTCCAATTTCATTGTCCCTAGAATACATGTAGCACTGCTGCTGTTTTATTTTCCTTTTGACACACCAGGCTGTTGCAAGCAAGTATTTGTCACCTCCCAGGGAAAAAAGGAAGAAGCATCTGAGTGTTTTATCCTTTCAGAGGCCATGAATATGATAATGTTTGAGTATTTTTGATGTTTTTTCTGCACTGAAATCTATGGAGGAAAAGAAAAAGTGAAGGAAGAAATCAATCAATGTGGAAATGTATTTGTAACTCAGAAGGTCTAATTCTGCTGAATTTTGAGCTTGCACTTAGCAGTCCTAGTAGAGAGGATATGGCAATATGAGGGACAGAGCAGTACAAAGAGCAGGGGCTGATCTAGGGAAAATGCAGTGTGGTGTTTGAGAGAAGTACAACAGATAAAACCTTGGAAATACTTCTGGTAAATAGCTCTTGAAGTAAAGTCAGTCCTGGCTGAGAGTTCCCTTTGGAGATGTTTAGCTTTGCTTTCACATTTCAATATGTATTGGAAAAGGAGACAGATCACAGCTTGTGTGACCATGGGTTTCCCTCAGTTCCCCTTGGTTTCTCAAGTTGTTTGAGTATATATGAGTATATAGCTAGAAATGTTGGGCTCTGATGTCAATTTAAGGAGTTTGCTTAAAACAGTTTTCTGTGGTTCATTTCCTCCTTCCATCTATCACCCAGACCTGAACCAGACACATCTGCCTGTTTGTGTGTCACTGCTGCTCTTTAATAACACACAAAGAGAAGCTTCACTGGATGCAAACAATTCTTCAATGAACAGTCATTTTCCAAGCAGAATTCTCATATTACTGGTTCTTTGGTACATCTTGGCTTTATTTTTGTTTTTTTAATGCATTCTACTCCCTTGCCTCAGGCAGAGCAGCAGCTGCATGTGCAGGAGGGGAGCCTCTCCCTCCTGTCTCACTGGGGTGGGCAGCAGGTTCTCTCAGCAGCCTGGGCAGGAGGGAAGGCTGTTTCTGCTTTTGGAAAGAGCAGGTGAGGCCTTGCACTGCTCTGCCTTGGCCAGTGTTTGAGCTTTGGTCAGGAGAGTGCTCAAACCCTGCTCTAATCAATGCCTCTGCAGAGCACTGTTAGTTCAGTGACAGCCACGCTGCTCTGGGTGCCTCTGGCTACAGGAACTGATGTGCCTTTACTGTTCCAGCCCAGAAGGCAAACTGGGCTCTGCAGAGCCTTTGACCTTTTGAAAGCATGAAAATCCATAGGGAGCTGAAAATTATTACTTTTTCATTGAGCTGCTTAAAATAAAGTGGCCTATGACCTCTCGAAAGTATGTCTGACCCTGTGGGACTAGGGAGAGACCAGATGAACTAGACCATACAGAACCCAGAGGTGAGCACAAATTCCAAGTTTTAGGCAAATTCCATAGATCAGACTGCATTTTAAAGTGGAAGGTCAAGATTTCAGGCTCCTAGTGTTGCTTTCTGCTGGTCATATCAACTCATGCTATATCTGCTTTATCAAGAAAATGGAAGATGTTTGTGCTGGTAAGAAGAACCTCACTTCTAATTGAAAGCTCTTAAAAGATGATATAACCTGAAAAAATAGAGAGCTTTTTCCTCCATACATTTTTCTACTGCTCTACAAATTTGCACTAAGAATGAAAATGTATTTCTTAACTCTGTGTAAATTCTGACAGATTCTGTTAAAAGGGCTGTAACTTTTTTCTATGTTATCACTATTTCCTGATGATGATAATTTGGTTCTTTCTACTGAAAATCCTCATTAGCAGCATGTTTGAAGGATGGCCATTGGAGGTAGATAAAATTTTTGATTTTGCTGTCACTAGCACAGCAAAGAAGTTATTGGGCAACTCTTATTAGCATGTTATCCAAAAAGCTGGTTGTGCCCAGTGCTTGTGTTCAGTTGACCTTGGATGTAATCTGGAAACCACTCTGAAAAACTGCTGCTCTCCAATGTGTAATAACAGTTTGATAAGCTTGACCTGCATTCCTTGATCCTAAGCTCACACTTGTGCTTTTGGCTGTGCTGAGACTGTTCAATAGCTCCCAATTCTCTGATAAATACACTTCAGCCTGCTCTGCATCAGCGAAATCAGGAACATGCAGGTTGATCTCAGTGGGTGAGTGAGTGTTGTTGGAACAGCTTGCAAACAAAATGTTTCCTCTGCTGTTTGGCTACTCCTGACATGTCTCTCCATCTTCTCTCCATGGTACCTGCTGGAGCCCTGCACTGCACACAAGTGATTATGTAGTTATTCTCTTCTGCTATCAGTAAATATGCTTTAATTGAACTACAGACCAAAGGGCTGATTGTGAGCTTTGAGCCTCTTCTATTATCTTGCTCTATTAAAACCTGTTGTTTTAGATCTCCTGGTCTGATTCACAAAAGTAAGGTCTGAAAGCTTGTAAGCAAATCCAGATCTTGCTTGCTGAGACACAGATAAGAACATGTTTTCCTACGTCATGCATAAGTGAGTAAAGGGGTGATGATTATAAAGCAAACACTGAGCAGAAAATGGCTCATAGAATAATGCACGGGAAAAGCACTTAGTAAAATTTTTAAAAAGCCCTCATACTATGCCTGGCCATCAAGGATTGAACAACAATTTGTTCAGACATTTAATGTAAGGACAAGAAATTGTTCCTGCTTCAGGATACTTGCCATTTTCTTTACAATAGTGAAATACTGTGTACAGCCCTAAATGTTTTGGAATCTAATCTCATCATGTCCGTCAGATGACCATGCTTGAAGTATTTATTGATGAGGCTGGATAAATCTGAGCTGAAGAGAACACCACTTGTCAGGGAGTGAGTAAAATCCTGGGCATGGTGCCAGACTCAGGGACAGTTTTGCCTTGATGGCACATAGTGATTTATACTTGTCTTTGCTTCCATTGCTGAGTGCTAGAACTGGGAGAAGAGAGGCAGGAGGAAAGCAAAACACTGTATTCTCACATGCATGTTATTTACTCAGAAATTAAAATCTGCTCATTGCCTCATGATTTATAGTAAAAAAAAAACAACAAACAACAAAACCCCCAAAAAAACCACCTAGCTTTGATTTAGATTAGAATCTGTAGTATTTTACATATATGATGGTTGTTGAGTCTTTCTCAACCTAAATAGTTTTTTTTGTTGTTGAAATACTCATGGTCCTGTGACAGCAAAAGTAGTTTGTTAAATCATCTTGCCCTGAACAGCTGATAAAACAGGCTTGAGTTCTTACTAAGTCTTTTCTTGCTACTTGGTGCTGTTTTGTTTCAGTGAGCAGAAGTTTATTCTCCAGTCTGCTTTTAGTGAATTGGAGAAGTCTATAAGCTTTATGTTGCTCATCTTCCATCTTTAAGCAGCCTTTTATGACTTTCAGTAAAACCTTTTGTTTCAATGACTTATTAAAATGAAGTTTTGCACTGGGGAGCTGAATGACTGACTTCAACAAGGAGCAGCAGTTCCCACCTATTTCCTGCAGCCTCACAGGAAAAGAGCATTCCTGGACAAAAGTTGAGTCAGGAATGACTCATTTTTCATATTCTTCCCCTCTGACATTACTTCAAGAACAAGAAAGAGGTTTAGTCTGAAGCATTACTGTTGTATAAAATCACACAAAGCTTAACTCCAGAGGAGAGTGGAACAAGAATTTGGGAGACAGGTCCATTGAGGATTAATAATTAGGTAAAGTGCATCCAGCTGAGGAAATCCTCTGAGCTGAAAATATTTGGGACTGGGAGAAGGATGGAGAGGCACAAGCCTGTCTTGTCACTGATCTCCCTTTGGATTTTGACTTTGGTTGCTCCTGGAGGCACAGTTCTGAGTCAGATCAAGTATTTTTAGGAGGGGTGGGGGAGCCTGAAAGCAGAAGTTTGGGGTTCAAAACAGAGAAAGAGTTCAATGCTTTTTGCTTCATGGCTTTGTGGCCAACCTTCAACAGGCATGGAATGAAAGGAAAGGAACCAGTGTATTTTGAATATCTGTCTTTTAAGGTCAGTAGTCCTTAATTTTTCATAGTCCCTTCAATTCTTCAAAATTGTTTGGGTTGGAAGGGGCCATCAAGATCCTCTAGTTCCAATGCCTTTGTGCTGGACAGGGACATTTTTCCACCAGACCTGGTTGCTCAAAGGCCTGTCCAACCTGGCCTTTTAGTTTGGTTTAAGGGAATCTAATTCTAAGTGAAGCTCAAGATCTGTGGCTTTTTATTATAATATCTGAGGAAAGAGAGAGGTTCAAGGTTGTCAGCTGAGATGTTCTTGCTGAGACAGTAATGTAGGAACCACCAAACTCAGACATCTGAAAATGCACTTTTATCTCAGATTTTTTTTTTTTTTTTTTTTTTTTTTTTGTAATGACTTTTGACTTCATATGTATTGTGGGGTTAAATCAGAATGAATGTGGGAAACAAATTCTGATTGAGACTGGTAAAACTCTTTATAGGGAATTTTCTACTTCTGCATCCCTTCAAGTGGGAGGTTTCTTCCTGAGAGCAAGTCTTTAATTCCCTGTCATTAGGTTTTTAATTAGGCAGGTCATCAAAGCCACGTCTTGTAAACCAAATGGACCAGAGATTCCTGCCATTCACAGCAACACGTTATTCATGTGATAATGCTGATCATATATATGATTATGTTGCCACATTAACTTGGCATTTGCAAGAGCAAAACTAAATTGTGCTTTCCATATCTTTTAGAATGCTGTAATGTATTGTAAAAGTGGTCTGGTTAAATTTTGTTTGGAGAGTTTAGTAATTGGGAAAGAATATTCAGTAAAAATTTCTCAGGTACAAAGACTTCAGAGTGATATTGAGCTGAGGTGGCAATCTTAGCTAGAAATTAAGGGGTAGGAAAGAAAATAATTTCAGTGTTTTGTTTTTTTGTGATACAGCCCTAGATTCAAAACAGCTATCTTTAATTCTGTTTTCATACTGCAGTTAAGCAAGAAAAATTAGAAATCTGCAAGCCCTGCTTTAGTCTTGGCAATGTAGGTTCACAAGCAAGCTGACAATTCAGCATCAGCCTTGTGACAGTTATACTCATGATGTCCTTTGGTGGCTTTATTTCAAGGAGCTTTTAGTGGAGAGTCACATACAAGGACTCTAAAGGAGATGGCAGGACCCAAGACATTTCAGCCTCTCTCCTGGGAAAACAGACCTGGCAGCATGGTCTAGATACTGTCCCTATTTTCATCAATTCCCCAGCCACTCTCAATCCAGATATAAGTGTCCCAGATATCTGAAAAAACAGATCCCTCCAAGGCCTCAGGAACCTTGCTGGAGCAGAATCCTCTCAGTCTTTCCAATGAAGTCCCTGCCTGGGGAACTTGCTTAGGAGGCAGCTCAGGAGAAGTTGTGCTCAGTGCTCACACACAGCATCAACAAGTGCCAGCTCTGGTCACACTGGGCTGTCCCACCCTGTCTTAACAAGGCACCTGCTTCCCTTTCACTCCTGCCACTTCTGTGCAGGGGAAGCACAGCACCAGCCTGGCATTTGTGCAAGGTTAGCCAGCTGTGCAGAGATTGTTCTGGAACCCACTCAGAGATGGTTATGGCAGAACTTTGAGGGGGCTGCATTCACACTCTGCATAAGCAACAAATTGGAATTTCTCTTGGCCCAGGAATTAGCCTGGGATGGGCTCTGTGGCATCTAGGTCAGTCTCTAGTGCTGTCTGGGTGCTGACTCTTGATATTGGAAAGTATCCTGCTGGTTTTGCATTAGTTTTTGGCAGTTCTCAAATTTTCTAGGAAGACAGCTCAGCAAAACTATCCTGAAAGCCAGTAAAAATAACCTGGAAAATTGCTTTTAGCTGGCTAATGTATCACCAGGACATCATTAGAATCCAGATATTGATGCATTTGCAAATGGAAATATTTTTCTCTGTGCACATGCTTCTGTAATATTTTGCGGTTAAATTTATTTTTTATTGATAAGCTTTCCTTTATGGACTGCTATGAGCTGCTACTTGTTTCCTGAGGATTTAAAACTACTCTAGTGCAGCTTTAAATTGCAGTTGTGAATTTTAAGATGGTTAGTGCTGTGTTACCCACTCTGAAATTGGATCTTTTTGGCTTCCAGTTGGCCATTGTGCCCTCTGTATCAGCAGCTGGAGAGGATGATTAGCACAGGCTACTTTCTGGACCACTGAACTTCTGGGAACCTCACATTCTAAACAGGACAGCAATACTGGAACACATCCCACAGAATTAAGAGGGTCTAGAATGGTTCTTCAGGTCACCACATTCACTTGCACTTTACCTAAATTCAATCTCTGGAAATGTTGATGGTGCTATCTTTTTATTTTTTTTTAATGGCATAGAAGTCTGACCAGAACCTTTCTTGTGATATCATTCTAATTTTCACAACTTTTCTAAGAATAGAATTGTCATGTGAAAGCAATCATAGAGTCACAGCTAATAAGGAAATGAATACTATGTTTGTTGTTTGGATTTCCTTGAGTTAGATACTTGGAGTTAGGACAGGTTTCAGTTCCTTTATGACACTTGTTAAAAAGAACAGTTTCAGCAAGGTCATGAGAAGGTCATAGGAGCCACATAAATATCATCTGTAAGGGGTTATAATATTCTGCACCTGTAAATTATAAGTGTGTGTATCATGACAATGCCTTTGTCATTTTAGTAATAGTTAATATAGTGATTCTATGAAAAGCAGTTCAGTTCTATTAGGAACACTAATTATACACTTTTGAAGAGACTCTCCTAGTACATAGGACAAAGGAGTTATAAAATGGTTATAAAAATCCTTGAGTTGAAACTTTCTGGTAAGTGACTCAGGCTGATAGGCCTAATTCAACCAGCACAAATAAATCCAGTAAAAATATATGTGACCCAAATTATGTGAATATGTGCTATCACAGGCACTTTTTAAGGACTGATTTAAAACTGGAGAGTTAAATATTTGTGTCTCTCCAAATTAAATTGAGTCATTATCAGTAAGATTATGTACTTGTTTATTGAAAGATTTTTTTTTGAAAAGAGATGGAATCTACATTTGTTAATTTTTATGATTTATTTTTTAAGCAGTGTTGAACTATATTGAATAACACGAGCAAGATGGCATGTAAACCCGGGTTTGGGAATTGTTTGCAGTTGTGAATAAGCTCATTGTTTTTACATTATGTTGGTGCTGAGAGGTTCTGTGTCCCTTCATTACTAATGTGAACATTTTGTTGCTGGCAAAGTGTGAGTTCTGCCCGTGGTTTTTGGATGACACTTTTTATACCTGAAGCTGCATTGCTGTCCTTGGTTCTGGGGCTGGAAAAGGATTGTTTTGTCTGACTGAGCTGTGAGGACAACTTGCTAACACTTTATATGAAGTTCAGAGTTAAATACTAATGCAGTGCAGAATCTGGAAAATATGAAAGCTAAAACTTAAGGCATCAGTGCTATCCCTGCCATCAGGGAAATTCTTTAAAAACTTCTCCAAGCCTCAGAGCTATGCCCAACCCCATTGTGCTAAGCACAGAGAACAAAAGCTGATCCCTGTGGTGTTTTGCACCACTTAATTAGTGGCTTGTCTGAAGTTCCTTCTGTCTTCATTCAGAGCCAGGATTAAAAAATATTGAGGAAATGATTTTTTTTTTTTTGTTGTTTGGGCTTGGTTGTTTACTAAATCTTATCTAAAGTACAGAGAGTTCTGCAACATTTCTAGCTACCAGCTAAAAGTGAGCAAAATGGGGCTGAATTTAGTGAGTTAGTATGACTCTTAAAGCTGAACAGTCCAATAGAGAATTAACACCTATATTATTTATACTTTTGACCCAATAACCAAACTCCTGTGACCTGCAGTGCAGCACTAACCATCCAACCAAAAACTAGGGTTTTTGAAGAAGGAAGAACACTGAAAAGGAGATACCACCCAAAATCTTTCATCTTGTTCCATGTCTATTACTATTTTATAAAAACCTCAAATTCAAAACC
The DNA here is from genome assembly GCF_903797595.1 of Erithacus rubecula. Classification (NCBI taxonomy): domain Eukaryota; kingdom Metazoa; phylum Chordata; class Aves; order Passeriformes; family Muscicapidae; genus Erithacus; species Erithacus rubecula. The sequence continues at coordinate 2,708,576 of NC_136686.1, forward strand.
CTTCACCGTGTGAAATCACACACTTCTATTTAACTACATACCTGTGATTTTAATTCCATCACCCAAATTTAGGAACCTTCTCCAAAGCCTCAAGTCAAAAGCAATGTTCTCCTGGGGGTCAGTGCCAGAAAGCTCAGAAAGCCCAAAATCCTGAGGTTTCTGGGATCCAACAGATCCCTGCCCCAAATCTTGGTCAGATCTTGGAAGAAGCAGTCCTGTGTGACTTGAGCAGTTTTGTCCCAGTGCTGGGCTGCTCCTCACAAGTGTGAGCAGAGAATCTGGCTGCCAACACAAGCTGTTATCTGAGTGAGCTTATCTGCCTATCAAGAGCTATCTTGAAAGCAAGTGGCAGATATCATACCAATTATTGCTTTACAAGCCTATTTTTAAGAGTACATGAGTTTGCAGAACATTTTCAGTTTCTTAAACTGTGTAAATTTACCAAAGCAGGAGAAGGTTTAGCATTACTCTATTAGAGCACTGTATCTGTCAGTGTAAAACTGAAGTTAATATTTTTTTAAGATACTTTTTCTGATATGGTACAACTGGGAGATGTCTTGTTGCTTTTTGTATGTCTAGAAGTACAATCAAATACCACTGCCTCAAAAAAAACCATTTGAGATTATAAAAGTCACTAGATTTTTTTGTGCTTTATTAAAGTAGCTCTGAACTACTATGATATATATATATTCACCTGTATCTAATGAATAGAAGATAAAAAATCAGAAGAGGATAAAGTAAACTTGACACAAACTAAACCAACCAATAAAATAAGCCCATAAAGTGGGATTTTGCCATCTTTACTGCCCTTTCTCCTCTACATGGAATAAATGTCATGACTCTTACACTGCTTTCAAGTGCTCAGAGCTAAGGAATTTAGGCCTATTCTGGCTCACTGAGGATGAGAAGGGAAGAGAATGCCTCCTATAATCAACCAGTCCATTTTCTGTAACATTTCTGCTTTCATTCTGTGTTTAGGTTCTCCTTGTGCCCAAACCCCCTTGTTTTTTTGTGATTTTATGTTTGATAAGTGACACACATTAAATTAATTGAGCACTGAGGATCACAGTATTTTGAAATGAATTTTTGCATGGTTAGTCTGAGGCTGTGGACAAAGGGTTGTGTTTTAATTTATAGGGAGTTTCCCATTTTGTGGTGTAGGTAGTAAATCAGGAAACTGGACTAAGTTGAGAGAAGGAACTATAGGTTTAAGGACTCTGTTCTCTTATTGCCTTTAGATACTCAGCAGGTGGATAACAATTCTAAATTGAACAAAGCATAGTTTTTAAAAAGGATAGCTTTAAAAGAACTGTCTTATGATAACTTTGTCTTCAAAAAAAAGAAAAATGCTTTTTAACTAGCAATTAGGAATGGAGTAATCACAATAAGTTGCTCCCTTATTTTGTGGCCTTTGCAGTTCTGCCTTCCTTGACCTCTTAAAGCAAGATGAGTTATAGACACTAAATACTTTTCCCATTCCTTAAGTCTGAATCTAGGAGGGAGATCTGTTGTTACATGGTACAAAACATTGGTTTAGCACCAGGATGGAGAAGGAGAGTTTTCTTCTAGATCCAGAGTGATTCAAATAAAATACTGCAATAATTCAACTCCAGTCATTGCAGTGAGTCACTGTCCTGAAGACTTTGTGGTGTGACACTGCAGTGGATTAAGACAGACTCTTGCATCTTTTCTTTGTGCATGACAAGTGATTTTTGGAAGAGCTGTGCAGCTGGCAGAGAGGTGTGACCACGTCTATCTCCTTGACAGGCCTGACACTCTTCCAGCTACATTAGGTAAAATTAACTTATTGACTGGGGACAGCTTCTAGTTTGTGCCAGGACAAGGAAGAAGACCTTGAACATGATTCACCTCCTTCATTCTGTTTTTCATGAACTTTATAGTATGTGGGTTGTGTCAAGGGTAAACCTCTTTGCTAGCAACACAAGTGGTTTGGTTTTTTTCACTCATAACTCTGCATAGAAATTTGTAAAATGCTTATAAAGATGTTAATTTGTAGGATTTCTGATAAAACAGTGGTAGCTGGGCTCCAATCAAGGAAATTTATCATCATCATAGTCTAATTATGCAACAGATTTGGACATAGGAGGTCCCACCGCCTGTGGGAGTCAAGGAAGTACCTCACATTTCTATTTTCCACGTGGTCACAAATTTCTAATCTTGTCCAAAGGTGTGATGGAGATTTTGTACTTTTCTATGAAATGTTAGAAACTAACATTAATATAGAGAATTATTGATATAATAGTTAGAACTAGTAATATAGTAGTTAGAAACTATTGGGCCACTACCCAATATAAATTAACTGACCAGAGGAGTGAGCTGGCTCTATTGGGTATGAGTTTGTAGGGTAACTTAAATTATTTTCCTTTCTGATATTTTTTTATAAATATGTATCAGGGTGGCAAAACTTTGATCCTGTGGTTGTGTTTGAAATTCAGTAGGCTGGGTATTACTGTCTTTGATCTGGAGTGTCAAAATTTATATTCTTGATAAACTCTTGGAGTGCATTGGTGTTAAGACCAAAAAGGAAGACCAAAGCTATTTTTGTGTCCATGAATGGAGAATGTGGCAATGAATTCCAGTACTGATATAAAAGCTTTTATTTATTCAGTCAGGCTTTTCTGCTTCACCTGCTACATTTCCTATCTGTATTAAGAAAAAGGGAAGAAAGCATGTCAAACTTGGGAAACCACACTTTCTGAAGGAAAAAAAAAAAAAGAATTTCAGTGGCTTTGATTCTTAGTTCTGAAAATTCAAGCAGAAGAAGTATGCTCAGCACTTCTGAGAATTAAACCACTGCTCCAGATGCTGAAGAACAGATGTAGAATGCCAACTTCAAGCAGCTGCTCCACAAACTCTTGCCTTTTGTAACAGATATCAGTGAATACAGGCAGTACCAGCAGCAGTATGGCACAACATCCCAGAAGCTGAAAAATGAAAATTCCTCTATGATAATAGGCTAAAATCTATTTAAATTTCTATTTTCTGGGCTGATTCTGCTGCATTATGGATCAAAGAACTGGCTGAAGAGTTGGAGATGGCATTGTTCTATGAAATATTTTTTTTAATCAGTTTATAATGGCTGTAATTCCTAGCCCAATTCTCTCCATAGAAGGCTAGAAATAATTTAGTTTTTAAGTGGAGGAACTCTAATTTTTTAGCCAAGGTGTTTTGAGCCCAATTTACATGTTTTCATTTATGAGGATGAAGAAAAATAGCTCAAATATGGATGAAACTTAGATGGAAAAAATAAGAACTCAAACTATAAAATTATACTGGAGAAGGTCATTTATATGCATTTTGCTATAAGAGTAAATTGAATAACAAAATAAAGGTGGTAAGTTTGACACAATAATGAAAAAGAACTAATTCATTAGACACTAGCAGACTTTTTAAAAGTGGAAAATCTGTCCAAACACCATTAGTAGATTGGAGCAAAATTTATGACAATCTCAAAATATGTTTTTTTTTAAATATAGGAAGGTAAGTACAAAAAAAAAAAAAAAAAAGAGGCCGGAAGATGTGATGTAAAATAACTGAATATTTAAACAGGGGATTCTACTTCTAGTATCAGATGACATAAAGAAATTTTTATCAGAAAATATTGAAGAAATGGTTCATTTTAACCATTTTTAAATAGAGAAATTTAACATGGCCTGATGAAAATGCAAGTTTTGGTTCAGACTTATGTTTCTGTGTGTATTTGTAGTTCCATGCTCTCATTGGCTTGCACAGGATTGTTTGGAGTTTTTTGGATTGGAGTGATGGGAATTTGCAGATGTTTTTTAAAATTGCTCTGAAGTATCTGTAGTAATAATCAGAATATAAGGAGAGAATGAAAGCAGCAGATGAGACATGTCCAAACTAAGCATTATGAACAGATAGACAAAATCTGAGAAGTTAATATCTGTATTTAAAAATCTGGGATGACTAGTGCCAAAAGGGGCAAGGATGAGTTAGGATTTGGTTCTCACCCTGCCACAGGTTCTTTGCAAGTGAACCACTGAACTTAAGCTCAGGAGGAGTCTTAAATTCAATTTAATTTTCCTTTTCTTGGGATTTCTTTATGATCAGTTGTGTTTCAGTTGTTGCTGAGTTCACCTACCTGGCTATGGTTTTGGAGATGTAGCTAAGATGAAATAATTTTTCCTTTTTCAGTCTTCTGGTCAAAATTGTTTAAACCAGACCTTGGTTTTTAATGGCACTCTGTTCATCAGAATAATATCTACATCTGCTTGAAGCTTGGCCAGCAGTAGTCCTCTGCATTGCTTGGTGCCTGGCAACCCTCATCAGGGCCAGTGTTTCCATCCACTTTCCCTCTCAAGTGTTTTCCAGTTCCTTGTAGCTAGGGTATGAAATAAAAACAGCCTGGGGGACACTCACCTCTGTGTGCCATGGCAATAGCTGATTTTATGTACTTCAGGGCAAGCTTCCTGTGGCAGCCAGCCCTCCAGATCATTCTTTATTATTCTAATATTGTGGTTTGGACTCCTTGAATTTAATTGCTTGGAAACTCTTGCCATGCATGTGGTGGGAAGATGCAAGAATTTGTGTGCTCTCTGTCACTTAAAAAATAAAAGAATAACAGGTCATCTGCAGGAGGAAAAGAAATAAAACAAAATACTCCAAAAGAATTGCTTTCCCAAAGTTGCTCTTCCTATCTGGAAATGAATGCTTTCTAAATATGCAGACAGCTTGCAGATACAAATAGTTTTTCATCTTTGTGCTGTTCAGACAATAATCCTGTTTTCTCAATATTAATAACCACAGTGGTTTAGGGGAAAGCTACTCTTGCAGCAGATGTTAAACCGAAACTGGAGAACCTGGTCCTTATGTGCAGGCTGCTTTCTTTCTCTGCCAGGTTTCAGTTGGAAGGTACATTGGCATTGTTCTGGGTACCATCCTTCTATTTTATTTTTTTTTTAACTCTGTAAGGGAGGATATTGTGCCTGCTTTGCTCAAACAGCATCATGAGACTTGTAAATGTATTTGCAAGTGCCGTTTGTCTGTTGCATAAGGCTGCTTTCCCCTGTCCTGGCTTAGCATGATTATTTCTCTTGGCAGCCAAGTAAAAGAAGGAAATAAGGATGTTGCTTTCTTTTAAATCAAGTAGCTTTAAAGAGGCCTGTGTGTGTTGTGAGCTGCAGCATTTTGTTTCTGTTTGGTGTAATAGCTCAGCCAGAGCTTGTAGCTCACAGAGGTTCTGCAGAGGCAGCTCAGGCCATGCTGCAGAACTCACAGTTCACTTGCAGAATAACAATACTTGCTCTAATGAAAACACAATTAAAGCCAGGCAGGAGCCTCAGGACTCCTACTATAAGTTATTTAATTACAGCTCATGGATGGCCAGTGAGATGAGATCATTTCTGCCCATATGAGGCTCCTATGGTGATGAGTTATTTGTGAGGATGAAACAGTTTACAATAAAATATCCCAAACAAACAACAGTCTTAGAGCTGGCTCCTCAGACTGTGTAAACTGGTGTAACCACACAGATTTCAATGAGGCTGGCTTTTAACTGCTTGAAAACAGAATTTTCATGTTAAAAACAAGCTTACATGTGGTGAGGGTGGGGAACAACCAACAGCTATAAGCTCTTCTTCCCTGGGCGTTTCCTTATTTTCCTGCTTTCCTGCAGCCTTTCCACCTACATACTCATCTTTTTTCTTTGGTTGTCCCACCAAGGAACAAAATCTTGCTTCAGTTACATTTTGGGAGGCTGTCCCCAGGCACTGGTTGCTGCAGCACAAACATAAACTAAGGATGTGTTCCTTGAGTCCCACCAAGCTGGCTGTTTGAGTGACATGACCTGCAAATGTTCTTGCAGATGGTGACTGACCTTTAGTTAATGGAGGTTTGTGTTTTCTTACCTGGTTGCCTCACTTTGCTGAAATACTGCACTCCAAACTGGGGTTCAGGATTTCTTTGAAGCAAATTTTAATGTTTATTGCTGTGAAATCAGATGTTCTGGATTAAAGTCTGGCTGTCTAATCCAATGAGAAATACATCTCATGTTTTGCTGAGCCAAGGGTTGTTCTCCTCTGATGCACAGACACTGTACTGCTAGGATACATTTGTAATTCATTTTCCCATGTTCAGTCATATTCCAAATATAATTTTAAAATAGTACATTTTTCATATGTATTTCCTTTGAACTAGCAGCTCTGTTTCAGAAGCACCTTCAGATATTAAAAACCATAGTTAGGTGTTGCATGTTGTTCATAACATAGGCAGTGATGTTCCTTAATTTGGTTGTAAACCTTAGATTTGGGTTGTCCTACTGTCTTTGATTTGGCTGGAGGGGAGAAAGAATTTAAGAACAGAGGGATTGGTGATGCTTTTTTTTTTTTCCACCTGGTTCTGTCATCTTTGGGTTCCTCAGTGCAGGAGGAGAAAGAAGATGAGGAACATGATCAGCAGAGTGTTCTTGTTAAAATGTGTGGAAGGAAGGTGGTTAAATTCATCCAAGATGGCATTATCATATTTACCATCATATTGTTCATTTATGCCACATCTTCACTTGAGTCATCCAGATTCCTGTGGTAGCCTGTTTACACAGAGATAGAGGAAGCAAGGCAGTGGGTGATAAATTTTTTTTTTTAATAGAAGCCTCATTTTTAAAGATAGAGAACCCAGCAATTATGTCCTCTAATTCAGTCCCAGTCATGTAATTGCATAAATCAGACTGCAATATGTGTGTGTGTGTCACAATAGTCACTTTTTATAGCAGTGTACACTACCAGCTCCTGCAGGAAAAGCTGGTTAGTCTCAGAGGGGAATTTACAGTGAAGATGAGAAAACACAGAACCTGAAACAGCCACTGGTAGCTCCATGTCCAGGGCCCTCACTTGATGCAGTGATTCAAACCCAAGCCTTCAAACAGCTCAGCAGCTTCTCTGCCCAGCAAATGCCCTGACCACCAGGCTCAGAATCATTCCTGGCTTTTTTCCTGCCAGATGTTTTCTTGTTGAGCTTAATTACAGTGTGGAACTAGTGAGGGGAGCTGCATCCATGTCCACAGTTAGAACAATCAATGGAGGTGTGCAGAAAAGATTGAAGCCTGGTCTGCAGTGAGTCAATCATTTATACATAATGAGATCCCTCCAACAGGAGACTTTGGCAGGCAGTAATTCTCCATTTGCTAAGACATTCCTTTAAAAAAATTAAACTTCACCTCCTTAAATAAGAGGACTAAAGATCTGTATTGGAATTTCCCCAAACCCCCAGATGGATGCCATACTCACCTGCAGAGATGCTACTTAATGCAGTGGGTAAGGGCTCTGTTTTTCCTTCTAGGCTCCAGAATACCCTCATCTGTAAGAGAAATTAATTCCCAGCTCTTGAAATAGGAATCTAGGGACTTGTTTCATGCCTAGATTCAGTTGTCTGGGCCTAGATGGGGCATTATATAGTTCTTCAGTGCTGAATGTGGTAGGTGGCTCCCATTTTATGTGTGTATTCTCTTGCTGCTGTTTCACTAGAGGATGTCCATCTGTGATGGACCAAACTACCAAACTGACTTCTTTGCACTTCCCCACAGAAATGGTCAGAATTATGCAAGCCAGTTAAAAAGCAATACCATTTGTGTTATTCAACTGCCTTTGTTTGTTGTTTTGCAATGTCTCAAGAAATTTGGAAAAAGGCCTGTGTGTGTTTCACTGTGATGTTTCAGTTCCGTTAACCCTTATTCAATGAGCTGTACTAAACTAAGTGCTTAAAAGCCTTACAAATTGTCACAAAATTTGCAAGCAGCCTTTTTGAACCCCAAGCAGGCTAATGAGAAACACTCATTTAAAGGAACCAAATAACTTTGGCTCAAATTAGAAATGAGACAAGAGAACATTTTACTTCAGTAGCTTGTGTGAAATGAATTGGTGGCCCCAGTCCAGTTTCTAGTAAATGTTTCTCTGCTACAGTAATAGTCTGTCTATAAATCATCAGTAGTGCCCACATCAGAAAATTCACCACTGGTATTTGACCATAATTGGCTGAGTGCTCATCCTCATGCAGGATCCTCCTCAATGCCTTTGAAAGGAGTTCTGCTTTGCCAATGCTGAAAAGCACTGGCAAGCAATGGGGAGTGTGGGGAGAGAAAATATGGTGAGATTGGTGCTGATGTTCTTTGAGTAAACCCCCTTGATTTCTAATTCTGTGAAAGTTTGCTTTTTGTCCAAACCAAAATTCTGTGAAAATAAAGAGGAGGAACATAAACATGTTGAACTGTACAGTCCTGACTTTCTTCTGCTCTTATGAGTGACATTTCAGTTATTCTTATGCCACTGCCTTTCAAGTGGCATGGACAATAGTGCCAGCAGTAATTATATTTTTTGGGTGCTCACAGAAAATGTGTTGTGCAATTCTTTACTTTGTTCTAACACTCGCTGGTGTTTTCTTTACTTTTAAGACAAAGCAGTTTTAAGCAGTTTTAAGATTTGTTCTGAGTTGGCTGATAATTTTTCCTTATGGGCCATACACTCTTGCCTGCTGCCCCATTGATTGTCCCAGGGAATCTCCACAATATGTGCCCCTTAATGGGAGCCAGTAAGATATGCTTGGTCAAGCTGCTGGTTTGTCAGCATAAAAACCTCTTCAGAGTTATAAAAACCTGAAAAAACCTGTCACAGCACTGATTTAAGATCCACAGGACTGTGTTATTAGAGCACGTAGGACAGGCATTACAAATAGGTGAATCAGCTCAGATAAAATTAGAACTGGCTCTTTGCTTTACCAAGTCCTTGAACTATCCCTGGATCAGATTACTTTTGAAGTAACTGTGAAGTCTCTCATGTATTTCTAATTGAAATCACTCAGTCAAGACTCTAATATTTCTATTTTATTAAAGTTAATCCACTTTTGTTCAGTTTTATGAGCTCTACACTTCCTTGTTCTACTGAAGGCCTTTTGTTCATGATCTGCACCATGGAAAGGAAACTGGGAGGGACCAGAAACTTCCCATGGAAAAGTAATATTGAATCCACCAAATACAGCAAACCAAGAAATAGAGATCCCCACATCTGTTCTTGCCAGACTGGTTCTGTGTTGAAAAACCAGAGAGGTTTGGTGAAGGTTTGTGGAATCAGCCATTTGGTGTGCTTAACCCAGCCTCAGTCTCCAATGGCTTGCCTGTCACTGCTCAGAGTTCAAGAGGTTTTCCTTGACTGAAAGTGCTGCATATCTAACAGCCAGCCCCTTTCATGGTGTGCTGCAGACACAGCAGCATGCTATTAGCATTAGCAGGCAGCTCTCTTAAAGGTCAGATGAAGTCAGAGAAGCATATTCCTCACTGATAATAAAATAAAGCCAAAGCTGACACTTCAGTAGTGACAAGGAAAATGTAGACTCTTTATGTGCACAGGCACCTGAATCAGAAAACCAGTTTATGCATTCTTTCACACCATCACAATAACTTTATAAGGAGTAGATTCCACAGACAAATATCATATTGGCTCTTGTAATGAGATTTTTTTTTTTTGCTTTCTTGGAACCCTAATTAATAGTCATCAGTGAGCCACATGCTGTGGCTGGTAAACTGTGGCCCATGTTGGTTCCATTTGTATCTTTTTTTTGCTTGTGACAGTTTAAAATAATAGAATCATTGGAGATATCTGAAGATTAAATCATTAAGAATTATAAGATCATTGTTTTATCTCATCCTACTTTATTTCCATATGCTGTTCAAGGTGATCAGTAAGACTTGGGAGTGGCATGACAGATGATGCTGGGAATGTGACTTTGGTCAGGTTATTTCAGTATTTACTCTCCAAACATATTTAGTCTAATTAGGGCAGCCAGGTAAAAAAAAATCAGAACACCAGAAATAAATGAATGACCCAAAGGCAAATACTTGAGGGTTGGATTTTGGAAGGCTGTTTTCTTACTCAGCACTGCCATGAGAAGTCCAAATTGAAATAAGCCACAGCAATCTAACCCTGTCATGTCTGCTGGGTTATACTGCAGTTCAGAGTCTGGTTGTGAGTTAAAAACCAGGGAGGTCACCTGCAAAGTTGAGAAATGAAACCTGGGAGGTGCAGAAAACTGGGCAGGGACTGTACACAAACTGCACAGAAACATCAGTGGAGCAGAGGAAATCACACGTGGTGCTCCTCAGATTGGCAGCTGTGCCCATTTTCTGTTAAAAAATGGGAAACCAACTTGGGTTGTTGTGACCCAAGTGCAGGACCCTGCACCTGGCAGTGTTAGAGGTCTCTTCTTCATTCCCATCCCCATCTAACTTATTGACAGTTCATTTTATTCAGAAATTAAAGCTGCTTCCTAATGAGGTTACTCTATGCAAACTTGTAATGGAATTTCTGGAACATTAATAAATTTATAAATTATATATATATAAATGTTTTTATATATTTCCACCTCTGTAGAAAGGTAGCTGTCAACATCATGTTTGCTGGTGGTTTCTAAAGTCAACAATAAAATGTCTTATTGCATACAAGAGCTTCAACATTAAAACAGAAAGTAAAAATTTTAGCAAAGCTGAAGAGACCTTTGGTCCTGTGAATGTAAATAATTCCTCTTTTCTTGCAAGTGCCTCCTATCTCACATATTGCCTTGTGCATGCCTCAGCTAGATTCATACTCCTGATCTTGTGACTGCTGCCCCTCCATGTCCCCCATTTGAACCACAATGTGAAAACTTCAGCCTGTACTTGTGGGAGTTGTAGGATTTTTCTGTCCTTAACCTGGAAAGGCTGACCTTGGAGACAAAATCACAGAATAAATTGGGTAACTGGGGATTTCTCAGGGTCATCTGGTCTAAGCCACCACTCAAATTAGAGCTGGCTTTGAGGTTGCATTTAATTCATTGTTCAGTGCTCTGTCCAGGTGAGTTTTGATCTTTAAGGGTGGAGATTCAACAGCCTGTCAATTTGACCACATCTGTGATGAAGTTTTTTTGCTAATATCTATCAGAAATGCTGTAGTAAGGTTTTGTATAGATCTGTCTATAAAGTCTGGTCTGAATTACATCCTGCCATCTCAGAAAGCAGATATATGTGTAGTTGGAAATTGCAGTTTATTTCAGTATTTCAAAACACTTCAGTGCTACTTTTTAAATTTTTTTTTTTTTTTTTTTTTTTTTTTTTGTGGCAAACTGAATTTGTAGAAGTAAAGGAAATGCTTAATTCTAAATAGTTTTGAGGCATATAATGTAGGGAAACAAAACAAATGAGGGCTCTGATCTCTTAGGAACCAGACAACCTTTTCCTTCATACTTAGTTTTCAACATTAGTGCATTTATTTGGGATAGTAATATTTCTTGGAGATAAGATTGGTTCTTTTTCATTAGCATGAGTTTTTTTATGTAAGGTCATGTGATTCCAAAATTGCACTAAAAATATGTACAAAATCCAGAATACTTTGATGTAAGATTTCTATGCTAATATGCACCTGTAAAAATCATATTTTCTGCAGCAGCAAAGCCTATATAAAGAGAAAATAGCTTTCTAAAAATCTTTGCAATGCTCCAGCAATTAAATATCTGTGTGTTTAACTTTTATGTAGGCAGTGAAGAGCTAGAAATGAAATATTAATTTTTTTATTTCAGGCTATACCTATTTATTTGGTTTATACTGAAGCTTTGAGGGGAATGTGTCATTTTCAGTTGCAATCACATGTAGGTAACAGAAATGCTAAAACTTTTTTTTTATGGTTTTCAAACAACATAGTGTGGTGTCTGCCATTTTTTATGTTGTAAATATTATTATAAATATGTAGATATTTCTTCTGTGGTTTTGCTTTCTTCAATGAGACTCTCTGAACCAAACAGTTTTCCTTCCATCTTTTGTACTAGCTCCTTGATTTGACCTTGGTTCACCTGCACTGCTCCTTATCCTTACTTAATTTTGCTAACTTTGCCCTTCCACTGAGGAATGAAATATTCATATTTTTTGTTAGTTTTATTTTAGTTCAGACCCACCACTGCTTTTGGATGGTGTCCACATCCAGACTGTGCTGGTCTCCTTTCTGTAAACCTTGTGAGCAGCAACTGACTAATCCTGAAAGGGAGAACATTACAATGCTAAATATCATTGCTTTAGGAATGAAGATGGGAACAAATAGTGTGAAATGGAATATCTGAGATGATGGCATTTCAGTCATGTGAGCAAAGCTCTGTATAGCTAGGAACTGGCTCATAATCTTCAGCATAAACACATTCACAGCTTGAATATTCCTAGACCTTCCATCATTTCTGTCAGCATCCTAAATCTCATTAGAGGCTGGTATAGATGTGTCCTGGAAAATCAGGGAGCATGTATATCATATCTAGATCTGATGAAATAGGAAACATAATTAGAATGTTCTCACATGTTTGTAGTTGCCAATGTATCATCAAAGATTTAACTCTGTGGCCAGTAGAGATGGATGTGTGAAAGAGACTCAACAAAGTCTCTTTTAGTGTTTTTGTCTTTTGTGATTAATTTTTTTTTTTTTGAGTAGACAATGAAGAGAACATGAAGGGATTTCAAAAATCTGATTTGAGAATGTAAATTTTATCTGTCTTTGAGGTCTGACATTTTGTTAGGGAGTAGCCCTATTTTGGTGTAAGCAGATTAGGATTTGGGGGTTTTTTGCTTCCCATGATGAAAAATCTCTGAATACCAACACATTTTGTTAAATGTTTATCATTATTGACTTTGAATAAAAGAAATAAAGTGCTGATGAAAGTTGCTGGTCATTCAAGTCACAAGGCATTATACTGCTGAAGAAGATTTGGTCTATGAGAACAACTTGATTAGACCAAAGCAGTAAAAATCAAATGTAGTCTTGTAGCACAAAAAGCCTTAAGGAACTAACAGGGAGAAATGCTGGTATCTTCTGGAAGAGCATTTTGGAAAAAGCTGAGGTGGTTATAGTTTGGCTGGAGGGTGAGCAGGAATTTCCAGTGTAATTTAGCTGAGAAAGAAGTTAATGTGTCCCTTGTGTCTAGAGAAAGGGATTGCAAGAGGCAATAATCCTGTTGTACATGGTACTCCACATGGTCTCTAATGTTAGATATGAATGAACCCAAAGGCTGGGAAAGTGCTAACAGGAGTAAGAGAATGAAAACCATTATCTATCAAGTTGATTGCAGTAGTTTCACTAGCCCTGCTTAGAAAACAAAGCTGAAGAGGAGGTGCAGTTACTGCCTACAAGTTCTCAGGGAGTAGGTATTGCATAGAAAAATACCATGTTTAAAGCATAATTTAGTGGTTTGTAGCATTTCTGGGGAAATAGTTCAGCTTCATTTTAAATTTGCAATGATTTTATATAGAAAAAATAGGACTTTGGGTTTTCTTCATTCCTTACTACAGCCCAAACAACCCCTGCACATTTTGAAACAGAGAAGGTAATAATCACCCAGGGGCATGAATAATTGTTCACAGATGAAAATTCAAGCTCTGCTGCTGGGCATGTTCCTTGCTACAAGACTTGGTGCTAAGAGAATGGTGGAGATTGAGCTGAGTAAAGGTTGAGCACATCAGTGAGGAGCTCAGGTGTGAGTAGTGAGGTATGTTAGGTGCAATCAAATGTTATTTGGATTATTTCCACAGCCTGTCCATGTTAAATTGGTGTCTATGTTTCTCTTTAGAGCAGCAGGAAGATTGATAGTGTAAAATTGTACACCTGGAGTGTCCCATTCAAATACTGTAGACAGCACTGCTTTGATTTTTTTTTTTACTCTAATAGAGTTCAAAACCCATTTCATCTGCAGCTGTGAAGTAGGGTTGGCTGATTTCTTAGAGGTTGGAATAAATGGTCACAACTGAAATAAGCTCACCATCTAATAGATGCTGGAGATTTATATATCTCTACAAAACCAGCTTGAATGTGTTCTCAGGTATCTCCTTCCCTCTGGGCAGTGCAAGCATCCTGAGGTGCTGCAATCCCAAGGTCACTCTGGAATTTTATGAGGCTTTTCTGGTCCTTTCCTGTTCACATTTGTTAGTGGACAAATATGGCCACAGTTAAACACCAGGAACAACAAAGAAAAGCTCAACTTGGCAAAATGCTGATAAATTTTTTCTTTTGGGAGGCTGTTTTTTTCATAAGGGTCTGCAAATCCCTTAAAAATGGTTGCATAATAACTGTGAATATCTAAATGATTCCATCTGAAAGGGAGTTTACGGAAAAGCAAATTTTTGTAGGAATCTAGTGTTTCTGACATAACTTAAATCAGAATGGATTCCAAAATCTCGAATGGGATTCCTGGCTAACAGCACTTCCAGCATGACCAGTGTTGTGGCTGATGAAACACTGATTTGGGACACAGCAAACAAGGATTTGAGTTCTCTTCTGATTTCTTCTGGGAATCTGGGACTGCACATCAGCCAGAATGGTTTGGCTGCTGAAAAGGTGGAGCTTTGTTCATTGCACAGAGCAGGTGAGGGTTGGTTTTCCTCATCCCATGAGAGACTAAACAGTGAGAGTGATATTTTTCTGTCCCTGTTTCCACTTATTCATACAAAACAGGATTATTGCATCAGGAGGAAGGGGAAGAGAACAGCTGTGGCTGAGTCTTCAGCTGAGTTTAGGCTGTCTAGGATTAAAAGCTTTGTTGTCCTGGCTGTGGGAAGGGGTTTTAAGATTCCATGTTCTACATGTCAGAGGAGTTCTCTGCCATGTACCTAGGTGGATTTTTAAAGCACTAGGAATCCTTATAAATAAATAAAATTAAATATCTTCCGTATTTGAGGCAAACAGTTTTCCAAATCTTAAAAACCTTCTGTGGGAGGGAAGAGGTTTTTATAAAGTTTTGTCCATTGTTTATAGATGAAGTGTTGCCTCTTGAGGAAGGAAAATTTCCCTCTTCACTTAGGAGCTGCCCTGTGTGGGGTCTGTAGGGACAGTGAGTGGTCACAGGCCAGAGTTTGCAAGTCACAGGTTCTCAGTCACTGGTCATTACACTCCAGCTGGAAAATGTAATAAGAGTGGAGAGCAGAACTAGCCAGAAAACAGTTATGTACCTGAAATAATAGAAATTAAAGCATGTAATACTGTGTCAGGGGCTGTTAAAATAACACATTTTTCAGAAACCATGTACCTATTTAAACTAATAACTATTTTCCAAAGAAAATAAATCTCTGGAATGATGAGAATAGAAGAGTATTTTCATCTGTTGCAATAAATCTCTTTTGCATTTGATGTATATACAACAGAAATTTAAGAATGAGGTTGTGGCTTGTTTTGCAAGAAAGGGCATAAAATTTTATAAATGTTATGACCTTGTGTGGTTTCATTCCAGACCTGAGGTGCACTGCATTCAATCAAAAGGGTCAGTGCTACATCTTCCATCTGTTGAAATAGGAGTCATTTATTTGGAAGAAGGAGCATTGTATTTCTTTTTAACATTTTGCCAGAAGGTTTTGATAAAAAACTGACATTATTCTTAAGTATTTATTAATTTTTTAGTGAATTGTTAATCAATGTGTTTTAAGGCAAAATCTCAGAGAAACAAAAGGCTCAATCATGTTTAGGGAGGGAAAAATCCCATCAAAGATTGCAGCAGCATTTCAGCCTTTTTAGATATGCTTTGCCTCTGCCACCCCTTTATGAACTACCTTAATGACTAGGATGGAATATTTTCAGGCAAGTTCACCCTGATTTTTCCTGTTTGTTCTTAGATACCCTTTTTCTGTAAAGAAGATGAAGTTGACATCCTGTTAGAAGGACCACTGCAAGGCCACACCTTGTTTGGAAAGAATAACACCACAAATGGCAGCTCTTTAAACTGTGTTTTTGCACAGGTTCTTGAAGAAAAAAAAGTGTGATAACACACACGAGGCAGGAGATGTGTAAAGCTGTGGGAACAGCCCAAGGAATCATTTTTTGCCTTTTATTTTGCATGTGTTTGTGTACTGTTCTTCCTTTCAGGTTTAGTGTTGAGGTTGAGGTTTAGTGTTTGCATCTCTGCCTAAAGATCCTCACTCCAAAGCTAGATTGGAATTGTAAAACTTTTACTTGAAATATTGTGTGTATTTGAAGACTCCATTACTGAGAAAGATAATTGTTACATTTAATTTGACTCTGTCTTGATTGTCACATTCAGGTTTTCATTTGAAAATTGGAAATTAGAGATCTGTGCTCTGTCAGAGACCTTTCAAAAGAGTCAGAAATCTCCATATTCAGGAGCCTCACGTTCTTTGGATGCTGATCAACATCTCTGTTTTTCCTTTGTGTCTCTTACTAGTTGAAGCAAAAAGGATGTGTCATGCTACCTTTCTTTTCTTTTCTCTAGTCATTGGGGCTGTGTTTGGAAATCACTGTTTAATTTATCATTTCATGTTGGCTTGTTCCTCACTTAAAGTTTTATCTAAACTTGATTAAGTCTTTCCTGTCCTTCCCAAGAAATAAGATGCTTCAGTTTTGATGGCAATTACATAAAATCTCAGTCAGAATTTCAGCAAAACAGGTGTGGATTAGTATAAATTAGTGCATGCACAAGGCATGGGAGAAAAATGATCAAGTCCTTCATTTCATCAAAAAACAAAAGAGATCAGAACTTCAAAAGCACTCACTATGTAAATTTGTTGTTTTCCTGCCAGTCTCACCAATATTCCATATGGATAAGTTTATTGTTTGAAGGTGATGAGTTTGTTTTGATGAGATGGGCTACAATGATTAAAAAGTAATAAACTGTATAAAAACATGGATCTGGGCCTTTCAGATGGTGCATTTCTGCTTTCCAAAATGCATTCACCCCTCTCTGAGCTGTTTTGAGGGAGGAACCCAGCAGTGGTGGATTGCTTGTGGGTGTTGTGAGGAAATGAGGGTGCAGAGACAGGGATGAGGCTCTCAGGTCTCCTGACCTCTCTTGGGGAGCAAATCCCAGGAAAGTGGTGCAGAACCAATGCAGTGGAGCTCAGGACCATTTCCAGCCTGCTTTCCAGAGCTTCCCAGGAGATGGGATGTGAAATGGTTGATGTCAGCCTCAAGGTACCTGCTGGAGCTCTGCTTCTTCATCATGCCCACTTCCAGCTTTCATAACTGACTCAGACCTCAAAAACTTGAAAGACTCCTGAAATTGCAGCTCTTCTCAAAATGTGACTTTGTTTAAAAAGGAAAAAAGGTGTGATAGGTTGTCATGTTTCTTTCTCTATAACTTCAGATCAAATATATTTAGATTACAGATATTTTTGCTGTCAGCCTTGCAGACTTAGCAAAGAAAGACAAGCCTGATTCCTTCTTACTTTGTGCATCATCACTGATAATATTCTGCAGCATAACTTGACTCTCAGTGAAACTTATGCAAAGCCCATGGTTTTACAGGTGCCATAAAATTCCAAATCTGGCTCTTCACTGGAAACATATAAATTGATATATAAGCAAAAAAAATGAGCCTTTGATCAACATGTTTTTTCCTCACTGATAGGAAGAAGAAAAGGAACTTAAAGCAGCTCCTAAGGCAATTAGGCATTAAAAAGTTGTGTAGCTCCTGCTCATGTTGATAGAATTGTTTTTATGGGTTGCTTTGTAGAAGAGAAACCATAGAGAGATTTATGAATCTTTCAAGTACATTTGAGTCAATTATAAGTTTTTACTGTAAATTAGCTGCAATTCAATGATTTTAGGGAAAACTGTACTCTGTTTTAGGTTTGAGTTAAACTGGGAAAAGGAAAAAAAAAAGAAGCATTATACCCACCAAAATGGATATATGTTTCTTTTAGGTATGTATTTTTGAGCCAGAAATTTTGCAATCCTTACCCAGTCAAGAGATGAGGGTAGAGAATCCTGTGACTGCTGAATTAACTACAGCTGAGCAAAACCACAGAAGAGTCTAGTGAAGGAAAAGAATAAATATTTACTTGCTGCTATACATTTGGAAGAAAAAAAAATAGACTTCCAGATGACAAAACACTTTTATAGGGATACATATGCTTTTACCTTGCAACTGGGGAGAAATTTTCTCAAACTGAGCAATGGTCCAGTGGAACTGGAGATGAGATCTAGTGCTGCACTAGAATAAGATCTATGTTCTTTTTGGCTCCAGGTCTTATCAGCAATTTTTCCTTCCCTGTGCAATCTCTAAATTTTGGATTCTGTCTTGCATGCTTCCTGATTGTGGAGCTCCAACCAGATGCATTTCTCCACTCCTCTCATTTGTTATTTGAACACAAAGCTTTTATTTCTACGTTGCAAGGAAATGAATTAATGTTGTGAGTGCTTTTTCACTGTATTTCATGGGGTAACTGTTGTCCTAACTCTAAAATATAGTGTAGATATGAAAGAAAAAGAGTAATGTAACATTATTCTGGAGGCCAGGGGAAGAGACATATATGAAACCTTTTGAATTTAAGTTGTATGATAATGCCAGTGTTCTGGAAATAAATTAATAATCACTTTTTCTTGAGTGTATTCTATTTAGCTGTTTCTCTTGGGCTTTGGTTCTCTTCCCCAGAACATTCATGTGAATATATGACAGTTATTTGTGTCTAAAATATCAACTTTCATCATCTGAGGGAAATTTCAAAATTCAGGCAGAAAATAATTTCAAGCGGGAATACTTAATATTTTTGGGATTAAAATTCAAAATATAGCAATTGCTTTAGTGATATCAAAACGTTTTGATTGATTTTACTTTCTCTTTTTTTATGGGACCAACTTGCTAAGAATAATATATATTATATTTACAATTACAATTCATAGTCTAATGTGAGAGTAGATTAATTGCATTGTTCAATACCAGAAGTGGAAAGCTTTGACAATATTCTGTCAAAAACTTGGTTGACTTTGACATGCTCCAAAAAAATACCATTTTGTAAAAGTTGTTTTTATACCAATCCTCTGTCATTGTGGTTTTGGTTTGGTTTCTTTGGTGGGGGGAGGAGTGAGGGACTCTTGATCATGGCAAAGGGAACAAAATGTCTTTATAAAGTCATCCCAGTCAGTGCCCTTCTTCAGGGGAGCTGGGAACAGGCACCTCCATATATGCCAGAACTTGGCAATCTAATTGTGCTTTAGAAACAAAGCTCAGAAAGTCAGAGAGTTCAAAATAAACTCCTTTGAACTTCAGAGAGCATTGGATCTCTGGAAACCATCCCTGGGATGGGTATTTGTCTTTTCTCAAGGGATGGAATAATCAAGTCAGATTTTTTTCAGTACTCAGGCTTGTGGCTTCCTATCACCACACTTGAAACTGCTTAGTGTTTTTGGGGGAACTGAAGCCCATCTGGACAAAAATCAAATTTTAGCAGAGCTCTAAAATCAGAGCGAACACACAGTTGCATTAAGAGTTCTGTGTGTCTGCCTGTGTTTGTATAAACTGATCTTATCTGATACTCAACAGGTCAAAATGTATAAAATTCAGTCAGGGATACCAGAACAAAAGGAAGAGGATGAGAATGATTCCTATAACTTGAAGAGGCTTTTTAATTTTCAGTCCTTTCTTAAAACAAACAGTCTCTAGTAAGAAGCACAGCTCTCATTGTTTTAGCTTCCTTTGTTTTTTTCTTGTTCATTTTTTGTGAGTAATTTTCCATTCAAATTTGGCTATATTTTTTAATTTGGTTCCTTTGTATGGTGTCTAAAAATATGCTTGTAGGATATTCTCAATAAAACCACTGCTACTTTATTATTTATTATTTCAAAGGCCTTTGTGTACAGGGATGTTATTCTAGCTTCTAAAATACACTGTGCTGCTGTTAAATGTTCATTGTGACATTTCCCACTTCCCACTGATTCCTGATATACAAGGAAGGATGACAGTATCTATTGAAACATGGAAAAGAAAAAAGTAGAAATGAGGAAATCTGTCCTTATAGTGGAATTTAGTGCTCTGTATTTCTAAACACGGGGTCTCACACAGCACAAAATTTAGGGGGAAATATTTTACTGGGCTGGGTGCTTGAGTTAGAAGAAGACTGAGCATACTGAAACACAGGTTTTGCAACATCCTAGATGTTTTAGAAATGGCTTTTTTTGTTGCCAAGTTACTCACTTGAAGCAACAATGTTCAAAAATTACCAAATGTTTCATTTTAACATCTTAAAGCATTGAAAGTTTACACTGTTGAAGTATGAAGTTACTTTCAATTTCAAAATTCCTTGGTTGGTTTCAATATTGCATTTTGTTTTCAGTTTACCAAAAACAAAACAAAACAAAAAAGTGTTTTCTAATAGAATTAGTGTTCCATCAGATTTTCCTTACTTTAAATGAAAGGCAGAAAAACAAGTAAAATTCCTTTATTTCAGTAATCCAAATGAATTGTTTATTTTGCACATTGAAATGGATTCAGACTCAATATTTCATTCTTTGTCTCATTTTTCCTGTGAAAGGAATCAGCCTGACAAGCAGTTTGGCCCAACCCTGCAATATTTCTGCCATGGGCTTATCCCTTCAAACCTCCAAGGAATGGTTCTGGGAATCCAGTAGCACAAACACAGGCAGATCTTGGAGTCAATAACTGTAAAACACAAGTGGTTACAATTAGACCCGATTTCTGATATTTTAAAGCTTTCTTTCCTTTAAAATACTTCTTCCTGGGAAGAATGATGATGGAGATCTTTCCACGTGGCCTGTGGTTAGATTTGAGCTTGTTTTCTTTTTTTTGTTTGTTTGTGTTTTGGGGTTTTTTTATTTGTTTGTTTTGTAATTTATCCATGTAGCAACTAGAAAGAATCAGGAAAAGCTACCTTTTCTCTTCTTCATAAGTTCTCATGAAATTTTTTTCACTGCAATAGCCTTTCCTGCTTCAGAAAGCCTTTGCAATATTTGCTTTCACAAACCCTGTTGCAGTGAGACAGCACATCCTGCATTCCCTTCATCTCTTCAGTCTGAGGATGCCAAAGCCCTTGATGTCCTCAGCTGCATAATCTCCTAAGTTGCATTTTCTCCTATTTTATAGGATCCATACTCACATGGAATGTTTAGGGATGAAAATTAATTTCCCCCCCCATCCCTTAAGTACAGGGCCATTCATGCTTGCTGACTGCTGATGCAGAGATTTAGAAAGGATTTAGTTTTTTTTTTATCTGTCAGTTCCTTTGAATATTCAGAACAGTTTATCTCCTTTCCTGCTTTTTAGTCTCATGTCCTCCTTGATTTGGAATATCTTCCCACTGCTGTGTTTTGGTAGTTTTCATTGCTCAGAAAAGCATAGGAATTTTAAAAGGTGATCAAAGCCTGTGGAATAGTAACTGCTAAGATCTTGAGGAAGTGTTATTATTATTTTGCCTGTTACCTATGAGCATCTAGGGGAAAAAAAACAAACAACAAAAACCCCAACACCTTTATTTTTATTTTTAGGCCTTGCTAATTCTTGGTCTTCTCTTAGTTTCCACCTGGCAACAGCTGATTGCCATGGCAACTGTGCTGATGCTCCAGGCTCAGCCTGTGGTGGCCCCTGGGGGATGCTGGCTTGTCCCTGTTCCTGCCCTGTGCCAGGGCATCCAGAGCTCTGAGAGACAGGCAAGCAAGGAACTTGTTTCCTGGGGTGGAGATTTTTTTATTTTAATTGGGAAATAGAGGTTTACTCCTGTCCAATTCAGCTTGTATTTTGAGTCATTCCTGTTATAAATACTTATTATGGTATTGCCTTTTAGTAAATATTAGGGTGGATACTCTGTGTGGTGTTGAAATGGTTTTTAAGTTTTTATAGTTCTTTAGGAGTAACATAAGCTGATAAAGTGTCTTTGTAGTAAGTAAATTACCTGCTTGGTTAAATAACACCCAGTAAAACCACTTGCTACTGATACACCGGTTACCAGCACCAACCATCTGTAAAAATTAAAAACCACAGCCCAAATTAAGACTGATAAGAAAAATAAATTAAAACCACAGCCAAGAAACACACGTGATGTATAAAGGCAGACCCAAGGAGTGGGCATGCAAAACAGTTCCTGGAATATGCAAAATTAGTTTATGGAAAAGTTGGAAAATGTGTGATGGGTCTATGAATATGCAACAGGATGATGAATTTGAAGGGTGTCTCCAAAACAGCAGGTGTGCTCTTGGCTGAATGCCATATAACCTTTTGCTTTATTGCTTGTCTCTTATTGTCTTTTATTAGACTTGTACTATTTTACCAGGAAAGTGAACCTTGTTTTTCACATTATCCAGACTCTTGATGTGCTTGCTGTCTGTGTTCAGATCTCTGCTGCAGTTGCATTGGTGCCTGGTTTTGTTCCTTTGCTTGCTGGCAAAGCTTCTCCTTTAACTCTGTGAATTAATCCTGTGCCAGAGACACCCAGCCCCTGCTGATGGAACATTTCCTGATTGCATTCAGATGGTTCATGCCTGGAATTGCACCTTCTGCAGGACACCGGGGGTAGTTTCATTGCTGATGCTACAGTTTTACCTGGAGTTTTAATACTGACTTGTAAAACAACCGAATTTTGACCCTTTAAAGCATTGAGGTAAAATTGGTACAACAGAGGAGAGCTGTATTTTGTTTGTAATATGTAATAATAGTTCAGATGTAAGAGCTTTTTAAATTTTTGTGCTTATTCTACTTTGACTCAAAACATAAAATTTAGAGTTTGAGTTTCTGGCATCTTGGCATGAAAGTTTGCTAGAGAAAGTTGTTGCACAAGGACTTTTCTCTCCCTGGGATGTTGGGACACATTGCTGGATTTGCTAAGCTTTGGTTTGCATTACAGGGAAAGCTTTCATGCCTTTTCAGAGAAATGAGCATGACCAAGTACCCATCTGAAGGGTCTGTGTGCTCTCACACACGGTGCAGGGATAAAACAGGAGGAGCTGGGGTCTGTGTGCACTTTTGGAGTGGCAGAATCATCTGAGCTGCAGATGTGGTGGAGAGCTCAACCAGAGCAGCAGAGTAATGGGTGTGCACAAGCTTGTCAGAAAGTTTGGGCCAGGACAGAATAGGTAGAATTAATTTTCAGCTCTCACTGTGGGACAAATGAGACCTTACAGGGTAGGGGCATAGGTCAGGGAATATTCAAACAAAATTCAGGCAAGTCCATGGGACCTGATGGGGTGCACTCGTGAGAGCTGTCCCAGTCATCATGAGACCACCTGTGATTGGTTTTTAATTAATTTTGACAGAAAATATCAGTGTTTTATCAGCATAATTCTGTACCTCACACATCAACACTGTACCAGCTACTAAAAAAACAAAAGAGCACTATCCCAGCCAAAACCAGGACAGAGGTATGGCAATACAGAATTTCCTGCAGACTGGAACATGCTGTGGTTTTTTCCTATGTAGTGTGAAAATTAAGTGATGATCTAATCATGATAATGGAAGAAAAAGTAAATTCAAGAATGTCCTCAGATTAGTAATCACCATCTGAATTTTGCTTGGTATTCAAAAAATCAGGACCTAATAAACATTGTGTCTTAAAACTAAATCAATATTGTCTACAGAAAAGCAGGCTTGTTTTTCCTGGGAGGTTGGCTAGTTTCAGACTTTGTTTTTGCTCACAGAAATTTTTGTGGGGATAAAAAGGCTGCTCTGAATCACTCTAGTTTGGACATAATAGCTGCTAGTTTGCCATTCTTTTTGGGTTGATGTCAATGGTCAATAAGGACAGGGTCATGAAGGTATTTGATGTTGTCACTGCCTTTTTGAATGTGTGAGGCAGCTCTGAGCAAGATTCCTTAGTGCAAAGAAGCAGCTTTGCATGTGCTGATGGTCAAACACAGAAGGGATGAGGTGGCAGAGAGCAGATCCAGCACAAACAGAAATCTGGGACAT
This sequence comes from Erithacus rubecula, assembly GCF_903797595.1. Taxonomy (NCBI): domain Eukaryota; kingdom Metazoa; phylum Chordata; class Aves; order Passeriformes; family Muscicapidae; genus Erithacus; species Erithacus rubecula. The sequence continues at coordinate 2,732,240 of NC_136686.1, forward strand.
CAGGCTCCCTCAGAAACACTTGGAAGGACAAATTCCTCTGAGGACCTGCTTCAACAGCTGAGTGGAAGTCTCTGCCTTGTACTCATGAAGTGACTGGCACCTTCCTTCTCTTGGGTCCTGCTGAGTTTCCAGCAGAACATTCAAATATTCCCTGTCTTACCTGGGAAAGAAACATGAGAACTCAATACACTCTACTTGGCAGGTAGATCACAGATATTTGCCTTGGAATTTGTCATCTTGAAGGTGAATTAGTAGGCTTGGAACTTTTTTTTAATTTGCATTGTAATGTCTTATATCTCCTACGTGTTGCTCTATATTGATAAAACTTGGAGGATTTTGGTAAGACAGAAGTGAAATGAAATATTTTTCATTTTTACCCAACAAATCTCAAGTATACACTATTTAACCTCAGGTACACTTCCCTTTGGGGGCCTGTAGTTGCCCATAAAAGCACTAATTTTATATATTCACTTCCCTTATCTTCCAGAAGAAGAGAATACTCTGTGTCTGGTCTGATATTTTAGTAGCTGTCATCTCATAATGTCTGTTAGCAGTAGTAAAATACCAAATGCTAATGTTCAATTCTGTGCCTTTAAACTCCCATGTTGCTGCAAACTACAGAAGTAGTGAATTTGTGGAACACATATCTTGATTTAGAAGATGTTGGGGGGAGAACTTGAATGTGCAGAGGTGTGTGTGTATATATATATATATATTTTTTTTTTTTTTTGCAAAGAATGGTGACATCTGGTATTTTTACCATTTGCTTTGCCTTCTACACCATTTCTCATTCATGGTTAAAACACTGTATTGTGACGTGGGAAATTATGCTGATTTCAAGCAGCTTCACTTAGCAATCTGGTTTGAGATTTTAAAAAAATGCTATAAAACTACAGACAAAATTCTGATTGATACTTGCTGGTTGAGAGTATTTTGTTTAGTATCATTAGGATTTATATCAGTTTCTTGGTCTAGGACTCAGCAGTGTTGAACCCCTTGACTTAAATGACTTTTTCAGGATAGTGACCTACTTATGGGAGATTACAAGTAAATTTTATAAAGGCATGGAGTTACTGTAAATTCCATAGCTATGTGGGATGACAATCTGTGCTGTTTCATTCCATCAGTAATTGATCTTCACTCTGAATCTAGACATCACTGTTAAATTGCTGAGGTTCTCATGCAAAGTTTGGTGGAAATCCCAATACATATGAATTTTAAAAGAATCTTATTAGTAAAAAATACTTAGGTTCAATGTAATATTTATAAGGACATTCTTTTTCCTTTTCATCCAAAATCCACAGTACAATTTGAACCTTTGAAACCTTCGGTAATAATTTTACAGTTTGTCAATCCTATTCAGGCTTCTGGAAAAGTGTATCTTAGGTTAGAGACTTATTTTTTACTCAAGACTTCCAAGAGTTTCATTTTAACACTTTAACACTGAGGTTGTGATCTTTGTTGCCTCTGCTCCAGGTTCAGGGCTTTGTAATTCACCCTAAGCCCTTACCACAAGGCTTGGGACCATTCTGAGTCTTTTTGGTATCTGTAGAAGTTGTTAGTGGAAGCTTTAGACAAACTTTGTAGTGCAAAAAAAAATGTCTCTTTTACTATTATAAGAGTGAAGGAGCTGTTGGAAAGAATACATAAACAAAAGAGAAACCTCTAATCACTGCAATGCTCTTCCAGGATAAGGAGTCAGCAGTGCTGGGCTGCAGACAGTGATAAGACAGAAGATGACTGACACCTTTGAAAGATAGGGAGGAAAGGATGGGATGCTGGGAGCTTTGCAAGAGAAAACTCTTTTAAGGCTGAGAATATTTGTGCAGACATCATTCTTTATTTTAGCATGTAGCTCTGTTTTGGGGGAGAGACTGAGCATTCATGTGGGGTTTTTTCCCAGATCTAATTACCCTGGTGACACAGTAAACACTTTATTCTCTCAATAACATAATCTGCCCAGCAAGCTGTTGGCAGGATGGAAAATGCTTTAGAATATATCCAAGCTATGTCTCTTTCTGCAGTTATTGCCGGTGGTTGCTTGTAGTTCATAATTCCTTTGGAAATAAAAGCCTTCAAAATGTGTGGAAAAATGCACCTTTTACAAAGAGGGCTATAATAGAGGGGAAGGACTCTGTTCTCCTTGGTAGGCTCTTGGAATTATGTTCAGGATTGTAATTGCTAGCTGAGCCACAGTTTGTTGTCTCTTGGCACCTCAGTTGCTCAAACTAGATTATTAAAAAATAAAAATGCTGCTTCTCTCTCCTTTCATCTGGCAGCACCTTTGTGTCAGGTGTTTCCCCTGCCAGCCACATGAACCTTCCTGCCAGTTCTTCCCAAATTCCTCTTTGTCCTGCCCTGCTTCTCTTACCCATGTGTGGTGTATATATATATCTTGTAAGTATGCAGGACTTAGGAGTAGAGAAGGGTATGGGAGAATTTTGGGGAGAAACAAAACCTGATGTGTGTTCTAACAGCAGGTTTCATGGGTGTGCTGATTTCTTTAACTTTCTATCCTTTTGTTGCCTGTAAGCAACAAAAGCAGAAAACAAGGACACTTTAGAGCTAATCTTTTTTTTTTTGCTCATACAATAAAGTTACTGTGTGTGTAACTTGCCTGAAGAGAGAAGTGGGATGATTCACAGTACTAAAAAGAGGAATAAATACTGAAATTCTCCAGGAGAATACGTCTATGCAACTCTTCATTGTAAATTACAATTATGAAGCAGAGTCTGAATGCTTTTATTTTTAACCATGAAGGGTTGACAGTGTGTTATGTAACTTCAAAATATTGCCCTCACGCTTTCCTTGAACATCTTACTTAAAATCCAGGAACAAAAGCATATAAAAACAGAAGTGCTTTGTATTGTGTGCTCTCTAAGCATCATCAGCCTGGGCTGAATATGAACTAGTGTTGCCATCTCAGATGCATTTCTGCAATCAAAATTTTTCCCTTTCACAAGATGAAAAGATATTTTCTTAATGTTCATTACAGTGTATTAAGACATTAGTGCTCAGATCCTTTCAGTGCATTAGAGAAAGCATTGTCATTCTATTTTCTCATCAGATGAAATAATCGTTTATCTGAAATTGCATTACCTTCAGAGAAAACAGGGAAGGATATGGGCTTAAGCTCTGACAATCAAGGCTTACTTTAGATAATGCAGTTAACCACTTGAAATAGCAGAGTGAGACATTTGAGCCATTGCCACACAGCAAAATGGGCAAGGCTTTTGACTTGTTCTACAGCACTGCATGTCTATTTTAAGACAAAAACTAAAGCAAAGGTCAGTCTACTTGTGATAAACTTCCAGGCTCTTGCATTAATGGGTGAGAGAGACAAGAAACTGTTAAAGAAAAACAAGAACATGATATTTTAATGACTTTTTAAAAATTTTTTTGCAGAGCCACAGATGTTTGTGGCACTCTACAGGCAAATATAACAACAGGTCCTGACACTGAGGAATTAGTATTACAGTGAAATGCTACACAAAGGGATAAATAACAGTGTTCACAGGGATATTGGAGGAAAATGTTTTCACTGCAGTGAAGTATCTTGAAATGTGTTTATTGCACTCATTTTGATGTCTGTCTAATAAAATGTCAAAGCAAAGATATGCTTAATGCTGTAGCTGGTGTCCCAGAATGAGGGTTGAGTTGAAGGTCACTGATGGAAAGATGCCTGAAAAATTTAGAGCCATCAGGTGTCTGAAGATGGAGAGATGCAAGACAGGATCTGGGAGAAAATTATAAGCAGCAGGCAGGTCATGGTAAGAAAAAACATTGATTCTCTAATCCCCAACAAGTGATACTAAAACTGTAAGTCCCTAAGTTCTCATTGTGGTTGCCAACATGTGGAAATAGATCTGTGCAAGGCTAATCCAAGACCCCATTCACTTCCAGACGCCTGTGAAAAAGTGTGTGTTTTCTCTCCCAGTTTCTTGTGAGTGGAGGGAAAGTCTGCTGAAGGTGGTGGAAGTGGCTGAGCATCAGTGCAGGGTAGCAGGGAGCAGGAGGCAGCAATGACCTGGGTTCAAGCAATCCATGGAGGGAGCACTTAGAGCTTTTAGCCTCTGTGGAGATGAGAAACTTAACCAAAGTGGGAGGATTTTGTAGAAACAGCCTGCTCTGCTGATCACATCACACAAACTTTGGAGCAGTCTGGACTGGGGGAAATGTGTTTTCTTCCAGACAGTTTGTAAGGAGGCTGTTCTCTGGGTATTGTGGTGGTAAACGTTCAGTTTTGTTGGAGATGTTCTGCTGAGCTGAGTTTCATGACTAGAATGTTCTTGCTACTTTTCCCTGTGAACCAAAACAGCAAGGAATATTTTCAAGGAAAGTTTGATTTTATTTTTTTTTAACCTGTTCTCCAGGAACTGAAATAAACTGTCTTTATTGAAAAGAAAATCTTCTGCAGAGGTCTGCTGTTTCTTAGAAAGAACTTTTCCTGTTTGATAGCTGTGTTGTTGAGTGTCTTAAAAGAGACTTCATGGTGATGTGTAGTTTGCTTATTTTCTTTTGAATACAAATGCATGAAGGTCAAAGATTGAATTCAATTTCAGAATGACTTCTAGACTATTTGAATCTGGACAGAAAGAGAGTGGCATTACCATTTAGCAGAATTCTATGTACCATGAAATTGTTAGTGTTTGTCATCTGCTTAGCAGTACCTCGATATTGAAGTGGAGTGATGATTGTATATTGAAAATAAAACTCTGAATTTAAGTGGACTATGAAAGGCTTTGGGAGCTATCTGCCAGATGAAGTTCAGACAAAAACTGGATGTAATGTTTTCAGGGAAAACATTCATCAGCTTTAGGGATTATCATTCAGGTATCTGTTTTTTCAGGCAGGAGTGCTGAACTGAAAATTAAAACATTGTTATGGATGTGCTTTTTCCAAATGCATTTTCAACTCAGATATCTTTTAATTCTGATTTTTGTTTTGTTTTTTAATCAACCTGCATAGAGATGCTCCTGCAGATTTTGAGAATAAAACCATGTGCTTTGCTTCTTTGAAAAGCTTATTTTTTTGAGTCAATAATTTCAGCTATCTTAGAATGTATCTGAATAAATTTAGCATGACAAATGAGAGCTGCAATGCATATTGTGTGATGCTGAGGGGTGTTTCTCTTAACTAAGAATAATAATAATGTACAAAATCTATTTCACTGTATTATAGCAAAGATAATGTCTAGGGAAGGTCAGTTGTTTCCTCCTCCTCATGCATAGGAAAATGATACTTTCCTGACTCCATCCTGAATTCCTTAATCAGTTTCCACTTGGTCATTACTTAAGCAGACTCTTTTCTATCTTCACATTGACTAAAGAGAGAATGAATGAAAATGTGGGAATTTGTCCCTTGAAGCTTTTTCATGGTAATTTAATACAATGAAAGATTATTTGGGATTAGGAGAGAATTCCATTGGAAGAGATGATGTGCTTTTGAAGTGAAGAAAGTACAGTTGGCTGCCACAGAATAATTCTCAGCAACAATTTCCATAATAATAAATAGTGTACAATTCTATAGGTCCTTCCAGAATCATGAAATGCCTTAAGGAAAGGCCACATTATTATCCTCACCCTGCAGATGAGAAATTGAATTAAATAGTAGTTGAAGTGCAGGTTGAAGGTCTCAAATGAAGCAGGCATGTCCAGGTTCATAAATAAATTTTCTTTTTAGACACGAGGCCATCCTGCCAATTCTTGTGACACTTGTTTTTAGCACACAAACTTCAGCAGATTGCAGTGAGGTTTTTCTAAACTGACAATCATTTGGGCTTTATGGGTGGCTGGTCTTAATTAAGCAAATTCTCACTCTTTGCACAAACTGAGATTTAGGTCTACTTGGTAATTATATCTTTTCATTGAAGACAGGGCAATCATCAATTCTTTTGGCTGACTGAACAGATTCACACTTGGCTGTTAGCTTGACCTCTCTATGTGAGCTGATATTTTTCCTTTTTTTTTTTTTTTTTAGGTTTACTCATGAGTCTTTCGATACGTATTTTATGAGTTTCATCTCTTCACACACAATTTAATTTAGTTAAATGTTTCAGTCTCTAATTTCCACACAAGAAAAATTGCATAAACTGTACTTAAGAATAGCTGAATCTGTCAGAAAATTTAAATCCTTGCTGCACACTTCCACTCTTCTCAGAAATTGCAGAGCACTGGAATTGAAGGAACATGTTGACATTCAAGTTTGTGGTTCAATATTAAAGATGGGCAAAAATTTAAGTCTAAGCTCAATAATATTGTGTATTTGACATCTATGGGAACGCATGAGAACAGACTGGCCTTCCATTCCCACTATTTGCATCCTTTAGCTCCACTCTTCCTTCTGAAAAGTATGTTATATATCTTGAGTTGGTGTTCTCCCAGCTCTTTTTTTTTGGTGGCTACTTGTTGTTACTTTTTTATTGCCTTCAGTTCTCTCACATTTGTCTTCCTTGTCCACGTAACATCATAATATCTTTGAGACATGGACTGTCTCAGCTGATCTAGAAATATGATCCTCAAAGTGATGGGAATTGAGCTTCCATAAGCACTCTCAGTACCAAAAAGAGCCTCAGGGAAAATAATAATTCCTGCATTTTGTGTGATATGGAAATATATTACACAGACTAAAACTTCTGCAAAACCTCTTCAGCATTTTTAAGACTGCTGCATAGGTCTGTGGTTAATAATTTTCTGAAGTCCACTTCTGTATCCAGACCCTGAATTATATTCTGTTGCTGTGTGTTTATTTTTTCAAATGAAAGCTGCATTAAAATGCAAGTTTTCATTACTGTTATTCATTGTTATTTGGCAAGATGCACAGAGAAGTCACTGGAGAAATAAAAGGCAAAGGGGCAGGTAAAATGGCATAATTGACAAACACCCAGAGAGCCCCACTGAGACTAAAATCTCATTAACATTGTTGTAGGACTGAACTGGGTAATTTCCTGATTTCCATCTAGCATGGAGAGATAGTTGTCATGTACATTAATAGCAGAGAACAATCCCTGCTATGCAGCTGAAGTATTTTCTTTACCAACCTTTGAGAAAGTCTATTTATGCCTCTCTATTGTTCACTTGTTCCCAGCAAAGCAACAGTGAGGAAATCCCTTCTTAAAAACAAACTTTAAGCAACAATCCCTCTTCATCCCTGTGGAAGTTTTTGAAGCTGGGGACAAACTTTGTTCTGAAGCCAAACTGAGCTGTGTTGGACCTAATGGCTCTTTGGTGTGACCATGTGGTTGAGCTAATCTGATGGATGACATAATTCTCAATGATAGAATAGTTTTGCCATTCAGCTGTGTAAACAAGTGTTTTGAAATGTTAAAACAAAATAGGATGCAAGATATCAATGACACATATGGATATCAACTGGATATTCTGTTTATCACATAGATTTTGATTCTGCATATGCATGAATATAAAATATGCATGAGACATCCTCCAAGACTTGCAAACACAAATCACTTTGTCATTAGATAAGCATTAGAAGCCTGCATTCAATTCAGAGATCTCACATCAGATTAGGTTATTCTTATGGGGTTGATAGCATCTGGGATTAGGCATTCTTTTTCATTTGTAGAAAACTGAAAAGAAACACTCATTCATCACCAGAGAGTATGGCTTCTGTGGACCTGTATTATTATATAAACCTACCAGAAATTAATTCACAAAGGATGCCTGCAGAATACTGCCACAGGAAATGAGGACCAAGGAGACCTTCTGCATGGCTCTGTCAAATCAAAGATGCCAGGAATCAAAACAATGCACATTTCTGTTTGTTTTCATGCATGCAAATGCTCCTAAACAGACCTTCAGGTTTTAACATGATCTCTACCAGGTTTTATTTATCTGTTTCTCTCCAGTCTTCAGGTACTGTGTTGAAGTGGCTGCTATGGTAACCTTGGATCAAAAGCCAGCACATTTTTTTAAAAAGATTTCCTTTTGCCATTCTCTCCATATTTTTACCAGAACCATGTTCCAGAATTCTATCATCAAATAAGTAAAAATTATTTAATTTTTTTTAAACTGAGAATTAACCAGGCCAAGAAACAGCTGGATAAAATAGTCCAGATGTTGGAAGGTGAGAGACAAAAACATTCACCACACACCTCCAGAGTTGTGTTGTTGTAACATTACTGGAAAACAGTTCAAACAGGGTCCTTTCAAAGGTCTGCTGTGAAAAGATGACACTAAAAACCAAATTTGCAGATCACAAGGCTGTCAGTAGGGTCTGTGTGGCACAAGCCCTAAATGGCAGCTTACAAGATTGATTTGGACTGACCTTTATTAACTCAATAAGTTGGAAAGCAGTTGTGTTAGCATTGCCTCATTTGGAGATGTATAATAAAAAAATAGATATGTAAGTGTTCTCTGAAAGCAAATAAAACTGAAGGATTGAATAAAAAAATAAATTTGCTAAGAGGGATTCCCTAAACAATTAGATTTTAGGGGTGAACTGATCAAGAGGAATAATCCTAAGAATATATTTGTTACTTGATAATTTAAAAATAGATGCTGATAAATTTAAACCTGCATTTTCCAGTACTGTATGCTCAAATTAGCATGAAATTGAATTGCCTTTTTCCTGCCTCTATTTATTCTGTATTCCCTACAACAAGATTCTCTTAGTTAGGAGTAACTTCCCTCATAATGTTTTCTTCTGTTGTACAAGTTCTACCCCTCTTCACAACGAGGTGAAATTTGCTCTAGTTCTCATCTGCTACCAGAACACTTGCTGGAAGGACTAAGCCAATTTTATTTTGGTTTTGATATCTCTATAAGATCAAGACAACTGTCTCCCCAGTCGTGACAACTTCATTTATCTTTCTGCAAAAACTTTCTGGGCATTATTTGAGCTGAACTTCAGAAGCAATTAGTAGGAAAGGACAATGACAGTCTCTTGTCCCATGGGATGATGCAACATTTAAAATAGTGACTCAACCTGCAGATGGACAATCTGTTTCAATGAAAGGAAAGATGCTCTTGCTGGAGCAGTAGAACAGATACTCATATTCCATGATCAAATTTATTATAATCTAAGCTATTCTAACTCTGGTTAAAATATGAGTCTCTTTTAGTTGTTTAGATTCTCTCACTGCCAAACTGAGCTTGGTTAAGCCATTCTCTGTTTTTTGGATCTCTTTCTTTATTGATACACACATAGGTGCTCATTTGAAGTCTTGACTTGAATTTATCAACATTTCCCAGGAAAAAGCCAATAGATATATAATTGAAAAATCTATAGCCAGCTTTCAGAGATGCTGTAGCTGGAACTTCTCTCTGGTGACTGGTGTCAGACTTTGGACAGGACTCTTTGTCTCAGAAGATGCAGTTTTCTGTGTAATGGACTTCATAACACCCACCTGCCTCATTGTAGAAGTTGTGGGGGTGAGGGAATTTATGGTTGTGCCCTGCTGTTTTCCTTTCTGAAGCTAAATGCTGCCTGGGAATGAGAGTCCTGACCTTGAAATTGGATGTAGTACTGTTACAAGCAAAACTTATCACCGAGAAAATGTGCCAACCCTCTATTTATCACTTACCAGCTGTTCTGCTAAATTACAGCTTCTTTAAAATTACACTCTAATTCATCAATAATTCAGCACTGAAGTCTTACTAAGAAAACACTAGATGCTATTCTGAATAGCTCCACTATCAAATGATAAGCTATTCAGAGGGGAGAGTGGGAACACTGCTGAGGTGCTGTGTCTCTGTTACCAAGGGAAATTCAGCTGGCATTAGAGAAAGCAACAGCACAACAGGGCTCAGGGGATTGTTTCACCACAGACACAGGACAGAATGACAGGAGGGGAGAGAGGGAAGCCCGTGGGGTAGATACATCGATGTGATCTTGTTGCAGCTTTGCAGGCTTATCTGGGTATTTAAAGGCCAAGCAGATCAATGCCTCACCCGGAGCATCGCGCATGAGCTCCAGCGCTGCAATTAGTCAGGGTGTGCCGAGCAGATGTGTGTGTGTGCCAAACAGATGTGTGTGTGCTGTCCCCACAGCCAGGGTTAACCCTTCTGGGGCTGCTCTTCCACCTGCTCACCCTGCAGCGCTGGAGAGGTGAGGATGCAGCAGCAGCACTTTTGATTTTTCCAGTTTTGCTGTGGCAGAGCCATTTCACTAGCACTCAGCATCTTGGAGGACTGTCCTCTCTGCAGCTGCCTTTTTTCCCTGTGTGTTGTGCTGTGTGACAGAGCATTTGTCATGATGTGTTGAGGCAGAAGCTGGATGTATTCATTAGTGCTGTAGCAGCCATGGGTGAGACGGTGCATGGTAAATCATGGTTAGATCAAATGGATCATATCAGTGCAAATGAATTAGCTTGTACAGTCATTCATCTGCCTTCATCTTTGCTTTACACTGATGTGTCTTGAAGCTTAAATGTATTTGTGAGAAACATGCCAGTACATTGTAAATTTTTTTCTAATGGGAAGATATTTGTGAGATTGAGAGGATTTAGGTAAAAAATACTTTCTTTGTGGCTCCAGCATTTTGTATGATAGAAGATGAAGAAACCTTCTTGCAAAACAGTTTTCATGCAAAATATCTGACCCTTGGAACCCCTTCAATTCCCTGCACCAGTGAAAATGAGCAGCGAGGTGGAAGCTGCTCTCCATTTCTTGTTTCTTTGTTTAAACAAGGAATCATTCATTTAAACATTAAAATTCAGTAATACTAAATAAATAATGTCCTTTTAAAATGCAAACAAATTAAAAACAAAGGCAGCATCCTACTATCCCTCTCTCACACATCTACAGGATCAGAAGGGAAGCTGGGAAAGACACTATTAATAAATATAAGGCCAGAAGTAATCATTGAATAAATATAATTTTTAAAATCCCCTTGATATTTAAAAAGTGCTGAAGGCTTTTTTTTAATAAAAAATGGCTAGTAATAGAAGATGAAATGGGTACTTGTAGAGCAGTGAATTCCACTATCAGGAAATCAGCCAGAATAAAGCACATTTCAACAGGCAGCAGCAGAATCCCTGGAACAAGGATGCTGCCAGGTTAGTACAGAGGTTTCTGTGCTGTGAAGGGTCTTTCCAGCTGGGGTTTTAAACCTTAGTGAGATCACCTTCCAGTCAAAATACCAGTCTGAGCAGCACTCAGGGCAGGCTAAATCTGCCTGCTCTTTGTGGAACAGAGGAGCAGATGGGCTAATCCATCCTGAACAAACTGTGAGCTGCAGAATCTCAACCCTTCTGGCCACGGGGTGACCTGGGCACGTGTTGCTGCTGTGAGATTGCCAAAGTAAGGGCACCACAAATGCAAACTATGCAATGGGAAAGCAATATTCAGTTGTGCATTCACACCTCTTTCAAGGGAGAGTCAAAATTGATGGCAGGATTCAGCTCACTTGCTTTCAGCTTCTGTGAAAAGTTGGCCCACAAAAGAGGAAAGTAATAAATTGTCTAGTTCCAAACTGATGTGTTGGCCTCAAATCATCAGAAGCTCTAAAGAAAATAATACCTGTTTTTAAGGAAAATAATATCTCTTTTTACACCTACTGAAGGTTGTAGAGTGGGAAGTATTTTCCAAATACACACAGAGTGAAATGTTTGGGAATTATAAGACTCAGAAGTAGCTCCTTATTCAATCGAAATAGCAGACAGATCAATTGGAACAGTGGCACATGTAACAGCAGATATGCAGAAGTAGCAGAGCTAGCTTAAAAATGGATATCCTGGCTAGCAGAAGCTCCTTAATCACAGCACAGAGCTCAGACCAAGCCAACTGCCCCAGTGTTTTGGGAGCTTCTTGTGGAAGCTTTGTAGTTTGTTGGGCACCTTGAGATTCCCAGCTGTGCTGGTGGCAGAACATCTGGAAGCCGTGTTGAGGAATAACTGTGGAAATATGGCTGTGCATTGACTGTGCACCACTTATGAGTGGGGTCTCCACCTATTCAATCATCCCCTTCAGAAAATCCAAAGGAGTTTGTATCATTCATTTTTCCTCCTGTCATACTAAAGTTCAAAATTTTGCAGTTGCCGTGATCTCAGTTGTGGTACTTGAGTTTGGGAATTCAAAGTTCTTCTAAATGAAACGTGTTGCTGGTATTCCTGGCATCACACAGGCAATACTTGATAATGAAGAGCATTTTTTCTCATAGATGGTGTGAATCCAGAACATTCATTTTTTATAGGCCTTTTACATCTAATTGACTTTTATCGTACCTGCAAAATGGAAATGCATTAAAGAGCATCTCCATTTCACTTGTAAGACTGATAGCCAATTTTCCATTCAATGTCTTTTGAGAATTCTTAATTGTCTTCCATAATTATGTATTGGGAGTGTAAACAATTTTATGAGATTATAAGGGCTCTTTTTTAATACATGTTATACTGTAAATATATGAATATGTTGTAGCAGTGTTTCCTGATTTTGTTTTTGCATTGAATTTTTTGTTGTCAATTCCTGTTTCTCATTCACTTCTGCATAATTTCTTAAAAGGTAAGATATTAAAAAAAATCTAACAGTTTTGAACAATTGTAAATTATGTAGTAGTCTCTAGAATTTTTAGGTAACCCACAGAATATCAAAATACTCCTAAAGGATATCCCAATTTAAAATGTAGAATAGTTACTTTTCTATAGCATCTGCAGGCATCACAACCCAAATTTTTCCTGGTTTTTGTCTATCTGGATTCCCCTCCAAAAAATTCTGCTAGCAAGCTGACACTGCTGTACTTTGCAAGACATTACTAACCAGAAAGTTCTGCAAGTGGAGTAATACATACTTTACCTGATTTTTTTTTTTTTTTTTTTTTTTCTGGGGGGTAAAGGCAAAGCAATCTGAAGGTGGTTTTTATTGATTTGCAGGTTTAGTATGTTTTGGTGTATTTGAATTCATGTTAGATTTGGCAAACAGAGTTATTTGCCTTGAGTATTTAATTTGGAATGACAGTGGCTCTTCTTTCTGATTTTGGTTGTGCAGCTGGTGGGAATCATCCATTTGTTATCCAAACTTCACTTGTATTCTTAATATGAGCTATCTAGTGGAAGGCTTGGCTACAACTCTTATATTTACAGTATTCATCTCTGCTCAGTTTGAGGGACTGGTCAGTCCATCCTGTCTATCCCCCTGAATAGATCATCTGAGTTTTGGAGCTGTAGAAAAGTTACTCAAGTAAACGATCAGATAACATTTGAACAGCCACATGCTACCACTTGGCTCTGAAGGACCTACTCAGCTCTAGGAAGGAACAAATTAGCTTAATCAAGCCTTAAGTTTGACTTGATGGGCTATAGAGACAGATCTTTGTCCCAAGGTGCTTGAAATTGTTGCTGTTGCTTTATAACATATGCTGAAACACGTGCTTTTGTCACATTTCCTCTTGTGTCATGCTCCTCTTCCACCCCTGATTTCCATAGTAGCTATTAGGGCATGAGCAGGGAAGACTTTGAGTCCCATGGTGGATGGGCCTGTACAGTGTGTAAAGCACGTGCTACAGGTCACAATTCTATTCCAAGTTTTCCCCTGAAGTTCCTTCTGCTGTGAGAGTTTGACCACATTTCCCTACAGTTAATAACACGTACTAAATGCAGCAGGTACTGCTTGCTTCAGGAACAAAACTTTATTTTTTCAAATTTTTTTTTTATTTTTTTGCTGAAAGAGCATTTTTAATATCTGCAAGTGGCTGCTCCTGTGATGTTTTTGATATGCTGCTGATCTGAGGGCCTCCTGTGCCATGGGTAGCGTGCTCAGCTTCCATTGATTATTGAGGATAATCAGTGCCCTGCAGGACAGGCTGCCAGAAATACTCCAGAAAATGGGAGCTCACAAGGGCAATCACACTGCTAATGAAAGCAATAGGTGGCTGTCTGTGAAATACACTTTTTCCTATTGAGTTTGTTTTGAGAGATTAAAAATAGGTTTTGCTTGAATTAAGTGTGTGTAACAAAAAAAAAAGGGAACAGGGGAGAAGATTATTAATATTTCAGGTTTCTCTTCTTCATCTGCCATGCTAGGCCTGCTCAAAGGAAATGACTCTGGAGTTCTTTGACAGGGCATAGAGGAAAGAACATTTTTCTGTTGGCTACTAACACAATTATCCTTACTGAAATAATCTAAAAAGGTCCCCCAAACTCAGCTTGAGGTAGCATGAAAAATTTCTAGCAAGATTTTTAGCACATCAGTAATAAGTAGTGGAAAAAAATGTTTCAGTATGGAACATTTAACAGCCTTGAACTTGGTGTGTTGAAAAGAATTTTGCTACCTGTGGCAGATTTTTTTTGCCCAATAATAGAGAGCAAGTGGGGCATGGTAGAATGATGTAAATCTGACACTGAAGAGAACATTTTTTAGGATGGATCTAGAGGGTTAAATAGACTTAATGACAGGAAATTTTAACAGGGTAATTTTAGATCTGAGGAGAATAAACTGTGGAACAGAGAAATGGTGGGAGCCCTGTTGTTGACACATTTAAATATAGACTGGACAAAATGTTAATAAATGTACAATAGGGAACAATTTGACATTGTACTCAAGGAGATGGAAAGCATGCAGTAATGACTCTTAAAAAGAACTGTCAGGTTCACAACATACTTCATTGTGAACTTTATTTAACTTCCAATGTGTTTATATTTAATATGAATATAAAAATATTTCTCCCATTTAATAAAGTTTTAATTTTTTTCTTTCTATTCAAATACTCTACTTTTATACTCAGCTCCCTTGGTTGTCTTGCAGGGCATAGGGCTTTCTGCTGACTTTCACCTAATGAGTGCATGGACAATGGTAATTTACCTTTTTGAACCCTAAAGGCATTAACCAGTTTTAGTAAATCATCCCAGAAAAGGGAATGGTGTTCAAAATATGATCCTATGAATCTGAAAACCCTCTGGAACTGTGGAAAGGAGGAATGTTTATATGGAAGCAGTCATAGGATTCATTAGATGTTGCTTTTGATGTTTTCTGTGCCTCCTGTCAGTATCCCCCAGCCATGACTCACCAATACTAAACTGCTGAAAACAATCAGCACTATCAAAAAGGTAATTTTTAATTTGCAAGCAAGACACAGTACAAGAGTGGTGGACCTGCCAGCTAAGGAAAAGATACAGTTGAATGAATGTCATTATATGACTGACTTGTGTTAATTTAGTTCATCCTTTTAAACTCAAGCAAATCTTCAGGAAATGTGAAAAATCTAGTGAAAGTAAAAGTCTAGTGAGAAAATATTTCTTTCTGCTGTATTTACCTCATTGAAATAATTGAAATTATTCTAACTTGAGGAGATCCTTCTTATCAATTCTCCCACTGACATTTCATGGTCAGCACATTTTCTTGCTTCTCCCTTTCCTTCTGCTGGCCACTTCCCTTGGGGTGCAGCCCTGGTTGAGTAACACTACAGATCATAGGTGAAATCCAAAAGTTCACAGCATTCTAGGTGTCCTTATTATTTTAATGTTCACCAAAATTCCACTGCCTACCTGGAAATATATGGCTTTGGAGGTGGATGAATTTATGAGCAAACTGGTAAATTACAGAAAGTACCTAAGAACTTTATGGCAAATCAAAAAGAATTACATTTCTGTGATATTGTATATTTTGAGTCTCAGTTCTTGGGAGGAATCTCTGTTCTTCTGTACACAGATAATGTTCACTATCTCTAAGTTATATAATGTAAAAACTTAGTTTGTGTATCCCTTTCTTAAAGGATTTAATTAGACTAAATGATAGGAATCCTTGAAATTCAGAGGTTTGATAGTATGATATTAGATCAAGAAGCAAAATAAAGAAACCTAGTATGACCCTGAGATTATTCTTGAAAGAAGAGGCTACATACTGACACAGTTCAGTATTATAGTTCCACTTATAGACAATCCCCTGGAAGCAATATAAAACTTATACTCAGTTTCATATCTAAATTTTTCTTTATAGTGTTCTGTACATTTCTCATGGTCGTACTTTTTCATAAGAGGATATTAGATGAGATCCTGAGAGTAAAACTAATGGTACTGAAAGGCTTTTTACTTGTTTTAAACTGAGATGAACATTGAAACATGAGTTGGCCATTCTGAATGGAAGGCAGTAAGTATTCAGCTTTCCTCCCTTCTCTGTTGCTAAATGGTGATTTGTGTAACAGGGACAGGAGTGAGATGAGGAACGAGTAGACAAGATTAAATGTTTTTTCTATTCTGTACTTCACATTCATTCTAAAATGGCATGAAATCAGCTATCCACCAGCCAGTTCCTTGTGTCACCTCCTCTTCACCTGCCCTAGAAACGCTTTTATTAAATGACCTAGATGTATTAATAATATAATTTGAAAGTCAAAGAAGTGAGAACATAACTGCACATGTGAATTCCTTAGCTGATGGGATGGGAGGGACCAACAGACTCACAGTGGATACTCAATTTTGTTTTCCTTTTTGTAAAAACTGCTATTTGTACCACCTTGTTTGGAAAAACCTCTCCAGAACCTTGTGCTAAGAGGCTTTTTTGGATCACAGTGGTTAGGCACAGCTTTGTTGCTTTCACATTTGCAGGCAGGCTGGCATTCAGTGGAAGGAGACAACCTCAGTCTGCCAGGGCAAAGCTACCACATCTCCCTCCCATTTGCATTCCACACCCCGTGTTTCGATTTTCCACCCTTAAACAATAATTTGTAGCTCTGTGTAATCTTTTATTGGGGATCTCAGAAAGCTTTATGAATATTGTATGAATGAATGGAGCCTTGCAGCACTCCTGTGAAGTACAGCAAGGCAAGAGTCATTATCACTGGTTTGTGCAGGGGCAAGATAGGATGCTAAAATTGGGAAGATTAGGCTCTGAATTTCATCCCCAAATTGTGAAAGCCCTATCTCAGAGCAAAGCAGACACCTGTTGAACCAGAAGATTTGCAAAAGGCTGATATGGACAAATGCAGGTGACTTGAGTGCAGCTTCCAACTAAAACCTTTTATCTTCAAGGTCATGTAGTGAGTTTAGTCTGAGCAAGGAAGGGAGCTGATGTCTTTAGTCTCCCTGGTCTGTGTTTTAAATCCAGAGCTATTTATCCTCCTTGAAAGTCTAACAGGAAACTTGATATATCTCAGTGAGGATTAATCCTCCCCAAAACTTCAGTGGGTTTCTCTTATTTATCTTTTTGTGCTTGTGAAATAATTGTTTGGTTCTTTTTCCCCTCACATTGTCTTTTCAGTCAGATTCTTCCCCAGTGAGTTAAAAATAAATGTCAAGCAATATGACTTAAGGAAAAATCCTTGTGTTCCAGAACTGCTTTCCCCAGGAAACACTAGCCAATTAATAGAGTAGAATGAGGGATTTTGCCTAGGGAGCCATCATGAAATGAAAAGTGTATATAAATACATGCACAAAGAGACACATACAAACACATTAAAAGAGCATTTCATTTGGACAGGATCTACTTATCAGCATGGAGATTTATGAGAACATGGACAAGCAGAAATCACAGGGAGGATGCTATTTTGAAAGGCTAATGAAATTTTCCTTGTGTGTATTTTTTTGCTACTGCAGCAGGAATCATCATGAAGACCATGAAGCTGTTGTTGGTTAGGCCTCTGTGCAGAAGTTCTCAAACAGATGTTTTTCCCCAAAACACTTAGGATGTTTTAATTCATCTCTTTACCACTATTTTCATGCTAGAAGAAATTTCCCTGTCATACAGCTTGAGCATCTCTGACAACCTTCAGTAACCATTTCAACTCTCTCTGTGGAGACTTGCTATAATACCAATTGCACTTAATATTATTTCCTTATAGCCAGTGAGATTTCTGGCTGTGTTTCAAACCTAGATTTTTATCTGTTCTCTTTGTACAAGTAGCCTGTGTTGTTTCTAAGTGATCTGTGCACATTGCATATGATATAAATTAATCTTCAGATCACCCACTCTTGTTTTAATCTTCCCCACTTCAAGGCTAGTAAATATTCTTATATGGAATTATCCTAGCCATGTCAGGTGGGAAAAAAGAGCTCCTAATAGAAGACTCACTATTAAAAATGCCAGACTGTTAAAAGAAATAACTCACTTTTTGAAATCTTAGGGATTACTAGTGGCAGAAGCAATGAAAATCTTCTTTAAAAATCTTTTGTGAATTATTAAATAAATTTTTCTAACTGCTTTATTACTCATAGGAATTGTATCAATCAACAGTGAGAGCTAAATTACTAGATCAGTCAGAAAATATTGTTGCAGCTAAAGAATCAATGCTAATTGAATCATTAAGGCATTATTACATGAAACACAAATACCTCAGGATGATAAGTCTTTGCTCTGCTTGATCTATAGTCTACAAAGAAAACATGATACCAACAACTATAATGCTTGATTGTTCTAAGCATTGTGTTTTCTCAATGCAGTATTTTTCCCTGTTGGTGTCCTTTAGCTTATATTAGTAAATAAATAATTTAGCTTTTATTAGTAAATAAAAAAGAAAATTTTTTTTAAAAAATGGTGACTTTAGATTAATGCAGTGCACATTTTCTCTGCAGTTCAAAGGCCAAACTCACTTCAGCCAGACTCCCACTGACTGCAATAAAGTTCAGAGCTGGGGGCATTTTTAGCTTGACCTATTTTTGCATTTTTGAAGAGCCTTGTCAGTGCTGCTTTTACTACTTTGGTTGAGGCAAGGCTGGGTCTGATGGGAACTTTTTCTGATGTGTAGTAAAACTTGGATTGATTAAGGGGACTCTGTGTCGTGTCTCCTCTGTGTGTGTGTTTTGCCCTGTTTCAGTCCTCACTCACAGCCAGAAAAGATGGTTTTACTGCAGGAAGGGAGAGCTATAGGCACTGTAATTATCCTTGGATTTATCAGGATCTGGTCACATTGGATGAACAAGGAAGGTGTGGCACCCTCTGAGTGCTGCACAAGCCCCTCAGCACCAAATAACACAGACTTTGTTCCTGGGAGAATGAATAAGCATTTGTGTTTCTGGCTGTGGTGACATCATTGTGTCATGGCTAAAGTGTAGTGACAGACTGACAGCCCATGGACTACTGGAGTGTGTGTGGGTGAGAAAAGGGAGTTTTTGTGAGTGCTGTGCATATGTGCCAGCAGTGGTGATGAGCATCATAGATGGAGGCTTGCTGGGGTAGACAGGAACAAGAGCATCTCTGTGAGAAAATGTGTGAATATGTAGGTTAGAGTAGGTTTGAGATAGTGTTTTTGTTTTGATCTTCCTACTCCCTCTTTCTTTCGCCCCCCATGGAAAAACAACTTTGGGTTTCACATATGAGCTTGTAGTCACAGCAGGATTTTGATGTATGGATTATACTTTTTTCCCCATCTTCTCCCAAGAGTAAAACCTGCATATCATCTGTCAAAGAAAACAGAGTGCTTGATCTATCATTTTTCTAGTTAAGGAATATCATTTTGGTGTATCAGATAATGTTTTTCTGCAAATTGACATCTTCCATTCTCATCATTGAGTGTTGTTTACATATAGTGATCAGTTAACAAGATGTATGGAGCTGGGAAAAATAAGCCAAGGAATCACAGAAGCAACAACATATTCTTTAATTCTAAAGTTCTTTGGCTGCATTAACAAGATTAATAAAAGGTGTAGGTGCCAGCAAAAGTGCTGTAGTGCACCTTATGAATTTGTATTAATGTAGTTTAATGGTAGAACAATATAGACGCATAAGTTCTTTTCTGTTGGGTTGTGTTTTTTTCTCTTCTATTAAAGTCAGCATTCTGTTTTGTATTCATACCAATGGCTCTGCCTCAGCTTCCTAGGTGGTTGGCCTGCCAATCCAATATAGCAGCTGGGAAATCTAGAAAGTACTTTCTTCTTTCCACATTTCTTTTCCTCATTGGTGCCCCAAGAAAGCAGTTTTGTGATCACAGGGCTGCAGAGACAAATCATCCCAGGCTGGTGTGCAATTTGGAGCAAGGTGTAGTGGGGAGGCAGCAAAACATCATGAAATCCTTTTCTTTCAAGTCAAAATATCTCCAAAGGTTTTTTTCTTTCTCCTCCTCTGCCACCCCCTTCCTTCACTCCAGTTCCCAGGCCTGTGTAATCCAAGGCAGTGCAGCACAATGGGCAAACACTCACATCTCACCCTGTGAATTTCTTATCTTAACAGCAAAACTTGGATTTTTCCTGTTTGGCAAATAAACAAATCCATGAGAAGATCCCTCCATAGTGAAAAAGAGCAATTGTGTTAAAATACATACAGCATGATTTTTGGGGAGACATTTCTGGGCATATCAGAAAGTTAAGAAATAATTCCCTAGGTGGAAATTTAGCTGGGTAATGAGGTTAACAAATGCACTGTATGGACATGTGGGGCTTCTTAGGAGAGACAGAGATCTGATCCAAAGCTTCCTCCTGCTACTGAGAAGAGATCCTTACCTACAACTCAAAATGCTTCAAAAGTAGCCAGATTCCAGAATTAATTCACTAACAATCCTTGCTGTATGTTATTTTATTTTTCTTTGGATAGTCTCCATTTGGAAATGATCTATTCCCACCTTGTTCAGCTTGAGGTACTGCCAACCAAAACAGGGAGAACAATAGGGCTGAATCAGAAGATTCTCTGCCATTACTAACTCATCTCTCTTGTGTATTTCTTTATCTGTATTTCCAATAAAGGCCTGCCAGCAATTTCTTCAAATCTCTGCAGTTTAATTCATGGGGTCTGTGGCTAATCCTACTGATGTTATTGAGATTCATTCTATATTTTCAGTGAGAACAGGATTTGATATATAAAGAGTAGGTGAAACATTTGAGAAGAAAAGGAAAGATCCTAAGATCTCCTTCAGGTTAGTTAAAGGTGGAAAAATGAGGCCAAGGATAAAGTGGAAAGGAGGTTTTACTACTGAATACTCTAAAAATACAAAAATGACACCTTAAACTAAGGATGCAGAAATCAACACAACCTTTTCCATCACCTGTGATGGTGACAAATCTCAAATCCCAAGTTTCTTTTACAAGTACAGGCTCTAAATCTTACTCATATCTCTTGCCCTAAAAAGTGTATTTACCTGTTGATTTTAAGAGGGTTTGTTCATTCCTGCAGTGCTCCAATTTTGAATATCAGGGCTTAGAAATCAGATGTGCTTACCAAAAAACAGTGAAGATAAAACAGTGAAGATAAAAGTAGCACTTATACTACATTCTTAATATCATTCACAAGAAAGCTGCTGGTGAGATTCAGTCCTCAGGTACAGCTAGAGATGTTCTTTCCTCCTAATGAAGTCTAATTTTGTGAACTTAATTCTCTTCCATTCTCTTTGCTGCCAAGCTCCTGTTCCAGGATCCATCATCTGCTCATTCCTGCCTCTTGAGGAGTACAGTCCATGAGAACTTGGCACAGAGCTGGATGATGGCTAGCAGAGGACTTGAGAATGTAACAAATGTTAAGAACAGAAAAAGGCCACTTATTTCTCTATTTCTGTTTTTACCCCCGCTTTCCTGATTTTACATTCTGTCCCTTGATTCTCCTCCAAAAATAAATCTGGACATTTCTTCAGCTTCTGAAATGCTTTGATTTTAAAGGCTTGTTCCTGCAAGTAAAGTTAGCTCCCTATAGTAAATCCTAAAGAAATTCTCAAAGAAAACAGATGAAATTTTTCTATGTTGGATTCTCAGAACCCCTTAGACTGCCAGCACATCATCTAGGGCATGCAAATCAAATCTCACATGAATTCAAACCTAGTTTCTAGGTAGCCTGAAAATAGTTGTGAATTTGCTCTCCATTTTTATTTGGGTGGGCAGCTTCTGGCCTGCAATTCCACGTGACTTTGCATGTTGACCTTCCTTGAAAATGTTTTCCTGCTCTTAAATAAAGCTGTTGACTGGGATCAGCTGCAGGAACAGACTTCCTGCTCAGTCTGGTGCCAGTAATTGGCTCTGCTGGGATCTGATGGTGTTAAGAAGTGCACAGTGAGATCTGTCTGGAAAGTGCCCTTTGGACCAGTGCTGTGACACTTGCTGGTGATATTTGAAGGGAAAGTTTTGGACGGATTGCAAATGAAAAGTAGATTTACAGCACTGGACCTGATGTGAAATATTCAGGCCAACTTCATTCTTTATGCAAGCACAGTAGGAAGCCCTGAGCCCCCATTTGTTTTCCATGACCATCCCATCACGTGTCCTGTATCCTGTGTGTGATCTCTGCAGCTTTTGTCCCTTCCTAGAGCAGCTTGGTGATGGAGGATCTGTCTCAAAGCATTTCCTCTGAGCTTTCCAAATGCATTCTGCTAATACTCACTGTGCATTGATTGGCTTTTGCTTTTTTGCAGGGTGGTGTGACAG
This sequence comes from Erithacus rubecula, assembly GCF_903797595.1. Lineage (NCBI taxonomy): Eukaryota > Metazoa > Chordata > Aves > Passeriformes > Muscicapidae > Erithacus > Erithacus rubecula. The sequence goes on from NC_136686.1 coordinate 2,754,465, forward strand.
TGCATCATATTGATGTTGAGATGCTTCATTATGCAGAGCTGCATTTGCTGTCTTTGTTGCTGAGCAAATGTGTGGTTGGGTCACAGTCCTCAAACCCTCCAATAGTTTTTGTTTTGCTTGATCATGGATCCTGTGACAGTATTAATTAAAAGTTAGAGGTCCCAATAATTTAGGTACAGATTCTGCCTTCAGCTATCTGTGCTCTTTTCACAAACAAGGAAGAGTTCTCTGTTTATTTTAGATTCATCTATCCTCATCTTCCTTTGATTTTTTTCTAAAAGGCATTTGCTATTGAAATTCAGTGCAAAAATAAGGAACAGAAAAATATAGAAATCTCCTTTTAAAATTCAGTTTTGAATAAGGCCCCGAGTTTTCCCCTTCTCAGATTTTACTGGGGCATCCCTCACTCACCGAGGCTTGGTTCCTACAATCCTCTCTGAAAATTTCAGATTTAGTCTTTAGCACTGCTGAGCTATTTTGAAAGCTAAAAGCACCTAAAATGGCTCAGGCAGAGTCTCCACTGGGGGATGATCATCCACACATCCTGTATTCCTCCTCAGATTGTTTATTCTCTGTCTCACTCACTGCTGTGCCGTTCTCTTGGTACAAAATAATAATTCAGGCTCGTGGTGTTCTCTCCTCTGCCACCCACCTCTAGTCCAGTGCTGAGTGAGCAGACCCAGCTGCAGGGATGGTGCAGGAATGTTTGGAATCTCTCTGATCTGTTTCCAGGGAACATTTCCCTATGGCAAGGCCAAGGAGCAAGGATATTTTCCTTTACCTTGCAACAAAGCTAGATCCCTTCCTGCACTCGGGCTCCTCCGTGCTCAGGTTGTGCCTCTTTCCCCAGAATATTTATGGAACATTCATGGAGCATTCATGGAAGTGGAGTGAGGCAAGGAGTGATGGCAGATGGTTCTTCTCATCCACTGCCATGCCCACAGAGGGGGAAAAGGCCAACTGGTGTTTGAATGCTCACCTGCACTTCTCTGCAAAGTCAAATATTTGAGGTACTCAGATGATGGAAAATCCAAGTGATATAATTAGAAGAATATCTGGGACCAGGCCTTAAGTAAAGTTTAAAGGTGTGATGAAAATTAGGCTCCTACATCTTTAATCATCCCAGGTGGGTAGCTACTGAGATCAGTGCTTTTTAAAACCACACTGCCTTTCTAAATATTTAAAGATGAGTCAGAAGCTTATTTTCAGAAATCTGGTTATGGAAACACATAGCAGAGTAATACAAATATTTTTCTTAGTCCTCCTATTAATGAAGATGGCACTGATTTGCAGCTCTTCAAATTATCTATTAATGTCCAGCAGCTTGACTTCAAAAAATACTTCCTCAAGTACTGCACTGTCTTTAATACAAAAAGCCATATCCCATCCTTTTTTGGCAAATTAATATAATCACTTCTGTTTCGAGAGTAAGGAGCAGAAGGATTAAAATGATTGGTCCTATCTGCTGAGGAAGTTGGTGGTAGTTCTTCAAAGAAGAAGAAATCTTGGCAATCAATTTTAATTTTTTGAAGTGTTTGGCTTTTTCTGCCTTCAGGATATTTTGAAGATAGATTTTTTTTTTGACAAATTATAACTTGTTTTATTTGTGGAAACTGAAATTATTTTATTCCTTTGTTTTGAATTGAAAGTCTAATTGCATTTACAAGTATAAAACCCAGGACTATTTGTGGGTTTTCACCTTTTTCTTGTAGGCTTTAACCTATGTTCACAAACATGTCTCTGCTACTCATGTCAGCTGCAGTAGTGGGTTTTCCAAATCTCATCTCACCAGAGAAGAGACGAATTGAAATATATTATTGAAATCTGGAGCAATAGCAAGACAAAATAACATAGATTCAAACTACTGGAAAATATATTAGTGTTGAATTTTGTAAATATTTTCAATTTTAAGAGGGCATTAAGCCAAGTTTTTCACCTTATCAGATCCCCATCTTCATTATGTTGACTGTTATGACCAGTCAGGACTTCCTGGTAAAGTCTGAGAACATCTTGCAGTAAAAGCAGGTGCTGTTCCAAGAGCACCTAAATGAGACACCATCTCATATTGATGGATTTGGCAGGGCCATTGCACACCCATAAAAAATTTGGGTTCCTTTCAACAGAGGGCAGTGGTGTAAAATGCACATTAAGAGACAATTAAAGACAATGTCATTATAAGCAATTTTCTTGCTGGGTAGCTAATGCAGCTCGCTGACTCTGTCTTATCCTCTTGTGTTGTGTTGGAAACCTGATTATTCTGCTGCCAAAGGATAAAATGCTCTGGAAATTTGTCTATTTGATCTTATGTCTCAAGTGCCAGTGCCTGGCTGCCACTTCTCTTTTGATATTTAGGGTTCTGCATCTATGGACTGTTTCAGCATCAAAAGCATGCCCCTCCCAATAAGTGATAAAATAGATCCTTGGGCTGGGTGCTCCAAGCACTTTGCCAGCTCTGACAAAAACATTCAATAAGAATTAATGAAAATGAGCTCCCAGTCATTTCCAAGAACTGATGTGCTCAGGGCACTGAAGCTCTCTGAGCAGGAACTCAGCTCTCCCAGCTGCTAAAACCAAAACTTAACAGAAGATATAGCAACCATATCTTCCCTTGACATAAATTTTGTTTCAATTTTGTCAGTCTGAACTTACATTTGTGTTAGGAAAACTTTGTTGAGAAGCTTCCAGATAGAAGAATGGGGAAATCTCTGTCTGCTAAGGACTGGGTAGTTAAACCTGGTCTCATAGGTGTGTGACCAAATATGAGAAACTCCTATGAAATAGAATTGATACTTCCTAACTCTCCTGGTTGGAAGATGGATGAAAATCTCTTGTGATATTAGAGAAGTTCACCTGTGTTTAAACACAGTGTAGAAGTGATGTGTAGAGAAGATGAACAATACTTGGTCAACATCACAGGCTCTATAGATGGTTTTGGCTCTCCAAAATAGGAAAGCATCTAAGAAATTTCCAATACATTTTTAGTTCACTAAGGAAGTTCTACTGCTTCTCTTAGGAGTAAAGAAAATGTTTGGTCAGGACACAGAGAAATAGAAGGAATATGGAGCCCTTTCCAGAGTCCAAAAATAAACATTTCTGATCACTCTGTTCTCAAAAGGTTTGTGCTCACACAAACTAACAAGCACTCCTTTGGGAGAGTTAGGGCATGAGGGCAGTTTTGTGGCAAGCTTATATTTTTTGGCCCAGCTTCTGCTTTGCCACCTGTTTGACCTGGCAATTTAAGCTGCTTTCTGAAAAGCAGGGTTTGTCTCTTAACTGTGTTGGAAATTGGAATCTCAGTGGGAATTTGTGATCCCAGCAACTTGTAAACAGCCTTTATCCTTCCAGGTCTGTCCTCCTAACCCCTGCAGAATTGAAAATGTACAGGAGCCTCCCAAGCAGTGGCTTGTGCCATTTCACTGATTTTTACTTCTATCATCACCAGTAACAATAAAAGCAGTGAAATGAAAGCTGTAACAAGCTGCTGCTTTGGCATAATAGCTTGGAGTGCTTTAAATAAAGTACTTTATCCATAGTTAATATGCACCTGGTGCACTCTCAGATAAACACCCCAAGCAGGGACCAGAATAAAAATTATGCCCAATGCATATCTGAAAATAGCACAAATTATCTCTGACATTACTAGCATCCTTACTGCACTCTGTGTGTGTTCCCCACATCTGGAATGTGTTGTCTGTTGGTCATATTCCTTTGAATCTCATCTTTCTTAGACATTTGGAAAAAAAAAAAAAAAAGATCTTGTTGCAGCACTGGTAAATGTAGAGTAGGGATAACTGGTATTAGATGAACAAACAATGACTGAATTCAGTGCCAAGGACCTGTTTCTCTTACATCCTTTATGTTTTAATTTTCAGTTACTTTGTAGGAAATAGGAACAATTTCTGATCAACACAAGGAGGGTGTGGTTGAATTGGTTACCTTGAGCCATATCTTATACCCCAAGTCTAATACCTTTGACTGGCAATGCTGATCATTTGTGGCATGTGAAGAACCAGAAAACCCTAAAACCCCACCAGTATTCAAGGCAAGCAGGGATTTTTGGGATGAGGAATGAGACTTATTCCCACAGAAGTGTAATTTGGACACCAATAATATATTGGTTTGTTCCTGATGTTATTGATAAAGTTGTGTAACTCATCTTGTCCTTCATGTGGTGAATTAACTCATCAAGTTAAGTATAGAAAGAGTAAGAAAAAGTTTCACTTGAGAAATTCAGTTCCTCTTAAATTTACTGAATTTTAGTTTTCAAATGGTATTGAGAGTTGTCTAGTTCCTTCTTTTTTTTATTCATGCCTGCAGTAAGTAATACCTGTGCATCCTCTGCTTCAAAATGCAACAAATTGAACTATAGATTTGACTTCATTTGGATCAGAATTATGGAACTAGATTAGAAAGATTTCTTCATTGTTGACTTGCATGCTTTGTTGCATGTTTCTCTTTTCACTGTGCCCTTCCTGGCTGCACATTTGAATGAGGTTTTTTTTCTGCCTTAAATTATTATTAAATCTCATATTTTACTCTGAAGGTATAATTTTGGTGAGTAGATTTTTTAGTGTCTGGAGATCTTTAAGCTCTTGCTGCATTTGGTATAGACCAGACAACTTAGATAAGAAAACTTCATCTGGAATGGAAACAGAGCCCATTCTTTCACAGCTGGTACTCTGCTTTTCCCTCTCTTTTCTCCCTCTTGGAAGGTCATGTTACAGTGTTAAGTGCAAATTTCCATTTGTTGTTACTTGAATAAGGGTTTTCAAGCTGTTCTATTTTCCATATTGTCTTTTGCTCAGTGATTTGGTTGTGCCCTGTAAACAGAATGACTCAGATGTGTTGGATTGAGTAAAGGCTTGATGGCAAAACTGAGAAGTTGAGCCCTTCTTGAAAATATGGTGTTGAGGCTCTTGCAGGTTATTTGATGAGTCAAATACAAGTGGAACTCTGACTTAGAGAATATTCACAGCCAGCCTGAGGTCTATGCACCACACCCACCCTGCTTACAACACTCAGAGCTAAATATGAATAGCCTCAATTATATATACTAATAAATATTAATGTATTAGGGCTCAAGTTTTATACTGGGCTTTCACACACAGAATTCATCTCATCCTCCCACTTGGAAGGAAACTTGCATTGATACCTCCAGTAGCCTCATTAAAGACATTACTAAGTGTGAGTTAATTTTAAAATATTTTTAAATGATCAAGTTTTCTGTTGAATTGTTTCAGTCTATGAAGGGCTGTGTTAAGCACTGTATCAATTGAATTACATATTTTCCATCCTGCAGAATCTTGCCAGTCTTTGGGGATTATAAAAATACCATTTATATAAGCTTTTGTCCATTCATAAAATCTGATAACAGGAGTCTTGACTAACATTTTAATATACAAATAAAGGGCCAACTTGACCTAATTTTTTTAACAATGGCTTGTTCACTTAGTTGCTGTTGTTATTTCAAAAATGAAATAATTGAATGGCTCTAAGTGTGAAAAGAAAGTCCTTTTTTGAGCAAGAATATTTTTTTCCAAACAAGAATATTTTTTCAAGTAAGGATATTTTTGATAGACACTCTTTGCTGTAGAGACATCTCTTTTAAAATATTTTGGCAGTTAGCAATTCCCAGGACTACAAATCACTTCCAAAACGAAGCCAAATAATTTAGCTCTTGCATACCACAGTGTCTTAGCCCATCAGGGTTGAATGCCCTTAGCAAATATTATGGCTTTGTTGGACTGGAAAAGAACAAGTTGGAAAACCAACAGGATTGAAAATTGCTGCACACCAGTTTGGGAAAATAATATTCCCATTATCATATTCAGGGGATTGCAGCAGCTGGGTAGACTTTCAGGTTGTAGAAGTTTCTCTTTGCTGGTCATAAAATGATGCAGGATAAATAGTGTGCATCTCCTCAGGTAGTAATTCTTCAGCCCAATGAAAGGTGGCTTTCCCTTAGCATTTTGGTACAGAGGAGTGGTGCAGTTTTGAAACAAATACTCTGATTGCTCACATTTACCCTCTCTTGCTACATTTCTCATGTGTGGTTTTGGTTCATGCTAAATAGATTCTTCTCAGATCAGAAGCTCTGATCTGCCTACATGTCCAGAGGATTTAAAATCCTAATGGGAGCATGGGGGTCTGAATCAGGGATCAGTCTGCTAGAGCATTTTACATCATGTACAGAGTGGGGATGCTTTGATCCAGGAAAACAGATTAAATTTCATCTGCATTTACAACAGAACTGCATACAGGGGTGAGGTAGGGGCTTGGGTATCAAATGTTCTGACCTACTGATCCTCTTCTGTTGTATTACAAAAATTTCTCTGGTAGATATAGTAAAAGAAAAGCAGGTTTTGAACCTGTGAGTTCTCAGTGTTGCTATAAAACTATCACCAGACATTCTTTTTCCCATTCTGCTTTCTACCTCCAAATGATGGGGCATCATCCTGCATTCTAGAGCTGCACTTATGGGGGAAAATAAGGTGTGCCACAGAATAAAAAGGGAAATATTGTTATAGGACAATAGTTTCCATTTCTTCCAGCTCTGCAGGCAAAGAACAGATATTAGTTGCCACTGTGAAACAAAATTGAATGACACACAAAATGCTGACAAGGTTTCCTAGTGGGAGTGCTTGCAGTGGCAACAGGTAATTGCTGGTACTGGTGCTCTGGAAGGTCACTCTGGAGTGAAACACAGATGCTCCCATCTTGTCCTTGCTCTAAGTACAGTCACAGAGAGAAGAAAAGGCAGCCTGCTCTAATGGGAGCCTGCTGCTGCCCAGCCTGGGAAAGGAAATTCAGCATAATATCTTTCTGAGTGCTCTGCTACTATGAAAAGAAGATTAAAGGATAAGTGGCTTATACTGTTACATTCACTTGAGCCTACAAAACAAAATGGCAGATTTTTTTTATTTTTTTTATTTTTTTCTGTGGCAGTTTTGATGTGCTGGTTGTCAATAGTGGGATAGCTTCCACCAGGAGTTAAAGGAACAGATGGGAAAATGTATTTTACTCTGCAGGGAGGAATTTTGTATTCCAGGGAAAAAAGTGTGAGAAATGTAAAACTTGGTACTCTAACAAATTGCTCCATGCTCAGGTAAGCCATGCTTTCCAGCATTTTCAAACAAAACTGCCTGAAATTAGGTCATTGCTGTACTGAAGCTTTCCTAACTATATGAAAGACATGTAAAATGGCCAGAGCCCTGTATACAGATAGAACATTTTTCTGATTGAGAACTTGTGGGGAATCCTCACTCTTAGAGAGAATTTGCTGCTTTCAGAAAAGTAATTGGTTATGTGTGCTGCTGTCCTCTAAGGAAAGCCTTTTGAATCAGCTGTTTGAAAAGTCTGTTATGAACACCCAGCAAGTTTCCTGTGGAAAAGAAGTGTGAAGAAATACCAATTTCTAATCCATCTCTGCCACCTGATATCAGTAGGGCACTACTCAGCCAGAGGGTGGATGCACACCTAATTGCCCCAAATCTCTGCTGATTTGGTAAGGGACATCATGCACAAAAAACCCCACTTTTGCAATGTGCATCACCTTCTTCTTGCCACGACACAGGCACCAAATTTCTCTTTCTGCCTTTCTAGTTCTACTCTGCTGGAATGCACTTACAAATCCCTTGCAGAGACAAGGTGGATTCTTTCTGCTGAGCCACAAACAAGGACTCTTGAGGTTTCATTCTTTGAGATCCAAGCATGCTTTTATTCCATCCTGAATAACTGAATATGTATTTTGCTGTCTTCAGTTCTCTCACCAGGAATATAAACATAGATTTAATCCTTCAAGGGCACACAAACTTTATTATTTTCCCCACTGTTACTGACCAAAATGCTGAGTGAGTTTGGTGAAACTTGGCTTAAATCTTCAAGCAAAATTACCCTACTGGGTAAGGACAGCATAGAATTAAATACTTGTGCACTGTAAAATACTGGCAGGTATGAAAGGCTCTAGCCAGTGACACATTGGAGAGCAAGCAATGAGCAAAATTACTTCAGCAAATTCAGAAATTTAGATGCCCTGAGGAAATACCAATTCAGAGAAATATTAATAGGGATTACTCCTTGTTTTATGATGCAGCCTGAAAGAAATCAACCAGACCAGAGCCTGTGTGTGCACTCAGCTGTAGTCACAATTCAGAAAATATGTTAACCACCCATCTTGCCTTCACACTGCCTCCTCTGACCTCTTCTGCCCCTCTTCTTTCCTTCCTCTAATTAAACAACTTCTTTGTGACTTCATCTGTCCCTCCCATTTCCACCTTGCACCTTTCTCTGCCTTACCTGAAAACTTGCTGAGTTAATAACCTGCAGGTGCCACCTCCTCCAGTCTGACAACCTGTCTGATAACCCACTTCTATCTGCCTTCTTTTTTGCTCTATTCTGTGCTAACTGCCCTCATTAAATTTCTTTGTAGACAAATCTCCTGTCCTCTTTGCCACCCTGCACCTTTATTTCTTGGGTGTATCATTTCTAAAGAAGTTTTCCTCTGCTCTCTTTTTCCATTCCCTCCTTCAAGTCTTCCAGTTACTGTGGAGTTTCTTCTGGCCCACTTAACCTCCAGTTTGGAGGAGGGAATTGCACTTTGGCATGTCAGCCCGGAAATACTGCTGACCCCTCATTTAATTTCAGCTGCCTGACATGCTCAGCCCTCTGCTCTTCTGCTTTGCAATGTTTCTTCTGCCACATTTTATGGAACAGAGTCAAAAGATGGAAGGATAATCTGTGAGTCACTTGTGCAGTGAGGACTTGCAGATTTTCTTCTTTCCATCCTGAATTTTTTCTATCCTGCCAATCTTTTATTTGTTTCTTCTGTAAAGGAGTGAGAATTCATTTGAAAAGAACGCTGCCTCTCATTGAGAACTATTTTAAAAATATTATCAATGCTTATAGAAGAATTCCTCCACTTTCATCTGCAGAGTGTATCTAAAGGATTTTTTTACTTTTTGTCAGAAGACATAATCTTATCACAGATTTTAGAGCCCTATTCATGACAGCTCAGACAGGGAGATTATATACCCTTTGAGCTCTGCTTCTCTGATTAGAACCTGACATTTTCCTTATGTGCTTGTGCTTTTTCTGTTCTGCCCCATGCCTCCTTCTCTCCCACCCCCTGCCATGTTGTTTAAACTTGGTTTGACCATGGAGATATTGTGATCTGATGATTTAGGATACTGAAAAAGTGTTAGTTATTGGGGATATAGGATGTTTTGGTGGTGGTTAAGTGGGAAGGTATAATTTAGTAGTGCCCTGGGGTAGATTTCACTTTGGCTTTGAAATTAATAAGTGCTCTGGAAGTCATCTAAAGTTTCTGATTGTGGTATTCACTTGCCTTGTCATGTGAGTCTATCACTGACTGTCTAGGCAGAGAAGAGAAACTCTCAAAAGAGAAATGAGAGAGAATATTATATAGTTTTATTTTAATATATTTGCTGATAGCATTGTTTTGAACATATCTTTCGGGTTGATTTTTTTTTTATTTTGATCTGCCCATGAATTAGTTATTGCCATAAGTTCTATAAGTAGAATCTGTGTCATTGTTCAGCACTCATCATTGGACAATGAGACTTAAGAACATTTTCAGTTTCTCCTCTTTGACATTTTTAGGATAAATATATTTGCAGTGGCTTGGTGTATTATGTAGTCAAAGCTGCTGTCAGAGTTACCCAGGCAGCTCATCCCTGGTCTGCAATAATTGAATAATTGAAAACCATGTTTTAAAATAGGGACAAGGTCACTAAATTAATGTAGTTAGTAAAATAAAGTGGATTGTGTGCAGATAATCTCAGAATTTAACATGTAAAGGATTCTATTTTTAATATCTTAAAATATGATTGCAGATTTAAAAATTGTTAGATGAGTGATCAACTGACATTTTGTCATTTTTCCAGAGAGCACTGGAGCTTTCATAGCTCACAGAGCATAAATCTGAAGGGCTGCACAAGGCTTCAAAATTTCTTTCAGAAAGCAAGCTACAAGTAATAAACAGCACATACAGCCTCTTATTTTGATTTATTTCTGAAATATAATTCATGAAATTCCCCAATACGTATTGCAATTGGAGCGAGTTACTTCTTCTTTTGATTTTATTTTTTATAGGCTAGGAGTGTTAGTCACTATAATAAAATGAATAATGTGTAAATGTGCAATAAAAATGAAATGTGTAATTTCTAGCTAAAGGAGGTTAGCATGTTTATGTTGCCAGCAACATGTGTTTGTGTGGAAAAACTTGTCAAAAACTGACCCCATACTGGGAAAATTGCTAATCTCCAAACAGAATCCTAAACAACTTAATACAAATATTTTGCTGCATTTATTTGTGAGGTCATCTTGCATATTCTGAGACAATATTTTATTTCATGTTGGCAGTGTGAATGGTTTGTGCCTCCAAAATATTTTGTTTCCCAAGGAATCTTCTCATCCCTACACCATGCCATGGTTGTCTCATCTAATATTTTCTCAACTAAACTTTTCAAGTCCAGCCTTTCTTTTTTGTTTTTTTTAAGTTGAATTGTAAAAGTCTCTTCCAGCATTGAGTGAAATCCTGGCTTTGATTGAAATTGGTGGCAGATGGACCAAGTTCAACAGTCATGGGTTCCTGACCTCAATGTATTAATTTTATATTAATGAATGATTCTAAAACAAATAATGATCTCTTATTAAAGATGTGATGGATCAATTTATCATCTTTAAATATCTGAATAGTTTTGGATGAAGTAGCTGTGGAGTATTATTCTTAATACTTAAGAGTATATCTTAAAAATGTGTCTCAATTTCTTCTGGATTTACCTAAAAGAGTGTGATAAATTTTTACAGCCATGGTGAGCCTTCAGTTATCCCAAGACATTCTCCTGGAGAATCTGGCTGCTCATCTCTCCTTACTGGGTGAAAAACTGGCTGTATGGCTTGCCCAATTCTATTTTCTTTCCTTTCTGTATTCCCTTGTTTTCATATTTTTATGAACAGATTCTTTGTAAAGATACTTTATTCTGTGGTGTGCCATGAAGTTCCTTGACTCCTAAATCTGAATCCAGGTGAGAATTTGTTGTGCTGTTAATATAATTAGCAACATCACATTTTGCCAGATGTTTGTTTGGTTCTGTACTAGCATTTAACATTGCTATGTCATTGGCATGGTATTTCTATGACATTACCTAAGAAATATTGCAGATATTTTTAGAAATGGGAAATAATATAAAATAATGCTCCACTGGGCTGATGGGCTGCAGCTGGACATGGAGTTAAGCAGGTTTATCTCACTCAGGTTTCAGTGCCTCTGTGGCTTATCCCTTTCTTGTCAGAACATTAAGGCTGGCTGTAGATTTCTCTCACTTTATTTGTCTTTGAACAGAGCTGTTTACATGAAGCCCCAAAATGGAATTGTTTTCCTCTGCTTCTCCTTTGTTGCATATTAAGATTTAATTAGCAAAAAAAGATCCTGTTACCTCAGCACAAAAAGTGAGACTAGCTAAGGGACCTGCTAAACATAAAATGAAATGCACAGTCAACCTTTCAGCTGGTCATAATGCTGTTACCTCAATATTGCTCTAACTCCTATGGTAAACCCTGATTTGATTGATTTTGAAATGTTTATACCCTGAGGGTCTGGCACAACTTGTTTTTGTGAGTATGCTGAAGTCAAAATGTCTGAACTAAAGAGACAACTGCTCCTAACAAGCTTTATTTGGGGTTTTCTTTGGTTCAAGTGTCCTTTCTTCAGAATGGGAACTGAGCTGGAATCCAAGTTGAACTTAAACCAAGAAAAACAATTCTCTAAGCATACTTTAATCACCCATAAATATTCTCATGGCTCTGAGGACTGTCTTTCAGAGGAATCTCTTTTGGAAGGAATAGAAGGCTTTTCCATTATGGTACTAGAAATTGTGGGTGCAGAACTAAAAGGTAGATGTAGCACAGATATATACAGGAAAATATACATTCTAAATATCCAGGATATATACATTATTTTGTTCAGTTTTTGTTCTGGAGTGAGAAGCATGAAACCAAAATTAAATAGATGTTTTCCCAGTGGGATGCATAAGGAATGGAAAATAAAAGGGCTCTTGGTATCTGCAGCTTTAAGGATCCCTTGACTATTTATTACAACTATTGCTACAACAGTAAAAAAACCTTTTGTTAACATGCCCTCTGCAAAATCTCTTGTCTATTTTTTTCCACTTAGTTTTGGTTGCTAAGTCCTGTTTCTATACATGACATCTTTCTGGCTTGTTTTGTATTTTGATGTCTCAGCAGCAATATTTCATCATGGACACTTGTTTTGATACTCATCTATTAGCATAGCAATGGGCATCTCACACATCCCTCTGTTTTAAATGTGGTTCTCAAATCATGCTTTGAGAACACATACTAAGGTTGCTGGGATGTTATAAGATGTATATCTGAACTTTTCTGGCAGAAGAAAATATGTTTGATCCAGCTTACTGTAAAATTTGAGATATATAACTACAATTTAGATTATTCTTGGTCTTGCAGCTTTCAATTCAGAAATTCTCTTTGTTAGAGAGAATCACAAAAGTGATTTGTTTTTATAGTTTAGGAACAGAATTTCTCTTGAGACAATTAGGTTTTGCAACACTTTCAAGTAGCTTGCAAATGAAAGAAGGTTTCTTTGGTTTTGGTTATTTCTTGCAACATTTTCTAGAAACATTACTTGAAATAAAACTTGTCTTTAGAAAAACTGAATTTTTCTTTCAAATAACTGTTATCAGTGTTTTGTTTGATTTGAAAGATGAAGCAAAATATTTCATTTTGGGTCTGGTTAATCCGAAACAAACTTTTTCATTGTGTTGAAGCATGCAGGAGCATCTTCCTTTTGCTGTTATTTCCTGAGCTGATTTGATGCCTCACAAGAGAAATAGTTGAAGTATCTGCTGCCTCTCTCATCTGTAGGGATTAGCCTTGGTCTGCAGCACACTCACAGCCTGTTCTCTGGTTGTACACTGAGCATCCATCATGGGAGATCTAATCCCTGGAATGTGACATGAAACACCACCAGCACATCTAAGCAGCAATATCTCACTTATACCCCACTAATGTCATAATAAAGAGTTTTCTTTTCAATGGATAGTGTCAAACATAAATAGTAAAAAAGTTCTGAATACTTTTAAACATCTTCAAACAATTGCTGGAAGTATTTAATTATTAAAGCCTTTAACCTTCAGCATGTTTTAGGTGCAATAGTGTTGTTCTTGTTTGTCATTCTGTGTGGGCAGGTATGGAAAAAATTGCAAGAGGAATTGCATTTACTGCTATGAAATCTTGCAACATGGAATAGAATGCTTATTAGAAGTCTATGAATATAATTCAAATTCCTTTGACCACCATGCCTTGGCAGGTAGTCTGCAATTTCTGAAGCACAGAGTTGCTGTTAGTGTATTGATTTTTGTGGTTGCTTCACTGACTAGATACTCGTGGGACTTTTCTCTTTCCTCAGATATTTGCCAATATTATTTTCATTGTGTATTAATTAGGTTCTCCTGTTTGAGTCTTTAATTGTGTTGCTGGGACAGCTCTAAAGCTTTTCCACCAGGCAACAAAAATAAAGGTGATGGAAACTCCTAATTTGCTCTCTACAACCCCCTGAAAGGAGCCTGGAGCTGGGTGGGGGTCATGCTCTTGTCCCAGCAATAGAAGGACAGAATATCAAGCTGTGCCAGGGGAAGTTCAGGCTGGACATCAGGAGGAATAACTTCATGGGAAAAGTTTTTAAATCTTGGGATGTACATCCCAGGGAGGCTGTGTAGCCACCATCCCTGGAGGTGTTCAAGGAGCAACTGGGTTGGACTCAATCTCCAAGTTCTTTTCCAACCCAAATGGTTCTGTGATTCTCTAATTCCCTGAGAATGCATTTTCCTCTGCATTTTAGGAGTTGTTTATTATTTCTGGCCTGAAATGAGAAATGCTGGCCCAACACTGGAAATGCAGTCAAGATTTGCTCGGGGTTGAGCCCACTTGATATTCAAGGGGAGGATGCTGAGCTTGCCATGATGCATTTTCCTGCTGTGTGCATCCATAGTGAGAAAGCTCTCTGTCCCTGTCTCAAGCAAAGCTCATCTCTCAAATAAATCTGTGTTTTCTGCCTGTTGCTGTCATGCTGCAGCACCACTGTGTTACTCATAAAAGATGTCCTGTGGTCCTGTTCAAAAAGGCCAGGCTCACCTGCTGCAGGGATTTGTCAGCAGCTTTATTTGGGCACAAGGAGACAGATTTGAGGACAATATGTGACAGATTCCAGCTGGTCCCAACACTAGCCAGCCCAGGTACAGACGTGCATGACCAGTGTTAAAACACAAAGGCTGCAAGAGGGGTGGCTGCCTCCCTAAAGCAGGTGAACCATTCAAGATGATTTTTGCACACTACAGTATTCCTGAGCTATGTATTTGTGTATATATGTTTATATATTTGTCAAATTTCCTTATCTTCCTTTGGTCTGGTGTACATTTCACTACTGCTTTAAATTGGTGCTGTGTTAGTTGTCCTGATTCCTGCTAGCACAAACTCTGTCCTGTGCACTTGTTTTAACACAGCTCTAGTGCAGTGTGATTCTGTGCATAGTGTTCTAATTTTCCAGTTCTCTAGCATGAGCTCTTCTTGAACAGTTTTCACTCTCATGGTGACCTGATTCCACCCTCAGTGAACTAGATTTCTTTGCAAAACTAGAATTTGGGGCCCAGGACTATATTCTTTTCCAAATAGGTTATTTGGAAAAAAATAACTTTTTTTTTGCCTCCATGAAAACTTAAGAAAAGCAGAACAAACAAAGAACCTCTTCAATCCACAGACAACAAATTCTTTAGCACTTGTGTATATTATCCAAAGAATAAATTTAATTAACATATTTGGAATGAGAACATCACCTTTCAAAATAGTTTAGGAACAATGCCCACTTTGGTATTGCAGCTCTCCAAATGTTCAAACTGAGCAGCAACACCTGAGAGTGGACACCAGCTTTTTAGCTACTTTGAGCAAAAGGAGTTGAGTTATTGAAATGTCTGCTAAAGCAAGCAAAGCAGACAGCAAGAGGGAGATGTTGCAAGTGGCCTGGAATATCTGGAGTCCCAGAATGGATGGCTTTGAAAAACCCATCCTAAAAGTTGTTCAAATTAAATAAAAAAAAAAAAAAAGAGGGAAAGAAAAAAAAAATTGTGAGAATCTGAGTAGATCAAGTCCTTCAGGCTTCACCTTTATATTCCTGATATTGTCAACAGGTTTTCTGTTCAGACCAGCTCTGGAGATGGAGAATCCCTCTCCTGGCTCATCCTCTCCCCCTCTCCTGTGTTTCCTGAGCTGTTGCATTGCAGGAGCTCCCTCACTGTTCCATTACTAATTTGTGTGCAGAGTTCTAATTACAATTTACCCAAATGTTTTTCCATTTTCCATCTATCATGTTCTGAGTCTATAAAAGAGTGGGTGAGAAGACTTGTCAGTAAGTCACACCTCTCCCATTTTTTAAGCTGTATTTTTAGTTGACTGAATCAGATGGACTTTTGCTGTCAGAATATCAAAAAAGCCTTACCCAGCAGATGTGTCTCCTTCCATGATTTGGGATTTGAGTTCAGGAAGGGATGTATTTGTACCCTCCATTTATTGATTTATTTCAGCTTAGACATTGTTTCAGTCTCCTGAATGTTGAGGGTGAATTTCCTGAGGGTATGAACTTGGCATACTGAAATCTTACCAGTTGTTTCTTCTAGTATTTCCAGTAGTGAGCATCTGCATTTTGTTTGTCTGATTGCTGTTGATCCATAACCTAAAATTTAGCTCTAATTATATTGCACATACTGAGTTTGTGGTCCCTGCAATGGATGTGAACTTCTTTTAATCTAGATGGTAAAATAACTTGGAGTTAATCAGAATAGGATATGAAAGAGATACATTGCTGTTCTTTAGATTTCTGTCACGATTCTTCCATATCTAGCACTTTTAACACTTTGACTTGCTTTTCATTTTTTTCATTAGTATTAAGTTGTGTTCTTTAATAATGATACATTATGAAAAAACATCTGCAAATTGTTTGGTGTTTTTTTTTCCTTATCTATTTCTTCCCTGCTTGCATATACTTACAGTTACTGTGTATTTTTACCCCCACCTGCATGAGCACACACAATTCTTTTTGTGGAAGATGGAGCTGCCAGAAAGTCTTATTCTTTTTATGTCAGTCATTCCACATAACAGTGTACCATCTTTTCCCAAGATGTATTCTGAAGAGCTGCTTCAAGTTCAAAGCCCTGAACACCCTGGAGCTGCAAAATCTCTGTTTCTGATGTGAAAATTTGCAGTTTTATGTGGTCGTTAACACAGAGCTCAGGGTGAGCCTGTGGTGTGAGGGATTGCTGCTTCCCAAAGTGCATGTCAGTCTTAATTTCAGTCACTTCCATTATGGTCAGGGTGCTTAAAATGTAAACATCCCCAACAGGAAACAATTCATTCCTCATTGATCTTTGCTGGCAGCTTGCTTCCTCCCTCCAGTGGAGTGGAGCAGTGCACCTTTGGGTTTTCCTGCCACATTGCTGGCTGTTTCAAACCACTATTGACTTTCCTGATGCTTTATGGAGCTTCTCCACCCTGGGGAGCTAAGGTCTGAGTGCTCCATTTCTCCTCAGAGGTTGTCACAAAGAGGAACAAAACACTGCTTGAGAGATTGCAGGGACAGCCCTGACCCAGAGAAGGGAGCAGGAGCTGTGCAGCATCACCTTTCCAGCTTTGCTCCTTTGATCTTCTCTTTTCAAGGCCTCTTATGGGAGCCAGTGAAATTCCCTCTTTTCTCTTGTTCTGTCTTTGCTGTCAAACCTGTAGCAAATTTCTGCCCAGCTCTGTGCTCTTCACTCTATGGATACCTTTTCTTGCATTCACATATGCTAGGAAATGCCTGTTAGTGAAGCCTTTGAGGTTTTCTATCTTTATTTCACAAGGTTTCTTCAAGCACATCACCAGCTTTGATGTCCAGGAAAATACAAAAGTGCAAGTCCACTTGCTGCCTTGTGTGGCACAGCATGGAAAGCAGCAAAAGAGCTGCAAACCAGGGTGAAGAAACCTCTGTCTCCAGTTCTCTAGCTCTGGGAATCACAGATCACTGTAGTGGGGTGTGTCACCTGCAAAATCTCACTGCTAAGCTGAAAGGGGCACAGGTGATGATCTGGCCAGCAAGGGCTGCTCTCCTTGGGGGAAATCACCTCTAAGATGATGCTCCAGTGCAGGACAGAGAGCCCAGACTGTTGTGGTGAGGATCAGAGGGCTGTCCAGCTGTTCTTTGTGCATTAGGGGTGGGAAGGAGCCTCTCCTTGCTGGAGCAGGGTGGGACACAAAGGTGAGTTCCCTTGATGAGAAGGATTCTCCTGTTTTGCAGTATCCCAGCCCTGCCTGACCCCTCTGCAGAAGCAGAGCACCTGACTAGCCTGTGTTTCTCTTATTGAGATTGCTGATACCTGTCAGCCATTGTTGTATCAGATAAGTGTTCACAGTGCATGTGTATTTTATGGAAAGTCAGTGTTTTTTCCTGTGCTGTGCTCCCTTTCCAGTGTTCCTCTGCAAAGGCTGCACAGAGAATACTGAAAGCTGCTTGTGTATGCAGGGAGTGGGTGTGGGGAGAGGGCACTGCCCATACTGATGAGCACACAGCTCCATTTGCTGCTATCTAGTGGCTCTTGCAGCCTGTGTTGAGCAATATTCAGTGTGCTTGGTTGGGAGAGCTGTGACTGTCAAAAGGTGATGCTAACAGGTGCACCTGACCTGAAAATTGTACTATAAACTGCAGGGCAGTGTAGGCAGTATAGCCAATTTTAATTAAACTCTGTTCAAAAGCTATGTAGCTCATTAAAATGTCAGGATGCCAAATTGTCAACTTGCCAGTCAAGCTTTGAGGGTCTCCATCTAACAGAGTGGACTGGTTTGAAAAATATGATTTATTAGAATTCGGCACCTTTGAATGATTATGTACTAAATGTGTCTGCCCTGTTGAGCAGCACCACAATGGATGGAGCTGTGCCTGGCAGAAGCTTCCTGAGCAATAAAGGGGCCATGAGATGAGTACAGTTTGTGCATTAGGTGTGCTGAGGGCAGGGAGGGCATACACACTGGCTTGGCAGCAGAACCACCATGCAGGTCTTACAATGTTATATGGGTCTCTGCTGGTTTAAAGGAGTCTTTTCAACCTCTAAGTTTAGTGATTTGTCATAGAAATCAGGGATTTTAGGCCGTTTGAGATCATGGTTACCTAATGGTTCTGGCTGAATCTGTGTACCTCTAAGGTAATGGGATGCAGGTGTCTCTAGCTGTAGCTGCATTTTAATTGTGGTGTGAAACTGCAAGTTGAGTCCATCACCAATTATTTTCAGTTTGCTAATTGAGCTCTATGAAAAATACTATTAAAACTGTTCTACAAAGAAGGAATTCAACACCATTTCTGAATTTAATTAACCCATTAATATCTGCAAGCACGTTCTTTCCGTCTTGCTTTTCCAAGATGGGGATCATTCAAAGGTTCCTTGTTAAGAGTGGTATTCAGAATTCTAAACATTTTATCCTCACCTGAGGGAGAATAATATTGATAATCTCAAGCAGAAGGGGCTCTGGAATACTTTTATTTTTGAGTTATTGGTATCAAAAGAAGGAAAATGTCTGTTGTATTTTGATTACTTTTGCTGATGATGTGTAAAGAATATTCTCAGGTTTGGATGACTCTACTATTTATAAGACAGGCAGAAGGGAAAGCAAAAGAGCAGAGGTGAGCAGGAAGGGTCTGGTGTAGCAGACAAATGCCTTTGATGTCCTTGATTTCTGACTGGCACCATAAATGCTGAGCCTTTTTTATTCAGCAGCACAAACACCAGCCTGTTTTCAGGGCTTTGGTCTGGAAGTGCTGCTCACACAGCTTCAGGCTATGAAGAACATTTTAAAGGTGTCAGCCCATTTGGAATGATAAAAGACAGAGCCATCACAGCTCTGCAAATAATGACGTATGCAACAAACCAGGAGCAGTATATGTTGAATTTACCTTGACATTTCTTGTGTCCACTGGTTTCCTACTTGTGGCATGTAGGAGCAGGTTATGTTTTCCATTAAAAAAAAAAATGCTAGTTTCTGTAAAATTTTAAAAAAGCCAAAACCCCAAAACTGCAAATACTTAAGGTAATGAAGCTGTTTCAGTTTGGCAACTGCAGCATTTTCACCAACATACACCTTGATTGCATGATGTTGTTGGGTCTTGCTTCCTGTGTTTTAAAGCTAAGTCAGATTCTCATGTGAACTATGATCCTTTCATGAATTATTCACAGCTATAAGGCAGTTCCTTTGCTCTCCAAGGTGTTGGGAATTTGTTCCTATCTTCCAGAAGTGCACATGTAGGTGCTCAACAGCTGGGGAGCACAGCAGAAATCAACAGGTCTTTTTTGAGAATAATGCAGATGTGCTGCAGCCTTGAAGAAATGCTGAACAAAAAATAATATTCAGGATGTTGGGGGCTGTGGAGAAGCTGAATATTGCAGGGCTTTTTTTTTTTTTTTTCTTTGAAGATAATGGTCAAATAAAAGCAAAACTGTGGTTCAATTATCATTTGTGGACGTTGCCAAGGAGGTGCACTTGCATTTTTCTTACCTTTAATTATGTTTTTTGCCACATCTCTTGTGCATGGTGAAGGATAAACCTGCAGGAGAGGCAGGGCTGGTTTGCAGAGGAGCTGAGGTGGGTGGGAAGTGCCCAGGGATGAGGAGCTGAGTGAGCAGACTTCCCCTTTTGACCCCAGCATGTGCTGAAGCATTGGCATTGAGCCTCATGAACAGTAGCTTGGAAACTACAGCATTCAACCTATTTATGGTCATGAGTTGTGCTTCTTTGCAAGGTTTGGGATGTCAACCTCTCTGACTCCGGGAAATGCATTCCTCTCTTCTAAATCACTCTTTTGGCTGGACAGGATAAGCTTCACATGTTGCCTTTCAGTGTTGCTACAAATATTCTCTTCTCCCTGAACTGAGGTGGGGAAAGCTTCAGATTTTATAGACTTAATGTTTTTGATTTTTTAAAATTTTATTTTATTTTCTTTATCCATTCTCTGTTTCTCAGGAGCTGTTGTGATGCCAATGATTCAAAAATATTCAGGAGCAGTTGAATCTAAAGCAATGGAGTTCTCTTAAAAGATGCAAGAAACCTTAGCAATCAAATTTTTGTTTATTTGCCCAACAGAAAAATGGTGGTTAGCAAAAATTCAACAGAGGAGTGCTGCAGTGAGGCCTTTTAAAAGCAAAGGAGTCTTAAGTAATAAAAAATATGCCCAAGGGCATTTGCTATTACTGTAAGAAATATTATCATAAATAACCAGCACTATAAGTATCATTTGGGAAATGAATTATCAAAGTACTTTGTGCAATGTGCACTGAGCTTGCTTTTGTGTTAGTGCCATTTGTTACTTAATACACAAGAAAATTCAGGACTTTTCCCCATTTCATGATGAAAGAGCTGAGAAATGGCAATTTAATGTATAAATTTAGCATCTGAAGGCTATAGTTAATCACACAGACAAAGAAGTTCAGTGACTTCTGTGAAGTTGTACTTAGTGTCCAACTAATGTTGAAAAAATTACAAAAATGGGCAAAAATATGCAAAATGTTTTGTGCAATGTAAATAATAACTAGATGAAATGGTAAAAATAAGTGTTTTGGGCCGTGAATTTTTTTTTTAATCTAAAATATTACATTGTATGTATTGTAGACTTAATATTTCTTTAGATTTAATGCTTTTTTAAAAATTTAATGACAAGCTGAAATATTCTGAATGCTAATATTTTGACATCATAAAGTTGGTTTTATTTATTCTTTCTGCCATGGAGGTTTGGGGTGGTTTGGTGCTTTAATCCAATCATTCACTGAGTGTTTTGCCACAAAATAGCTTTACCTTGCTCTTCTACCATCTCTTTCTCATCCCATGAAAACCAGAGTTAGTTTTTCCCACTTGAGATGCAGAGCTCACATGAAAATATTCTTTAGCCTTGGTCTTGTAGCTGAATAAACATGAACCTTTCTTCTCTTGAAGGGAAAATGAACATCTAAAAATAGGTGATTTGGACTTAGTTTTCATGTTTCATGCATTCCTCAAGAAACCAGTTCCTGTGTTCAATAATATGTTACAGATGGAAGATTAGAAAAAACATTGAAAGAGAGAATAGAATATGACTATGAAATTTTGTAGGAGCATTAAATCCCCTTTCACTTTAAGGAATGATGGACATATGAAATACAGCAGAAATTTGAAAGTAGAATGGGCAATGGTATCATGCAGCCACACAAAATTTGGTGTGATCAGATGCAGTTCTGATGAAAACATTGGAGAATTTTTTAAATTAAAATCTTGGTTATTTCAGAGAAAAGCAACAATCCTAAGGTAGTAAATATAACTGTATTTTGGAATCCTTTGGAATATTGCATAATATTTGGTTTGGTTCCTCTTAGTTGGCTTTGGGGTTATTTTTTTGGTCTTTTTTCCTTTTTTTTTTTTTTTTTTTTAGAAATACTTATATCAGCTATTTAGATAACTGGAGAACTTTCTAGCACCACCTATTGGATGAGAAATTTTCCTTAAATCTAAACAGCTCCCATTAATTTCTGTATAAAAAAAACCACCATGTATCCATTTGAAACTGAAATATCTCCAAGCAGTCAGCTTTCAAAAAGGGCATTTTGTTTTGTCAGTCTTTCAACAAATACAGTAATTTAATAATTAGTCGTGGGGAGTGAGAAATTTCAGTGTTTTGTTGCTGCAGCACGAGGGTTTTTGTGCACTGGGAGTACCTAAAGCTGCTGATTGTTCAGAGGCTGAGCACACTAATACCAAGCTGTCACTCTGAGGACAGGAGGAAGTGCTGGCAGCTCCAGGCATCCATTATTTTTTTATCAAAAATTGCTTTTTGTTAAACGGTTTGTACTCATCTCATACATAAAAGGTGTTTGGGGAGGGGCAGGACAAACAAGAGAAACCCTCCTGCCTGAGCTGTTTTCTTTGACAAACCTTGCACTGAGCTAAAGCTTCAGCTCTGCAGTGCTAGATTTAAAATAGAGCTATGCTTTTCACTGCTTCTTAAAAATAGATTATTTATCCTTCCATCTACACGAACACAACTGACTCGACAGGCAGAGAGAATAGTTACTTAATTCCTCTCCCACTCTCTTGTTTCTTCCCTATTAACATTATCTCCTTGGTAACACATCCCATGAATTGTGTCTATGATATGCCAGCTACTGCAGTTTCAGTGTCTTGCTACTTAAATGTATTTGGATTTTGTCTCTGAAGGTCCCATCCTAAATGGTGGCATTTTTTTAATCATCTTTCCTGAGTGTGTTCAAGATTTTTGTTTTTTTTTTTTTTCTTTTCTGTTCATTGACCCCAGATGTAACATGACCCCTGCCACTGAAATGAATGACAGGAACTTAATTGAGCCTGAATTTCTCAGAAGTTTTTATTTTTTCATCCTGTTGTAATATCTACAACTGATCAGATGCATATTTTTAGTACAGTAAATAATATCTCACCCAAATACATGATTGTGTATAAAGTTAAAAGGAAAGACTCATCTTTTTTCCCTCCACATTACTTTTGCACAAGAGCCTACAGCCTTTTGTTTTAAATATTTGATAATGTGTAATCAGAGTCTGCCTGAGCCTAAAGCATTACCACTTTTAATATCAATTATATTCTCCTTTTAAGGGGGCTGATCAGACATGTTTATTTATAAATTTTTGAGAATTAGAGAGTGTGCTTTTTTTTTCTTAAATGTGTACATTCTGTGTAGGGCTCTTCACAGCTGCTGAAAAACTGGTTCACTATTTGGGATGGGATAATATTAATCTCTGCAAATCTCTACATTGACTTTGACACAAGGCTGCTTGAAATTATTGGTTTCAGTGTCAAAGAGAGAACCTCTCTAACTTCTGGAGCTGAAAAAAATTAATTTTCATCCTGGTGGTTTTTCTCTTTCACCTATTAGAATGTTATTAAATGGCTTCCCAAAGAAATATAGGGACCTACAAGTTACAACCATGTCATTAAAACTCTCCATTGGAAACCAGCTCCCTTTTCAATGAAAAATTCCTAGTTTTGTTGATTCAGGATTTTCTGGCAATAAGGAACTACATTGGCTAGTTGAAAATTCACTCAACTCTGCTAAAAATCTGTTTTCCTTCCTTTTTATAGTAATAACAAGGGCAAAGAAGTGAAGATAGTTTAGTATGGGCTCTGTGAAGGAGGAGCTCACCTGTTGGGTGTGCCCTGTCAAGCAGAGCCCTCTGGAACAGCTTTGGGTACCTTTGCAATACAACGCAAAGCAGCTCCCAAAATTACTTTTTATTATGTTTAATAATAGAAAAATGAGATGATAGTGGAAGTCATCTGTATAAAATATTTGAATACGAATAGTCCCAAAGTGAATCTCTATCCAGTGCAGATTCCAGAAATGCACAGCAGTGATCTGGAGACACTTCAGAGGGCAAGGCTGTGATTTAATGCCGAGATAATCCGGGTGAGATTAAGGGGGTAATGGCTGTGTTAGGGGAGAGGGCTTGGCGTGAATAACCTGCTAATAGCACTTGTATGTCTCAGGTGCTAAAAGCAGTTTAACAACCCAGCTGAGCTGTGTGGCTGTGCCTGCTCCTGTCCCGGTGACAGCCAAGGCATCACAAACACAAAAAAAGTGTCAAACACCTTCTTTGGCATCAAGAAGGCTGGATCATCTTGGGTTACTTCATTTGTCTCACCTGATTTATTAATTGGTGAGAAAACTGATGCTTGTCTGTATGTGAAGCATCCAGAAAATAGCAATTATTTCTTGGCAAATAGGTGAAGAATTCACTCCAGTGTTAAAAGGTTGGGAGCAGTGTTGTGGAAGTAAAGATGTGCTTATAAGTATGATTTTAAAGGCTTATGCATTTATTTGTTTTGTCATTGTCAATATTTTCATGCCAGGTGAGGATAAAATCCCTCATTTCAGTAACTTGTACACCTGTGAACACTTTTATTTAAGTAATCCTTATTTTCTTACTAAAAGATGGGTTTGCTTTTGAGTTAATAGAAATATCTTCAGGATATTTGGTTTGCAAGTCTGATATTCAACTATCTTTATGCTTTGAGACTGGCAAGGTGGTCTCTGTACTTGGGAAGAGAAGGATGGAAAGAGAGGAGAAACAACTTTTAGTTTTTTAATAGTTGGCTTAAAAAAGAGTAATAAACCATTTTTTGGGACAGGTATTTAAGAAAACCCATGAATCTACACCCCTAAATAGCTGGGGAAGCCAGGTTTGGGGTTGTTTTTTTAATTTTTTTAATTTTTTTTTTGTTGTTGTTGTTTTTTGTTTGTTTCTGGGAAGAGAGATATCAGATTCTTTTGCTCTCTGAGGGTTTTTGAGATGTCCAAACCAGGCTCATGCAACTTGGCCACTCTGAACTTCGAGGAAGGAGCATTTGTGGAGTAGGGAGCCCAAAAATCTGTGTCAGTGCTTCTCAGGAATGACTCGTGAATGACCCTGTGATCTCAAAAGCAGGAAAGGAACAGGAATGGAAAGAGACATGATCGAGGAAAAAATGCTGATAATGTAGAATAGACAAGCTGAATTTGATCTGCAAATTCTCTGAACTCACTTATTTGCTGTTGGTTGAGATGTCTAAATTCCTAATGTCAATTAACCCCAAAGAGGAGGAAGAGGAGTGCTGCACTATAGACAAGGAGCTGTGTTTAAAGGGTGATTCCTTCATCAGCCTGCTTGGCTGGGCTATAAATGAGACACAACCCCATCAATATAAATCTTTTGACAGAAGCATTGCTATTAGGTTCTGCATTCATAGCAGGGTTTTCTTGTTATGGCATCACCTGTTTGGAGAGCATGAGGAATGCCCAGAAGGCTCCAGGCTGAGCAGAGCTGGGGTTTGGCTGGGGAGGAGCACTGATGTAATGTGCTACTTCAGTCCACCTTCTGGGAATGAGGGAAGCTGACTCTACAGCTCTGTAGGACTCCTTTCCATGGTTTCTCTCTTTTTTTTTTTTTATTTGTTTTATTTATTTATTTATTTATTTTATTAGTCTCAAATTTCAAGACACCCTTTTGGTACAAGATAGAATTTTGGCTTTTATGATTAGCTATGAATGTGGCTTTCTAACTTTGTGTGTGCAAAGGGTTTGCTGAGCTGTGATATTTTCAAAATTTCCCAGACTGTTTAGTGCTGGGCTCAATTTAAACCTCATCACAACCATTCCAGCTGAGCTGTTGGGTATTGTCACCAAGAACACAAGTTTGACCTGTTTTAATTCTGCCAGTGTTCAGTGGGGAATGTCCTGTGATGTCAAGAATCAGGCAGAAACAGCATTATAATCATACCTGCAGGGTTTAACCTGTGAGCACATCTCAATTGGGCAAGCTCTGTGTTATCCATGTGCATTTTGCATCTGTTTTTATATTAGTCTCCAGCTGTTTGGACAAGTGGAAAAAGCAGAAGACTGAAAGAGCTTACAGGGGTACCACAAGATTATAATTAGCTTGAGTGGCAAGTGAAAGGGCTCATCCAGGTGTCAAGGAGGATGTGAAAAGGATTAACAGGAATGAAGAAATTGGGTCAGACAATCTGCAGCCCAGGCAACAAGGACAAGACTTTTTGCTGCCTTCCAGCTTCAGGAGCTGTTCTGAAGGCAGTACTTTGTGAATCAGTGATTTAATCTGGGCAATATAGTCATTGTTTTTTCTCAGGAGTCCTCACCAACATGAATGCCCAAACCTGTTTCCCTGGCAGAAATTGCAAAAAAAATACTTCACATAAGGTGACAATGGAAGCTTTATAGGAACCTGCTGACAAAACTAGTTAAGGGACAATTAGGGTGAAGTACAAAATTGCATTTGAAATAGGCAGATAAAAGAAGAAATTATTCAAGTTAACATAAGGCAGAATATGTACAGTTTTCTTTTTTTGGTTTTAGAAAATTCCTAGCCATGTACAGTAAAGCATTCCTTAGTCCTGCTGTGCTCCATTCTCTGTTTGAGGGAATTCCCCTGTTAGGTGGCTATGGCTGAACAGAATAAATTGCCCAAGATGACATCCTTAACAGACTAAAATAATTGCTTTTTATAAATATTTTAAATACAAGCAGAAATTACCCTCTGATTTACAGTTTGTCCCCAGATTACCATCAGCACATACAAAATAAATGTCCAAAACATTCAGAAATTGTAATGAATATTTAAGGTCTGCCATGAAGGGGAATGCAGGCTGGCAGTCAGTCCTCTTCAGCAGAATAAGAAAATGCATAAGAATTTGATTCCAAATTTTTCTCTGGGGATAGCAAAATAAAATATTACACTGTTCACCTCTGAGTGCATTGACTACAGATGTGCCAGGTGCAAATTAATAATGAATTAATGTCTGTTTGGAGCTCTTGGGTTGCTGGAGACCTCAGAGAAACCAGGATGAATTTCTGGCTGTTGGTGATACCTCTGAGCAGTTCACAAGGACAGGAATCCTGTACACACACACATCTATGCCAATCACATTCTAATTCAGGAAAGTCATTTTCCCTGCTGCATTTTATGTGAAGTTACATCTGTATTCAGCTCTGGTGCTAAAATTCTCTGCAGCACTTGTTCCTGGTGCTGGTTTGTGGGTCAGAACCTCTATTCTGATTCTGTGTGCTCACTGGGAAGGCTCCACATGTGGAACCTTGCAGTTCCCCTCTGCCCAGGCTCCATTTCCCAAATTTACAACTTTTCCAATGCCACTGCTCATAATATGCTTCTAAAAGGAAGGCTTTTATGAAAAAAAATGGAAGAATAATGTAAGAGAAAAAATGTTTTTGATAAATTAAGGTCTCTGCAATGTTCTTAAAGCCCCTTTTCCCAAAGGAAGGGCATGTTTCCCAAGAATTCTCATGAAATGCCAGGGGACAGCAGGCTGTTCCATGGGAATGTGTGCTGGAAAATGCTGTCAGCCAAGATGAGGTTTTTGTGTTGAACCTACAGCAGCTCTTGTTGGCTCTTTCTATTCCTTTTGGTAGCTGAGCAGGGTACAGGTTGGTTACTGGATCGTGGGTACAGGTTAGCTCCACTCAGGGTTAAACCATGGCCAGGGATTTTGTGTTATCAGGTATTTTTTGAGAGAATGTTGTTGACTTCTTACCTGTATGTAGCACAGCCTGCCTTGAACCATTTCCTCATTTACCTACAGTCAGTCACTTTGCACCTCAGAGGGGAGAGACTTCAAGGAAGAAAGCACAGACTTCTGGAAGTGTGTTTTGTAAAGTAATTTAAAAACTTCTGAAGCAAAAGCTGCTGTTTACTCTGCAGTGTTACCAACATAAGCTATTGAAATTTTTTTTCTTCTCTTTCATAACCTGCTGATAACTTTTCCATCTAGGCATTACATCACATCAATTTGTAACCAATGCAATTACTGTTTTTTCTAGGGGAACATAAATTCCTCACATTCTGTTCCTTGGGTTTTTTTGGTCTTTTTTTTTTTTTTTTTTTTTATTCTTTTTAATACTCTGCAAATCAATTCTGTATGAACACTACTTATCTGAGAGCATGCTAGATCTTCTGAGACTATCTATAAATCCTCCTCTTCCCAGCATTGCAAGTGGGGCTTGAAATAGAAGCTGAGGATATGAGGAGTGTGGTCTGCTAATGCCTTTGTCACTTTGAGAGTAGCCTGCTTTGATGAACTCTAGGTGAGGCTGCATCTAAAAGCTCTTTGGGGGTTGCAGGCAGGAAGAGCTTTTGTTATTTCTATAATGAATGTGTTGGCCATGTCCTCCTCAATCCAAATCTCTTGTTAATTGTTTGTTTTTCTGGGCAAACTGTCTCTAGTTTGGATCTACTCTTTGAGAAAGTTACTCACTTATCATAATGTTTGGATACTATAGGTAGCAATGGTATATAAAGGGGGAGGGAGAAAATAAATGAAGGATCTTGGCTGGCCAGACTTTAAGTCTCACTCTTTCTTCAATTTGGTCAAGAAATGCGGTAATGAAACAATAAGCAGAAGGTTATGCATGTTTCCCATTCCAAGTGTAAAATTCCTCCTTGTGGAGCTTATTTACCTTGCTTTGGTAGGCTTGATTTTGTTTAAAATAAATGGAAATAATTTCGTTACTGTCAGGTGACACCACAGACACTAGGTGTGTAGATCTTTAGCTTAGGATTCTGCTGAAATCCTAGGA
The DNA here is from genome assembly GCF_903797595.1 of Erithacus rubecula. Taxonomy (NCBI): domain Eukaryota; kingdom Metazoa; phylum Chordata; class Aves; order Passeriformes; family Muscicapidae; genus Erithacus; species Erithacus rubecula. The sequence continues at coordinate 2,782,675 of NC_136686.1, forward strand.
GATATTGGTGTTTTATAGACTGCTGGAAGGGAACAAAAGCTGCAGGAAGTAGGCAAAACACATAGCCTTGCATGGGTTAAAAATAAAACTTGAAGAAATATTGTGAATTTACTCACCAAAGATTTTCAGACTTATTTTTGGCTGTTTGAACATGTTGACTCTTACATAAGGTTCATTCAGAATATACAAACTGTTCAGTAAATATTCCCAAATGTGAAAACTCAGATTTTTCACCCATTTTGTTTGTGTCTTTCACATTTGAAAGCAGGCCATGATAGGATTTCAGATAGATTTCTGCCATAGCTGCATGAAATTCTAGCATAGATTCACAAGCACATGTCATATATTAATAATGTTGCAGTGAGGTTAGGTCTTGGGCAGAAAAAAAGATAATTTGATGTGTGTGCATTTAAATAATCTTAACTTTTTGTTAAATATTTTGTGTCATTTCTGCCACAATGCAAAGCTGGGCTGTGCAGGTGAGTTTTGCAATACAGCTGCTTGATCCAGACCTGCTCCACAATCTGTTTAACCAAGGATGTGCCTGGTTTCCTGCTCCCTGCTCTGCTTGGAGATCAGACTTTGCACAGAGCAAAGTTGACTTTTAGCCAGAGAGGCAGAGGTTGCACTTGAGCCCAGCCTTATGCTCCTGAGTTTCCCTGCCAGTAGAGGAAAAACCAGAATCTGAGTAAAACCTGTTGAGGATCTCTGGTCTCAAGTGCAAGCCTGAGTTCTCTGTTGCCATGAGATAACCAAAAAACAAAGACTAGAAAAGTGTAACTCAGGCCCTTCATGTAGGCAAAGCTGCAGCTTCTAAAAAAAGGAACTTTTCACCCCCCCTCCCCACTGAAAACTAACTCTTGAAAGTATAAATTGTGGTTTTTTTTAGTTTTATTCCTTTTCTGTCTTTTAGCCATTTTTGGTTCCTACTAATTTTAGGTGTAACTTCAGTATGAGTATACATTTTGTTGAAGAACAAGGATGATTGAGGAGGTCTGATGTTGGGGCAGTAGTTGTCACTCCATGGCATTTTACATCTGAAACACTGCAGTGCAGCTTGGGTTAGCCTGGCATCTTAAGGTTAAAGGAAATCTCTTTTGTTATACTTATTTCTATTTAAGTTCTCTTGCTTCCTCTTGTTTATGAAAAAAAATTCACTGCATCTATTTGACATCCCTAAAGAAGGATAAAATGAGTTCCCTGACACCCCTACCTTCCATTTGGCCACTATCTAAATTAAATTCCACTGATCTGGAGCACTCTGTGAGTTGTTGCTGTCTCCAGTAAGAAAATAAAATTCCAGATCAACTTCTCAGATTCTGCTTCCTCCATGCAGAATTAAGAGCCAGCCTGAGTGTTTGCAACATAAACAGAATAAATAATAGGGTAGGGGAAGTGTTGGAGAGATTTAAAACAAAACAAAGCTTTTCCAGTCCTGCCAAGTTAAATAATTTTAAATACTTTTTCCTTTCAAGGAACAAAGTTAAAGACCAGCATTGCAAATAAGCAAATATCTCCTGAGTATTAATCCTGCTCCCATTCAAGTATTGTTCAATCTGTGGGTTAGATGATCTAAGATTACTTAAAGGGATTATGACCTGCAAAAAGCACTAAAGCTAACTCTAATATCAGAGAGAGAGGGCTCACAACCTCCTTTTTGTAACCTGCACAATCCCAACAAGTAGTGTGTTGTAGGTTTTCCACAGGGAAAAGAAAAAAACAAAAACAAACGAGGAAAATCTTTATGGAGCAAAAAGAAACAATTAAAAATCTTAAGGCCCAGGATAAAATAGCATCTAGTGAAAACAAATGTTGACCAAAACCAAGGCTTAATGCTAATAACAAACATCTGAAACAGGAGGAAATGCAGGATTCTGGGTGACTCACAGTATGCATCAGAGGAAGCCAATTCCAAAACCATTTTTGCTGGTGTTGGAGAGATGATGATTTTGGCAGCAGCAGTTTTGGAGTCACACCCTGGGTAAAGGAGGGAACCACTTTTGGGGGAGATGCTGTGGTATGGGTTAAGGCTGCACAGTGATGCTCCTCTCCCCTGTAAGGTGAATTTTTGGGCAGGGAAAACAGCAGCTCCCTTTGTGTGCCAGTCCTGCTTCATTTCCCATCAGGAAACTCTTATGCCCTGTAGATTTCTGGGAAAATGATCTATTTTGTATGGAGATTTTTATTATAAAATGCATATTAAATATATAAACACCTATGTATGTATATACACACTATTTTTTTTTCCCTGAAGCATTAGCAGTTTTCTAACAATGTGTTTCCTCATGGAGGAAATGACAATTTTGCCTATATATCTTCTTTTTTTTTTTTTGGAATTGAAAATGTAATTTTACTTTAGATTTAATCCTTGGTGTGAATCCTTGTTCACCTGAATTTCTATGGTCCTGTGTGAGTTTTCCTATTGAGATGGAGCATGTCCCTGTTCCCTTCCTGGCTCAGACCCCTCCTTTGGGCTTTCTCAGCTGTGATACCCTTTGTTTGACCATTGCAGTGTATTATAAGACTCATTCCATGCAAAAAACCCCCTTATTGTTACTCAGCCTGTAGCTTTGTGTTTCAATTTGACATTAATGACAAAAAAATCACCAAAAACTTTTTTTCTTCCCACCCATCTCCCCAATAGCCACTGCATCTCATTTTCTCTTAACCTCTGTGACTGTCACTGTATGTGATTTTTCTGTTCCTTCTGTGCTGGACTCATACATTTTCCTGAATATATTTTGCTGAGAATGTGATGTTGCCAAATATTTCAGCCAAGGTCACACATCTCTATGTCAATTGCCACTCCTTTTTTTTTAAACCCAAGAGTTCTACCCAGATGGTGCTTTTTTTGGTGTGTGTGACTAGTACATTTTCTACCTTCCTAATGAGACTTTTAGTGGCAAAACAACATTCAGCTTCTAGGTCCCATGGAAAATACTCTTGAGACACAGCTGCACAAGCAAAAAAAAAAGAGAAATTCACATTGCATTCTTAGCTTCTACTGAGTCTCTTTATACTCAGTTTGACTGCAGCTGAAAATTGAGATTTTTCTTGTGGTCTTCATGCCATTTTATGAACTTTAATTGAAATGTAACTTTTTCTTAAAAATCCAAACTGTTGATGCCAGTTCACAACTCAGTTGACCTAAATATAAATTAGAGACCAGTTTTAAACAAAAAAAATCCCAAGGTAATACCTCTAAAAGGTTTTATTCCTGATATTCTAGAAAATTAGTCTCTCATAGAACAGTTGTCCAATAAGGTAAGACATAAAAATTCAACTGTTCCACTTCAGTTTGGGTTTTTTTTTTTTCTGAACAGCTCCTGAAATATCAACCTTGAAATCTAGCAGCCTTGTTTAACCAAATAACAGAATTAAGCATGGATGCCTCTCTAATCCAATGCATCCATTTGTACTTCCTTGGCCAACCCCTTTAGGATAGGATTGAGCAGTCTGTGTCTAAAATAAAACCCATCAACTTCAAGGTAGATGTCCCAAATAATTGCTGGAATCTTAGCAATTGCTTCTTATTTGCTGCCAACTTGGAAAATAATTTTTAAAAAATCTCAGTGGCTATTTCAGATGCAGACTTTTAGGAAAGATGAATCCTTTCTCTTCCCTATTCTCATGATGCATTTCACATAATCCCTGATGACAAAATGGAAGAATAGCTTTTCCTGGAATAAAACATCTCTGATCACCCATGCCAGCAGGCCTGGTTGCTAGTTGAAAATTCTTCCATCCAATTTATTGGATTTTACTCTAAGTGAAGCACAGTATTGGCAGATTCCTGCAGGTTTCTTCTATCCATTCCTAAGTGAATGTTCTATTTGGGAAAGCTGGGCTTTTTCCCCTGCAAATGGACTTTGTTGGATAGATCCACACCTTGGGAAGTTAGCCACCAATCAATCAGAACCCTCAATGAAATTATCCTCTTCAATAAGATTTCTTCCCCATCCAAGCATTGTTTTCCTTAATCTGGTTGTAGACTTGTTGTTCCTACTGTATATTTGAATTTCTTGCTAGTTCTTAGGGTTTTTTTAGAAATAGTTGAGGGGTATTATTCAGCTATATGTGAAGCTATAAAAGCTTGTGTTGGTGATGCAACAAGAAAAATGAAATTGTGAGTAATGCAGCCATGATCAGTGTGTTGACTGTGTGCCAAGACTAAAATCCAGCCAACACAGCAAAGAATAACAGAACTCTCAAGAAAATAAAATACTTTTTAAACATGTGTTCTGTGGAACTACTTTTATAGATTTTTCTCTTGGTTCAAGATAAAGATTATAGTTCTGATTTACACATTATGCTTCCTGTGACACCATTTTAAAAATCCCTTTATAAGCACCCTATAACAAAGCAGACAACTTCCTTAAGTGCAGAATTGTAACAAAACAAGACCATATGGACCCAGTCTTGAGTGATAATTGTCTCTTGAAAGAAAATGATGGCCCTCAGGTCTGGAGTGTTAGCAGTCTAATTCCATTTTGACTGAAGTCAGTTGCTGAGTTTTTCCACTGAGTTCTGTGCAAGGCTCCAGGTGAATGACAGCCTGGAGATGAAGATAAGAGGGGAGGGGTTTTCTCTAGTGTGACTTCCTGAGGGTTTTCTTTGCTTGTTTTACAACTTTGTGGGGGTTTTGGCAGAATGCCATGCTGTTTGCTGCCTAACATAATTCTGTGCATTTTTTTTTTTTCGAAGAATGCATCATAGAATTTAATTTTCTCATGTCACCTAATGCTAATGTGACAGCATAAGGCTTTAATGTGTTTTGGGTTTTGTGGAGTGTTTCTTTGTGACTGCAGGTTAGTTTTTCTAAAGGGCTTAAATAGCAGACAAGCTAATAAATATTTTGATAGCATAGCTTGACAATACTTTTTTTGCTAAAAGTGATGGTTATTTCTGGAGATTGGATAAAACTTGAGGCTTTAACAAGAAATTGACATTTTCTAACATTAGAAGATTAAGCATTTTAAGTTGAATTCATTTCAGTTAGTTACAATTTAGAGTGTTTTAGTTTTGAAGTTTTGTTGTCCAGATAATTAGCACATACTGTATCATTTATAGGTGATATCTATAATATCACTGTCATGCTAATTACAAGCAGTAAAACTATTAATTCTTTCAGCACTTTCTCTTTGCCTTCTGCAAATGAGAAACACAGGTTGGGCATAGGTACAATTTAAAGTTTGCTCATCAAGAGGTGTTTTGGACTTGAGAGCTGAAAATGTGCTATTTCAGTTTAAAATTATCACTGTCTGGAAGCCCCTGTTCCTTGGAGTCAGCAAATACTGAAACTTGTAACCCTATCCCTGGTTAGAAATAGGCTGCAAGGAAGATGCTTGTGTGCTATTTCAATGTTTGCAGCTGCCTGGGGTGCAGATGAGAGCTCCACAAGAGCCCAAAGCCACCTTTGCAAAGAGTTTGGGCAGGGAGGTGAGGCTGGAACTGCAGGGAGAGTTTCAAATAATCAGCTGAGTGTGTGTGTGCTGCCCCTACACAGGAAATATGGCCATCCTACAGTCCCAGCTGTGTTCTTTGAAGGGTTTTTATGAAGCAGCTGAGGCTGTGGCAGTGCCAGGAGGGCAGGCTGGAGGTGCCAAAATCTGGCTGAGATGCCAAAATTTGCAGCAGGGGAGGTGCATGTCCATTCTGCAATGAAAATATTGTGCAGTTGGGTGACCCAGGAGATGTAGGGTTTGCCAGGGACCCTGCACACATCAGAGGGGACAGCAGATAAGGAAACCTTGGCCAGTGAACACCATCCACATTCCCAATGAGACTTGTTCTGCTGGTAACCTTCGTAATTTGGTATTGTTATTTTTGCAATTCGTACCCACACAATCAAAAGTAGTTTCTTTTAATGCTGTAGAACATAATTATAGGCCTGACAGACTCTGACAAGTTGGTTGAGACATTTATTCTTGCAGCCAGCAGATGCTTAAATGATTTTGTATTGGAAAATGCTGTCTGTGAAATGTTCTGTCTTAGTCGCTGTTACTAAACCCAGATTCATAATGAAGTCTAGCATCAAATATTTATGTAAAATTACTTTAATCTGTAAATAGTTTTAGCTATGAAAGATAAAAACAGCTGAGAAAATTAGTCAGGGGGGTTTCAGAAGTTTGTGTTGCAAAACAGTGATGAGTTTCTTTTCTGGTCTCTTGAAATTGTTACCCAGCTGGCACTTTACAGGGAAAGTAGTCCATAATATCCATTGGTACACCAAAGATGTTCATGTTCTAAGGTATTAATAGCACTGTAACCTATCCCTCTTGGGTCACTATTATTAAAATCCTCTCACAAGATCCATTTGGAAGAGCAGAAGGCTTCATGTAATATCCATGGACCAGTCATAAATAAAACACTTTCCCACAGAGTTGTCCCAGTCAGATTGGTTCTCATCAGGAAAAGCCAAAATTGTGCACACTGACTTCTACCTCTCCCTCCTACCCCTGAGTTTAAGCTGTGTTTGAGCAGGCAAACTCTCATTTGCCATGAACCAACTTCTGTACTTGTAAAGCCACAAGGAAGAGAGGGATATCTTCAACTCCTTGAGCTCTTACTCAGAGGTTTTGACAGTGACTGATTTTATTTTAATGAATTGAGTCATTATTTGGAAGCTTCAGTAGCTGGCAGTAGCATCTGCAGCATGGCTGAGCCTGAAAGTGACTGGAGCCTGATCCTATGGAATTGCACATTCCCTAAATATTTTAATAGCAGCAAGTCTGCCTGGGTCCACTTTTTCTAGCTTGCACTCTCTGATGAAGGGCACTTCAGAGGCTCTGCTGATCCACACCACGAGGGAGGCATAAATCTCAACCCCTGACTGCTTACAACTTTGTTTTTCATGAGGTTCCTAAAACTAATCCCTGCCTAGCCTCTAATCTGACCTAGTTACTATAAACTGGTTTCTCTAGGATGAAAGGGTCTGTCTTTCCTCTGGGACTACTGCAGTGGGACTCTCACATATTCCTTAATGGTTTTTGTACTCTCATCTGTGGCTGTGGAATTTGGATACCATCCACTGAAGTGTTTGTATAGTCTGTTATATCTGAATATCTCAGAAATATTTTAAAATTGATGGTCTTGGTAAATTCCTTTCCCATTTGGAAAAAGGAATTTTTTTGTCAGTTTTGCTGTTATTTGTTTGTTTGTTGGTTTTTTTGGTTTTTTTTTTTTTTTTTGTACTTGTGTGTGGGTAAAAATTTGTCAAAGTAAATCTCAGAAAAAAACCCCACTGAATTTTGTTTTGAAACTATGAACAACTACTGCTCTTGTGAGTGTGATCTTGACTTAGCTGCTCTGAAAGTTGTGACATCATTGGCTGTTGTGTGAAGGCTTGGACAAGGGAAAATGGTAGTTCTGCTTTGACCAAAAATAATCCCAGGAAAAGTCATTTATCTGAGCAGGGACCTTCAGCTCTGTACCAGGCAGAGGATTTTGGTAGGAAGCTGAGTATTGCAGGGAATTATTTGTGCCTCCAACTGCACATAAATATCTAAAATAACCATGGCAGCATCTACAGGTGCTCAGGGGATGTTCCCCTCTCTGGTCCTGTTTCTCTCTAGACATGAACAGGACTGGGCTCTGTTGCAACAGAGGCTTTTTGGGTGATGTCTCAAGGAATGCAGGTGGGACTAAACAAATAGAAAATCTGAGGACAAATGTGTCTGAGAAGAGAGAAAACCCTGCTCCTTGCCACTGTTACTCAGTGGTGTGTAGGTTGCTGAGCTGTAGGTAGGTTCTGTGCCTCCACATGCTGTTTTCATAGAGGCTCTGAGAAAGCTGAGGGATGCTGTTTACGTGTGAAAAGAAAGGAGCCTTGGAGCTGGGGGGTGGCTCACAGGCTGCCAGCACCACAGGGTTTGCTCTCCCACTGGCTCTGCCAGCAGCCTGGTGCAGACAGTGCCTAGTGGAGGAAATACTGGATTCTTCAGGATTCTCCCAATGTGCACTCTGGAAGTGAAAGGGCAATTTACTTCTGCTCAAGTGAAGCAAAACTACTGTTATTGATCATTGCTCATTCTCCACAGCAAAGGTCATAGAGTAAGTGTGAGATTTGGTGCTTTGATTTCTTTGTTGAAATCTTGGAGGAATTGAAGCCATCAGGTTCTCCTCCACTGATGAATGTGAGAGAGAAGGCCAAAGCTTTCTTCCAGAATAGTAACTGGTTTGATTTTTGGGTCCTTCATGTAGCACTTATTATTCATACAAGTCTCATAAATTTTTTGGTAAAAAATATATTTTTCCCCGAACTCAGGCAATGGAAAAAGTTGCAGCATAGTCCCTTGGATTATACAGAAGAAGAAACATTTTTCTTCTCAGGAATAAAAAAAAATATCAGAGACTTGAGAGCAGAATTGCAGAGCATCACTTCTTGCAGGCAGGAATCAAGTGTGTAACAGTTGGATTTAGTCTAGAGTACATATACACTATAGAAAGATGTTTATTTTTATGCATATTTGCACTTCTTGGACATCTTGGAGTTCTTGTATGCCTATAGGCACCTGTGAATTAGCTCATAAAGAACATCTTTTTTCAGGCATCTGCTTCTAGTGCCTATGGAATCCACTGTCAGGAACAAGACTGGATAATTCAAGAATGACCTGTACAATTGTTTTTATATGCCATATAAAAATATGGAATGCACAGCTTGGATTCCCACTGTTACTTGCTCTGTGTGGATGCCCTTAATGCCACACACTGTTCACTGAACTCTCCTGGGAAAGTTTACCTACCATGCAACTCCTTAGTTCATTTCAGAAACTAAAAAATAATAATGTGGCTATCTCACGGATTGTGTGTGCTCTATGAAAATTATTATTATTTTAAAAAACGGTCTGACAGTACTCATCCTAAATGCTTGCTCAGGGCTACTGAAATATTTCCACTCCTGATGGGACCTGCAGTTGAACCTCTGATTGCGATGAGGCATTAAGAATATAAAAGGCTCCAGCAAATATTTAAATCTTTCGAAGTTCTGATTTTATAGATCCATAATCACATATTCAAAGTGCTTCATGACTCAAAGGTGTGATAAGCAAACAACTTTTCAGAGAAGTCAAGAGAAGGCTGCCTGCCTCAGCTGGGCAAGTGGTTGTATGGTTCAGAACAAGTCAGGAAAACACTATTTGCTCCTCCTTCTGAAAAGAAAAAAAAAGGAGGAGGGAAAGAATGGAGGACAGGCAGATGACAGGGAGCAAGGGCAAGAAAAAAAGGAGAATATCTTTATCTTGCCAAAGCTCCTGTTAAAATTCCATAATGGAATGCAGCAGGTGAGGAAATGTAGAGTTTTTCAATTATAGCATCCATCTCCCTGCACTGCACAGCATAAGTACTACCTTGCATCTTTCACTAGCTTGTAAAAAAAAAAAAAAAAAAGACACATGGTTTAGCTCCGCTTTCCTTGAAATTATTAATATCTGTATTTCTTAGCAAAATGATGTTTCATACTGAAACAGAAAGATTGTAGCATAGATTTTTGGAGTTAAATTTTGTGAAAGAAAAGAAGCACTAAGTGCAGGAAGCACTTTAACAAGGTTTGCAGCATTAGTTCTGTAATTAGTATTACAATCATTATTCTGGTAGCCTATATGCATTTACCTTCTGTGGATATAAGAATACAATAGACCCACAGCTGTGTGATTTATCATTTTATCTGCCTTGCAGCTATAGAAACACATAGAGATTGTCATGGTTTAATCCCAGCCACCAGCTAAGTACCACACAGCTGTTTGCTCATTTCCCCCATCCTCAACTGGTGGGATGGGGGAGAGAATCCAAAAAAAGGTAAAAACCCGTGGGTTGAAATAAGAACAGTTTAATAATTGAAATAAAGTTAAATATTATTATAATAATAATAGGAAAGAGAGAAAGAGGAATAAATCTCAAGACAGGCAATGTATGATGCAGTTGCTCACCACCCACTGATGGATGCCCAGCTCCCAGCCAGCCTTCCCCAGTTATTGTGGAACAAGAAGTGCTGTGTCTGGAATATCCCTTTGGCCAGTTCAGACCAGCTCCCCTGGCCACTCTTGTGCCTCTCCTCTCTGCCAGAGCCAAGATTCTGAAAACCTCTTTAGTCAGGGTAAGCACTGCTCAGCAACAATTAAAAACTCAGCGTGTTGTCAGTGCTATTCTCATCCTAAATCCAAACCACAGACCTGTACCAGCTTCTAGAGAAAAAATTAACTATCCCAGCCAAAACCAGGACAGGAGTTAATGTATCTAGAAACCTGCTGGCTTTGTGTACCCATTCAATATTAGATCCTTCACTGCCTTCCAGGCTGGGCTAGCTTGGTGCTCTTGGAGGACACAGCTCTGCTATGGTCAAGGTTGGGAACTGCTCTAGTCCCCATGTAAGAAACTCACAGCAGGAGAAAATTATATCCCTGAGGGCTGGGGCCCCAAATGGCTCTTCTGGCACCCAGGCATTGTTGAGGCAAAGGGAAGATGCATCTCTGACAGGAAAAGCAAGGAAGTGCTATTAGGAAATCAGCACAAAGCCAAATAGCCCCTTGTGCTCTTTTTAAGGAGAGTAGATGCAATCTGTGGATGTGCAAGCAGGAAAACAGGATGCAGGAGAAAGCACAGACCCTTTCAACCCCACTGAGCACTGGTAAGGCTTTAGATGAAGCACTGGGGCAGTCCTGGGTAGGACATGCTCAGGGAGGTGTGCACCAGCTGCAGAGAGCAGAGGAAGAAGGATCAAAGCATGACTTGCAGCTTAGGAATGTTTAGTCTAGAGACAGGAAGCACAGACTAGATATTAGGAAAGAGATCTGAACAATAAGGCTGGTGAAGCTTTGAAATGCCTTGCCAAAGAAGGCTGTGGAGCCTTATTCATTGGAAGCTTTCCAAAAGACTAAGCAAACATCTGTTAAAAATGATCTAAGTATATTTGATTCTCCCTTGAAACATGTAGAAGGAGTAAATCATGGTTAAAGAGATGAAATAAACTGGTGATTTTCAAACTCTGGGTCATGCTACTCTTGAATTGAAAGAACCTTAAAGTGTTAGCAGTGGTTATATCTAATAGCATTTGACCTTGATGTTTCTGGCCCCTATTCACATAATTGTTGCATGAAGATATATAACCCAAAAGGGAGTTGTGCTTTTCAGAAGATGAAAATCATTGTAATAAATGGCTTCTGAAGGTTCCCCCTGGCCTTCTGACTCTGTGATCCCACAGTACTGCTGCTAGAACAATGTAAAGCAAAGTAGGCAGTGTGGATCTGAAATTCAGATTTCAATTTAAGTTAATCTCTATCACTCACTCTTAATGGATCAACAAATATGGTGAACTTTGCTGTCAAAAATTAAGCTAAATGGTCATTGATGCTTTAAGCAGTAGTAATTTTTTTATAGCTGTTCAAAATGTTTCTGCAGAAAGACATATTAAAATATTCTGTTTTCCTCTTAATGTAATTTATAAAAAGGGCAGAAATACTGGCTCAGTCCTGTGGACAAAGAATAATTATAAAATCTTCTCCCCTGCAGACATTTTGCTAAAAAGGCATTTGTGTAAGAGCATGGCAAAACACAGGAAGTTTTGAAAGTTGACCATGAATAAATCTCCCTTTTAGTCTCAGTAGTAGAGGAAGGCTGCTAACTCTGAAATTGGACACAAATAAAAAAGTAGAAGTGCAGGAGTGAACCATGAACCATTTTATTCAGTGGAATAATGCCAGAGTGGCCATACCTCATGAAGAGACCAAGTCTTTGCATCACTCATATTTGGGATTTGCAGTAATGGCTCATCTCTGTTACTGGCTTCTAACAGATGTACCAAAAAAAAAAAAAAAAAAAGAATTTTCTGAGTAAGAAAGCCAACATCACAACATCCCCTCATTAATACTGCTAGTTAATTATGTGTTGTGCTTTGGTGTGTCCAGGTGATGTGTTAACAATTCTGTTAAGTCCTCAAGGTAATTGAGGAGTGATCAGGATTCTCTGTAGAGTTGCCTGTTCTTAGCACCAAACATCAAAGCCTAAAATTGTGAAGTTTGACCATGGCAAAAGGAACTGATCTTGAGAATCTACTTTCTCTCATGTTTTACACAAGGTGCATGATTGTACTTCTATGTTGTCAGAGATTTGGAGTTTTAGAAGATTCATTGACAAGTGTCTTCATAAAGGGAAAATGACATTACCACCCCAAAAATGCAGAAACTGCTCTTTCCATTTGGATCATAGAGATTTTTCTGAATATGGAGCTCACTATCTCCCACTATCTCTCATCTGGTTACTAAGATCCAAAACCTCTAGTTTCATGCCTAAAATCAGATTTTTGAGGCTTTCTCAGCACTTGAGGTGTTTGGATCCACCATTATTGTTTAGGCCTGTATGTTGTATTTTCAAAGGAGATTTTAAATTACTTTTTACCTTTTTATCCCTCATTCTTTCTTTTCTCTTTTAAAGAAGTTTTTTGATTATTTAAACTTCTTTCTTTTCTCAAGCCTATGCTATGTTTCCACAACAGTGTGTGCAATCTGTGGTCTCTTATCTCAGGTGCTTTGGTTGAACATTGCTGTAGTCAGTATAATGAATTCATGGGGAGATACAAAATATCCCAAAGAAATCAGAAGAAAGTTTTTTAAATAGAGCTATGGATGAAATTTTCCTCTCTAGAGCTAAAAAATAGTGTATAAAAAAGCTGATGTGGATAAAACTGATGGAGTTGTTTTTTCCCCCCTTTTATGCACACCTATCATTAAGCATTTTTGCTTAGCATCTGTGCAAGATTATTTAAATAAACTCAGACCCTACTAATTCCTATTTTCTAACTTATCCTAGGCAGAGAAAGGAAAACATTAATCCTAGTTCAATCAAAGCTTAAGAACAAGCTCTCTGTTTTGTTGCAGGATGCTTTTTGTTGGGGTTTTTCTTAATATTGGTAGTTTTTTAGTCAGTTTTTTGTCAATGTTCTGTTGCATTGATAGCTGGGAAACAGAACAAACAAAGGGGCTCACCTTGCTCTGCGTGTGTTCTTATTTGCACATGGATGCAGGAAAATCCAATGATTAATTGCAGCTGGTGCTTTGCCCAAGATAATTATGGGTCAAAGTTTCTAATAAATGTGCTGGGAAGGAGTTGGAGCAGGTGTGGAAACTGCCCAGGGCTTGTCCCCAGTGGAAGGACTCACTCAAGTGTGACATGTACTGTGATGGGATCAGGGCTGTCTTCGGTGCAAAATTCAGGGTTTTTTCCTCCCAAGTAGAAAAGACCTGATGATGTGAGATGGCAAAAAATTGATTATAGCTCCAATGCTGTAAAATTGTGGTCCCAGTGAAGATTGCAGATTTTTTAATTGGCTTGGGATGTAGAAAAGTTTTAATCATGGCACGTGGAATTTCTGGTGTGTGGCTATGAACTGATTGTGTTTTACATAGGGCCAAGTTAGAGCTGTCCAGGCAGGAGCACCTCAAACTGCATTTGAATACTGTCAAGAACAGGTTCATAATTTCATAGATATAAAATAGATATTCACATTTGACTCTCCATTGCTAAGAGTGTGCTTGGCCTAATTATATCTGGTTTGCTTCTCTTGCAAAGAGATTTTCTGGAAAATCTGTTCAACAGTCTGATTTCATCATTACTTGGAATTGCACTCTAATACAGTGGTAAATATAGTGAAGACTTCATTCTAAAGTGACTTTTTCTTTAAAAAAAAATGTTTCCTGCAAGATTAAAATGCACTTAAATAATCTATTCTGAAGTATGCTTGGTGCTGCTGCTCTGCTTGAGCTTTTCACATTCAGTGTATGATTTTGAGAGGATGAAGTATGCAATAGTGAAAGCTGGCTTGGTATAAATCACAAAGAAATTATCATTACTGGCCTAATAATTCTGTCTCTTGCCAAGATTGCCAGGAAGGTCATTTGGCAACAGTGGTGCCTGTTACATGGATGAGGGTGTGGTGGGAATTGAAAGAAGAGTAAGAATTCAGTTTATTTGTTTATAGTAATGTAAGAACCCCCCAAAATCTATTTGTTTAGACAAACCCTTTGTAACAGGTTAAATGTCCTTGACACATGATCCAGATATGGATGATGACAGGAAGTAGCTCAAATTTCCTCTTTCAAAACCAGTAGAAGTCATGCTAGAGAAGGATGGTGAATCTTGCAGCTCCCAGGATTCACTTTTTCTGTGCATCCACCAAGGGAGAATTTTCTGTGGACCTCTGCATCCACTTATTTCATTTCATCCCATCACTTCTTTCAGCCCATGTGAAATCAATAGATGTGACAGCACCTAGTAATTTTTACAAGTGTTTTTGTGGTTGTAATCTCAGAGTGTACTCAGAAAACAAAATCTGGAGGGAAAGGAAGGGAAGAAACAAGTTGAATATTTTAAGGTCGTTTGATTACCATGCCATGGAGGCTTGAAAACCTGTAAGAGTGAGCTCAAGTGTTAACTGAGACTGTGCCAAGATAAGCAAGCTTTAATTCCTGTATTTAATTCCATGACTCTGAGAAAAATGTGGGGTAATTCAGATGGATCATAGTTTCATCCTAAATTCCACCTAAAGATGATGGAATGCTAATGTTCTAATAAACTATGAATGCTCCTAATGACTGTGTTATTCTTGCCTAGGGTAGACCAGAGGTTTAAGAACACCTCAGTTTTGTTACTTGTGACATAAATACAATAAGTTCTGCCCTTGTCAGAGATTCTGTGTCCATGTGGCTGTCTACTTACATCTCTGCAGGGCCAGCTCAATGGTGCATTGAATTGAAGGCATTTCAGTCTGTTAGTCAATTTTGGATAATTTTTGGCAGCCACATCAGGTTTTTACCACTCTCTTAAAAAGTACTGTTGCCTAGACTTGACAGGAGTTAAGGAAGAAGTCAAAGACTGGACAACTTGAGTTGCAGAGATGTTTTCTGACATTGAATCACATTAATCCTTGTTAATCTTATTTCATTTTTCAGAATTCAATGGATTTTTTCCCTCACCTTTCCTTCAAAATCTGTTTTGCAGCTTTACAGGCTGTGCATGACCATGTCCTTTCTCTTTCACCCTGGCCTAGCCTCTTTTAAAATGCTGCTCCAGGGACCAGCAAAAATGGGTTGCCAGATAAAGCATTATCTCTAATTACAGACAAAAGGTACACCTTGAAACAATGTGGAATAAGTATTTTTAAAAGAACGTTGCCCAGTAGAAGCAATTGTGAGCATAAGTGCAAGTACTTAGGGTAAGAAAAGGTTTTAAAGTGTTTAGAGACCTGTTTTCTTCTCTAAATGTTGGGTGGTTATTTTTTGATTGTTTTTTTGGGAATTTTTTTTTGTTATATTTGTGTTGTTTTGTTGCTTTAGCTCTTTATTTTTTGGTTTTTTTCCCCTAAGTTGCAGCTCAAAAGCTAGAACCTGATTAAAGCACTGCTGTCTGTTCAACTCTGACAGTTTTTTAAATCTCTTTTTCAAGCCTAAAATTTTGCTTTCCAAAGCTGGCTGATTGATAGGATTTTTTGGAAGTTCTTATGCTTAATTTTTTCTTTGAAGTTAGCAATTCCTTACCCTTCCCAACCATTAAGTTGAGCAGTCAGATGCTTTTTGGCATTGATAACCCTGGTTTTTAGGTAACCCATGTGGGGCCATTTTATAAGGTAAGAGTGTTCAGACAGTGTCAAGGATTATTGAAGGTGGTATGCAAGAAAATGTGCTGATGCAGGAAATCAGAAGTTTAAATTTCAGGAGTTCCTGCTGATCACATGCCCCAGTTCTGTATTTGATCAGAATTCCTTCATCACATCAACTCAGAAGATAGATGAAGTTTCAATTATGTTAAATTTTGTCATACAGGCCAATTGATTTTGTTAGTTTAAATGAATACAATTGAAACACTAATAGAAACTCATCATGGTGATGGATAAGTGAACTGTCAGTCTCAGCATCAGCACCAGATCCAGGATAAAATGCAATGTGAATAATCTCTGTGCCTTTTGAGATGAGTTTTCATGGAAATGTTAGAGGGCTAAATGACAGATTATGGTTTAGTTTGCTTTTATACTTTATATCATAATGATCCCTTTAAAGAGTTAGCAACCACATATGCTAAGTTTTGCAGTCAGAACATCTTTTTCAGTGTATCTTCATGAAATCTGTCCTGATTTATTCTAGAATGGCTAACTTGCTAGCACAAACCAAGAGCAGGGAAAGAATTAAGTAAGCAAAAATAGTTTTAACCTTTTTGGGTGTTGGAATGTGTGTCCTGGGAGCTGTGAGGGATGCTGAGTTTGGGGTGGTGGGGTAATTAATAATGATGTTTGGGCATTTCTTATTGAACATACCCAGGTACTTCCAGGTGTAGAGGTTGGAAACACACGTGGTCCTGGTTGAGATCTCTTCTGCTGATGTTTGGAAACAGCAGCAGAGGCACTTTCAGACCTGGTTTTCCAAGGAAATTGAAAGCAATGCAAGTGAAGGAGCAGAATGCTTTTGTTTATGTTTTCCTGATTGCAGGTATTCAGAGGAAATGTGTTTACTCCTGCCCACGTTCAGCCCCAGGGTCTACAGCTCCTATTTTTAACAGCCACACACTATTATTAATCTGAGATTTTTGACTATCCAGTGAGTCAGAAGGTCTGACTGCCCAGAGATACATGAGTCAGACAGGCAGGAATAGTCTGTTCTTCTTCAAGACACCAGGAGACACAGATTTAAAAGAGAGGTTTCATACTTAGTGAACAATACAAATGGAAACACAATATATAAATAGAAATCCTTTTACCCTTCACATTGGATTCTTTTCCCAGGAAACTCTTGTCCCAAAACTATTGCTTACTACACAATCTATTTGTATATGAAAATGGGTAGCTTGTCACCCTTTTTATTTGTTTCCTATGCCCTGTCTCTTGGTTAGTTAATACATTTCTAGGACAGACAATCCTCCCACTGTGTCATAGCTATTCCCACAGTAAAAAATGTAATATGTTAGAAGCTTAGAGAAGGGGTGTGGGTCAGGGAGGAGAATTTCATAATAATTTAAATTTATCTTCTGAAATGGTTTCTCTGCAAAGGGCAAATTGCATTAAAATAGCAAAGACAGGGGTATATTTGGTCCTGAAGTTTCTTTCTGCAGCATATTTTGGGTTTACTTTCATATGGTGATAACTTTCTGAGTTTCCTCATGACAGTGGCAAATTATTAGCAGCCATAGAGCTGCACATGTAATCCTGGTATGTAAGGGTAGGCTGTAAAAGGATGAATGCTACCCATTGATGTTCAGCCTCTGCAGAATTTCCCTGTGGAAGGCAGAGATGTCCAACCAGCTATAAAATTTCATGGGTTCTGAGCTGGGGATCAAGAAAAATGCAAGGTAAAAATGCAGCCTGGAATGCTTAGTAATGGCATAACAAATGCAGCTCAACAGTTCAGGAATGAAACAAGGATATTTTTACTCAAAGGTCATTGGTGTAAAAGCTGAATTATGGGAGATTAAAATGCAAGGCAGAATTCAGAGGGACAGACATTGGTGATCTCAGGCCTAATTAGAACAGATGGGTACACAAACAGTTTTGGCTGGCTGCCTTTTGGTCACCTGCAGCAGGAGACATAGGATAAAGATTCAATTTATCTACTCTCGGGGTAAGAAAGCACGTGAATCTCTAGGAATCCAGAAATTCACTGTCAGAATGAATTGTTATGTGGCACTAATAAAATGCATTTTCTAATGTGGATATTTAAAAGGCCTCCATGGGCTTTTAAGTTGAGTAAGGTCCAAGCAAGCTCAGACTACCCTTGAGTTTGGGTTCAAGACAAAGAAGTCCCATAAAGTGATTTGGACAGGTGACTCATGGATCTTTTTAGATGTAGAGACCTGTAAATGAAGCAGGAGTAACATATTTCCAGTTAGATTTCTTTTTTTACTTAAAGCAATTTATCTTTTATGTAGCCTTCATTTTTGATGTCTGTAATATTTGTATTATCTCTTAAGCTTTCCTAGAATTTGGAGTGGTATGTTGATTCTTTTGAGTCACTTATCTTCCATGTAACCAGGAGGTTAGAGTAGAATAGAAGGGACCAACAATAATCATCTAATCCAACTGTCTGATCAGTTTAGGGCTGACCAAAAGTTGAAAACACTTACCAGCAAGAGAACCTGCATTCTTGGAGCTGTCCTTAATGTGTCTTCAAGAGCCACCTCTTTTTCTGCCATGTGGCCACTTGGGTGCTACTTCCAGCAGCAATTTTAGCTCTGCAGTTGACAATGAAGGAATGTCCAAACTGAAATGCAGCCTGAAAAAGGACATTGTCTTGCTAATGAATGCATCACTTTTGCATTGCTAGAGGTATTAAGATGTATGACAAAATTCATGCAAGTTTAGTACTTCTAGTAGTAAGTTTTAGTACTTTTAGTTTCATGAGAGGTGACATTAAAAATGACAGTTTGAGGCCTTGAGCAATGGATGCTGATTTTTGATGGCTTGATCAACATGTGACAGGTAGTGATTAATGAAAGGAAATCAAGTTTGTGTAATTGAATGCTCATTTCTTCAAGTCAGTGGTCAACCAATCATCTTACCTCAAATGTCATGACTTCACATTCCAATGAAATGGATAAAGGAAATATTAAAACTTCCCTGCAGCTTTTATACTAAGGCAAATCCTTGTTTTGTTTAACATTTAATTATTTGGACAATTTCAAAATTATTTCATTCATGTGACTTCCTGATGGATCTTCTCCTTTTTATGTCATTCAATCTCAAGCCAAAGCTATTTAAATTACAATTCCCATATCAAAGCCAGGCTTAAGCCAAAACAGTCATTGAAACTAGGAAAATGACAAGAAACAGTATTTGAAAGTTCTTTTGTGGAATCCATTTGATTTTGATGAGTGCAGTGTTTCTCTCTCAAAATTGTAAAAAATATATGTTTGTAAATTCATTCAACCATGCTGATGCTGCTCTTTTAGTAGAGAAATGGGGCATCACTCCCCTGCACTACACCTGTGAAGGTGACAATGTGGCTCCTTTATTTTCACAGGGAGAAAAAGTCCTCCAGATCCACATGTATAAAAGAAAAAAAACAACAAAACCACAAAAATCCAACAAAATAAACCATAAGCAGGGAAGCAGAATACATGTGAGAGGTGAAAAAGAGAATTAGCATGTTCAGAACAGCCTGGGAGAGAAAAAAAAAAAGAAAATAAATAGATAAAATTAAATTAAAAATCAGAGATTCCAGCTGAAGAAACAGAGGGAGGACTTGTGGTTAGGGCTCATTTCTCATCCCTTGGGACCCCATTATTTGGATCCTTTGGTCTTGTCAGCTCTAGTGCATGACTGCTGCCTGCTCCTTCAGCCTGAATTCATTCCTGGACAAAATCTCTTCTCCCTCCCAAAGGAAGAAATTTGCATAGTGATAATAGCAGGAACCAATACATCTGCTAAGGAAAAAGATGACCTAAAAGATTATTTTCAAATATTAGGCAAGTAGAGGATTCCTTGCTATTAAATATTATTGCTTCCATCTCCTCTCTTCTGTCCATCAAGCATTACTTTGTGACAATCTGTAGCTCAGAGATAATTGTTAAGTTTTATTCAAATTGCATTACTAACCCTGTAACTCATACTGTGCATAATCTTAGCTATCTAAAATGATTCTGTGGGAGGGCTGGCTTTCAATTTGAGCCAACATTTTTAGCATTTCTTTCCCCTCCATTGTGTAAAAATTAGCAATGAGTTTTAACAGAATGATATGAAATGTGATAATAAAAATGATTGCTAAAATATTTTATACTTTTCCTCTTAAATATGCCTGCTACTATTCTTTAGAGTTTGCTAACTAATATGATTTGGCAAAAACATCTCCAAGTTTCATTATCCCTTGACTGATTGTAAGTTTGTCTCTTTTCCATAAGTTTTATCATGATAAAATTAATTTCTTTTCCATGCTAAAAGAGATAAAAGATTATAAAATTTACAGTTTTGACCATTATACTATTTTCTTTACTGGAGCTGCAGTCTGCTACATGAGCAAAAGAAAGTGTTGCTAAATTTCTCTTGCTATCTGCTTGCCAAAAAGTTGCAGTCTCCAGCTGGAGTTACTCCAGATTTTCACTAACATACATAGAATGAGAGAGAATTGCAAATTTTTCAAGATGGAAAAAATCTTCAGACTTTAAACCTGAAATATAAGGTTCTTATTTTTATCTGCAGTGGTGAAGATTAGGAGCACTCCTAATAAAGCTAGCACTAGTGAAAAGTCAGTGCAGATGGGATTAGGAACAGAAATGATCTTTTCCTGTCAGATTCAAAACCTGGTTAAATCAATGAGTGGGCTGGGGGCCAGGATGGTCTCTAATGAATATACAATTTGGTGATGGGTTAAGACAAGGAGAGGCTTGATTGATGTCTGGCAGCATCCACCTTGATCCTGAATAGTTGTTGTCAGTCTATTTCATAAATTTGACCCAATAGGACAATTCCTAATGTGAAGGAAAATGGATATCAACCAATGCAATTATTATCCAGTTGCTAATATGGAGAGAATAAGATGGAAGATGCAGGCAACAAGGAGATGTGAAAGAAACACTCTCCACATTCATACTCAAGCCTTACAGAGAGAAGGACCAAATAGAACCAACAAATAAATAAGAATAAATGTGATGGAAGGAGCAGGAGGAAAGCTTTCAGCCCTCAAAACTGGATTGACTCTTGTTAGTGAGGCTGATGTGAAAATCAGAGTGGAACAATCCTCTGTTGTCTTCCATTTCCACTGTACAAAGGTAAATCAAAGCATTGTTTAAAAAGTGAGGTTTTGCTGTAAGCCTTCATAAATCTCAGCAAAAAACAATGTCTAGAGCATTAAAATAATTGTATAGCAAAACCACTTAGGGTAATTTGATCAGGTGCTCTGATTCCACAAGTCCTCTGCTTTGATTCTTAGCTGTCTTCAATAAAAATCTCAGGAAAAAAGAGAGTCTGGGGAAGAATTCATATGGAATGTATCTACCCTGCTTTATTTTAGAATCCACTTCAGTGGCCTGACTTGCACACATTGTTCATAAATCCTGATAGCCACATGGTCTACATTTATAGAAGGATTGGTACCATATGGAGAAGATATAAAAGTGTGTGTTAAATGTATAGTCCTGTATGATATTTCATAATAAAAAAAAATGTAAAGCTTTTCCAGGTAGGGCAGGAGCAGCACTCCCCAAGAGTCTCTTAGAATATCTATGTATATATAAAGATAGATGCTCCTACTCCAGTCAGCAACTAGTTATCACTTTAATTGAAGTTGTTAATTTGAATGTTTTTAGACTGATTTGAAGGCAAAATTTGCTAAGAACTCTAAGATTCCCTTGGTTTTCACTTTTGTTTTTCCTTACTATGAGAATAATTGTATAAAATGTCTAATTTTAATTCATCTATTTTGACTTATCTTCAGTATCTAGACTTTGTGAGGTATTTACTGTAGGCTTTTGAAATTAATTTGTTGTCCCAAAGGTTTCTGTTTGTAGTAGGGATAAGCACGATTTAAAAAGCTCCTAAAGAGGCAAATGATAATTTTTTTAAAGCTACATGCAGATCTCTTAAAGCCAACCCTGTTAGTTGCCTAAAAATTTGATTTAAAGATGTAAATTTAAAATTGTATTACAACCAGGAAATCCTAGTTGCCAGTTATATAATTAATCCACTAGATCATGCTGCCACTTAGCTCTGCTATTAAGAAATGTGTGTCTATGTAGCCTCTCTGAAATGGGGCCTCCTGATGAGATAATGTATTAGGGAACAATGATGGGTTGTTATGTAATGAAACCAAACTCCTTATAATCTACGGCTGTGCTGGTTAAACAGGAAAAAAAAATTGCTGTTCAGCCAATTCTTTTGAGAGGTATTATTCTGTGTTTAGTCCCTCCTTTAAAAAACACTCCAGAAAAAGGCTTTTCAGGATCCCCTTTCCAAGGTCAAAAGCTACTGCATCTTGTGAAAACCTAGATGTAAGGAAGAATGGGCAAAAAAAGCAGATAAAAAAGGTTGAATTGGAGGGGAAGGAAAGCAGAGTCTGAAAGCAGACAGGTATCTGAAGATGCAGATCTGTGCCTAATGAGATTTTCTGAAGTGCATAAGCAGGTTAGGGCTGGGGAGATGGATGCCTGACTTGGTTACTTGTGTCTGAAAATCTCACTTGGCTCTATTAGCCCTTTTAGTCTTCTCAATAGCTTTGAAAATTTGGCTAAGGCAAGTGAAAATCTGTTTTCTCTGTTCTAGAAACCTGGCAAGTCCTGCTTGCCCTGGGTGTTGGGGAAGTTCCAGTGATTTCCAATGGACAGATTTTGTTATCTGTCCTCTTGGTTTATGGGCAACGTGTTCCAGACAGTTCAGGCTGCTACAGCAGCCAAGAATTCCTCTTTCTTTTGTGGGGTTTTTATAGTATGTGCTCAATGTGGTGAACTTATTTGTGAGGCACATGTGCTGCCATATGAGCTGATCTGCCAGCACAAGGAGATAAGGTGTGTTCTTTGTTCAGGAATGCTCAGCAGGTGTCACACACATGAGCTGCTTTCACTTGAGCTGCACCTCAGCATTCACAGGGAGTCTGAAACCTGGACCTTCCCAAGCTGTTCCTGCCTTGGCTCCCACTCACTCTAGGCAGCAAAGGCAATTTGTGTTCCTTTGTTTGCCTTCTCCAGTTCTGAGGTTGCTACCTGGTACAAATTTTCCTATTTTTTTAATATTACAGATTAAATTTTGTCTTTCATTAGCACAGGTTCTCTATGTCCTTATAGCTGCAGGAGACCACTTTTTAAAAAATTATTATTTTAATTTTTTTAATTTATTTTTTTCCTCTCTAGATTCTACCTGTTAATAAGGGTAGGCACTGCAGGCTCTTGGTCAGGGAGAACCAGCCAGGGATATCCCTTTACAAAAAGGGAATTATGTGGATGACATGAGTACTTAATCATTCAAAATAAAAGCCACCGAATAGCGAATGAGCACTGGAATAAAACATAAAAATCACTTTTTCTTGGCCATTTCAGAGTTTGCAAGTCAGCAGAATTAAGGCAGAAGGCCCAGTGATAAGGCAAGGCTTCAAACCCCCCTTGCTGCTTCATTGTGCTCTGTTCCTCTAATGCTGAGGATGTGCTCCTCAATAAAATGTAACTGATCAAAGGAGACACAGGGAAAGACATGGAAACTAATCCATAGCTGACCCTGCTTTATACAGGATTTTCCAGCTGATTGGATTCGTAGTGAAGAGGACTAGAAAAAGAAGAAAAAGAAACCATTTAGTAGCAATTCTTTTGAAAACATTTGGGGGATGGGGTGGAGATTATGGAGGCAGTAGCTCTATAAAATTCATATGGAAAAAAACCTCCCCACCAAACAGAGAAAAAAGGCATTTAGTTTGTTAGGGCTGAATGTAATTATAAGAATTCTGATCAATTCTAGCCCTGAGATGGTAATCGTGTTACCATGGATGCAGAGGCCTGAAGCAAGAAGGTAACAAGAAGAAAATATCTGTTCTTTTTACCCCATTTTTAAATCAAAACATGTGGCTTAAATAGGTCTTTGGTTGTTTATAATTAAATTTGCCTGAACAATACATGAGTTGGCCATTTCTCAACTGTCTAGGGCATCTGGTTTCACATACTTCAAATACAATAAAGATTTTTGTTGCTTGTTGGGTTTGGGGTTTTTTGTTTGTATATGTTTTTGTTTTTGTTTTTTTTACTTCCTGTACAACAAAAGTAGGAATGGATGCAAACTTATAATTGGATATGCCTTTTGGGTACAGACAGCTGGAATAAAAACTGAATGGAACCAATTTTGTCCTTAACTGCTCTTAGATAATCTTATGGAGCTTAAATTTTACTGGTGTAGAGGAGAGACAAAACCGTTCTTAATTGTTCTGGGTAGATCAGCTGCATCCTGTAAGGAAACACTACATTAACCTAAAGAACCTGGACTCAGGGTTTTCTTTCAGTCTGCCTCTAATTTTTGTCAGAGTTGATGTCAAAATATTTGATTTGCATGTTTTTTAATACGTCTCTGGAACCAGAATTTTTGGCACACTTTAAGTTGTGAGTGGCTTTGATAACATGAAAAACACCCACGATGTTGGGCCACTGGACCATTAACTATGCAAGGAGCTAAAAGCTCTTAAACTTTTGTTACACATGAACTCATCCTGGCTTGGTGTCACAGGCTCTCTGATTTTTTTCTCCTGCTGTTTTTCATAAACTTCTGGTGCTTGGAAACAAAGGCTGGTCTTTTTTTTTTTTTTCCTCAGTAAAGGCATTTAATATCAAGATGTTTATCTTCATTTTGCAAGTGAAGTAGAGCTACATTTCTTGTCCATTTTAAAATAACTTCGAGTTTCTGATGCTTAATCTATGGAGGAAAACCCATAGCTTTTTATTTAAAGCATTTCAGTGTTGTAGCTTACTTTGGTTTATTTTTCTCCTGTGTTGTAATTTTATTATCATATGGTTTAAAAAAAATTATGTTCTGAATGAAGCAGATCTGTCACCATTTGAGAGAAAATGTCCAGCAGCAGCAGAATGCTACCATAGAGGTTTAGGGTTTATTGTTTGGTTTTCTAAGTATCAGAAATGGTACAACCATAGAAGGGTACGAGCAAATCATTCTCCAAAGTTAATTTTGAATTTCAAGGCAGATATTGTATACAGATACACTTAGCAGGTCTTTTAGAAGAAATAAATGAAGAGTGCAAAGAAGATAGTAAAATAGATGAGCAAGTATATTTAATACTGGGATAGTAAGTACAATTAATTAAATATTGTTGATATAAACTCTTTGTAGCCCTGCATACAATTAGTTGGTCTTTCACTGTGAATTCATAGAGGGATTGTCTTTAGAAACACAATAACAGAATCATTTCTTGTTTTCAGCAGAACTGGAGCAAAAAGTAGATCACAGAAAGTTTTAATGTCAGAAACTTTCTTAGGAGAAGGTGATTGGGCTTGGTATGATCTCTTTTTATCTCTTCTCTGCTTCAGTTCCCTGTTGCTTTTATTCCCATGTTCATATACATCATTGCTCCAGCTCTGGTTTGAAGTTTCTCTACATAATACAGAATTCCCCATGGAACATAAACATCAATATTTCTGTCTGGGAAGCTGATCTATCAGGGTTAGAGACTCTCTTTGTGAACTGATAGATATCTGCTCATCTTTTGCATAATCTTCTAGTTCATTTTGCAGATCCCTGAGCACCGGCACAATTTTGATAAGTCATGGAAAAAATATATCCATGTTGTGTGTTCCTGTGAAGCCTACTTTGCTTGCATGATGTTTTGAGTGAAATTTAGTATGTGAATGGTGCAATAAGTGTGGTAAATATTCACTTTTGTGTCTTTCTCTACTGAGCTGTAAAATTATTTTTCTGGCTATTTCTAGTTTTCCTCATAATCAGATATTGTAGTGCATTGCATGCAGCAGTGATTCTTTTCCTTGATTCACTGCTGTAAGACATTATTTCCCTACACTAATTGTGACAGTTTTCCCTGTCTTTTTCCCTAATCAGTGAAATCTCTGCAGCACACAAAAACTTAGGCAATTCTTCTTTGTTTTGCTGTATTTAAGAAATGGTATCTAAGTGTTTTGAGCTAACAGGTTAGATAGAATATGATTAAGGCAGTTTTTGTAGCTTAAAGGATTAGAAGAATTCCAAACAGTCCCACCATGAAAGCTGTTTAGGGACACATAAACCATTTTAGATAAAATAACAGCTAACTGCAGTCCTACAAACCACAAATGGAGCTCTCCTTGTAATTCAGAAATGTTTGGCCACTTTTTCCCCCCTTAATTTTTCATATTTTTTCCTACCTCTGCACTTTGTGCAAAGCATCCAGAAACCACAATAAAGACTCTTCAGCAGTCTAGAGGGATTATGATAAGTATCAGACATTGAAAATGCCCATCTGAAGCTCCAAGGTATTTGAGCTCTGCCCATGACTAATTTCTGCCTGGCTCTGGAGGGAGCAGCTCAGGATGACAATTTCCCTGTGCTAATGTACCTGAAGATGCTAGTTTTTTTCACCAAAGAGGCTTTTAAGAGAATTTTCTCCAAAGCATTCCTTCGACTTTTCTACCACAATATGAAGGGAGTTGGGGGGAAAAAATCCCCCCAACCTCTGTAATTTCTTTTCTTTTGGCTGATGCTGCTTATCAGCTTGCTTGAAGTGCTGCTGGGGATTGCTAATGCATAACACAGGGTCTGCCAGTTGCCCTTTTGCTGTTGATACAGCGCTTAACGTGCATTTAGAGTAAACAGGTAAAATGTCAGGGTAGCTGCAAAGAAAAGAGCAGCAAAGTCAGTTAATTTGATGAAGCACCACCAGTGGAGTTCTGCCCTTAGCCATAGCTGGCCCAGCCCCAGGGTAGGATTTTGGGTGGGAATGGTGGCAGATTTTGCCTGGATGTGTTTTTTTTTTAAAAAGCCAAGTGGTAACTGCATTAAGGAGACTGTAGGTAAAGGATTCTGCCATTGGCACCATGCTCAAAATCTCCAGGGAGAAAACTTCCCAGTAATAACTTTGGGAAATTACCTCTTTCCAAGGAGTTTAGTGTGTTTTGACAGAAGGATTCTTGGTAATATTTTGAAGATTGGTATGGAAGTGCAGAAATTTGCTAGTAGAATAATATTTAATATTTAAATGTAGAATCAAAGCAGAAGAAACATTTGACCAAAAACTAGTTGGAAAGTTTTGAGATTTGCTTTAGATGACAGCAAAAGTGCAGATAATTTCTTTTTGGTTGTGGAAGAATATGCCTATGCTGAAACTATGACTCTTGAAAATACAATTTCTTCCTTCTTTCAAGTGAGTACTATTTTCATCCAGCTTACAAACAATTAACATTGCATTTAGTCAGGAAAGGAGGAAATGGAGATGTGAATTCTTTATTGTTATTAATCTTGTTTATCATTTCTCTTGCATCTGGGAAGCTTCTACTTCTAGAATCTTCATAGTAGATAAAGAATTATTTCCCCACATAACCACAGCAATTCAGGATGCAGAATGTTTTCAAAAGAGTATGTTTGACTTTACAGCATGATGAAGAAGAATGGGAAGCTATTTTCAGAGACAGGCAAAATTCACCCATCTCTGTTATTTAATTCTGAAGCTCAAGAAATATAATCTACAGTACAATGTAATACTTGGTTTGTGTAGGTTCATTAGTGAAACACAGGTCTGCCCTTCCAGCCAATGCTTCAATCCATATTTCAGTCTGACATGTGCTTAAATCTCTTATTAATTGTCTGGTTTAAGACAAACTTCACTAGCATGCTAGGCAGATAAAAGGAAAGCCACCCAGGGTGGCAATTTACTTTTCTTACAGAACTG
The DNA here is from genome assembly GCF_903797595.1 of Erithacus rubecula. Taxonomy (NCBI): domain Eukaryota; kingdom Metazoa; phylum Chordata; class Aves; order Passeriformes; family Muscicapidae; genus Erithacus; species Erithacus rubecula. Next base: position 2,810,001 of record NC_136686.1, read on the forward strand.
AGCATGTAGCCACACATAGCAGAGGATAAGCCACCCAAAGTTGTCCCAGAGCACAAATCAAAGTTGAGATGAGACTGCACTGGAGTGCATTGAGGCACTGTGGTTAAATCCTGTGTTTAGAGTGCTTCTCTCTGCAATGTGGAACCTCTTTGACTAATCTGCCCTAGCACCAAATGCTATTCCATAATTTTCCTTGCAGTGAAGTGTTTAGAAAAGCTTTTCTAAATAAATTGTGCAGCAAATATGAGGCAGAACAGAATATGGGCAGGAGCTGGAAGTACATTCTCAGTTTGCTTTTTCTGCTGGCTTCTTTATAAATCATCTCTGTAACAAGTTGGGATTTTTCCTCTTTTGTTCTTGCTTCTCTTCAACTAGCTGGCTGGTTTGGCATCTTAGAGTTGTGGATATTTTTAGCACCTCTTGAAAAACTCAGAGATGGATTCCTGCTGCTGATCAGTCAATGCTATGTTCTCCAGTAGTTGCTATCAAAATATCTCTGATCTCTTTCCTTGGCACTCTTTACTCACCTCTGTTTATTTTTTTAATCAATATCTGTAATATTGATTATAAAAACACTCTTAGCAAGTATTCCCTCTTTTGAGGGAAGGAGACATATGGATTCTAGCTGCTACTTTGTGTGTCTTTTGCTGAGACTCTTGACTTGCTGAGTAAATACCTGTCAAAAACTTTAGGGGTGTATTTCCATGGTGATTGCAACATGTTTACTGTAGTATCTGCCTCGTTGTTTTTGGGTTTTTTTTGTGTGTGTAAGCAATCCCTTTTTGTCTTTGTGTGGCTTTTTGTGATTCTGCCAGAATGTGCTTTACAGGAGTTCTGTCAAAATAACATTTCTTTTTATTAAATGCAATGGAATTCTTTTTATTGAAGAAAAAGTAAAAATGAGAGAGGAATTGTCTTCTGAACAAAGGCTGTAGACTTGGTTTTCTTTTTTTTTTTTTTTTTTGGACCTACCCAGTACAGCTCCTGATATAGTAGCTTCCTTATATAGAAACATGAGTTTGCTCACTCTAAACTCAAAGAAAACGTTCTTAGTTATTACCAGCTGTTTATTAGCAAAAGCAGTTTTCATATCCAAGCTTGCAGAATCAGTATCCTTTTACCCTTTTACCCTGGCCCCTCTCAGAACACATTCTGGGAGCCTGGAGAGCCTGTGCAGTACCCACTGTTATGTTCCAGAGACATTTCTTGCTGAAGCTTTTGCTGAGATGAAAATGAGTTTGAAATGCAGGCAAACAGGTGAAAGGCAAGCCAGAAGGTGAACATTGGGCTCACTCTCCTGACCTGGAGCTGTGTGAGTGCCAGTGCACTGCCCAGCTCTCAGTCCACAGCACAGGTATCCTTTTACAACCAGGTCAAATGAGGACACTCCTTTCCACTGTTTCAATAGGAGAGCTCTGCCACCTACATCCTGAAATGAACATGTTCTTCATTTCTTTTTAACTCTTCTCCCTTTCCAGGGCCAGATTTCTGACCCCCCCAAAATACACGAGCTGGATTCCACCCAGATTTCAGAATTAGCTGACTTTTCTGGGAGGAACCAGGGGAGGTCTTTGTGAGCTCTCTGCACCTCAGCTCACAAAGACAGCACTGCAAACAAGGCTTGCAACACTGGCAGGTATTCCCCAGGTGCTGCTCAGCCTTTTCAGCATTACCCCAGAGAGTGGATTATTTTAGGTTTATTGCATCCCCTGTGCCTGTCCACTTCCACTCTTTCCTGTTCACGTGGTAGAGATTAAGCTGATTAAGAGATTATATCCCTAGTCTGAAGCAACAGCACCTACATGGTGCACATTTGCCATCAGAGGATGGAGCAGCACCTTGGAAATTCATGGCTCATCACTGTGATGCATCCACAACAGGAAATAAACCAGATTTGAAATGCCTGATTATGAAATTTGGGAGTTCTTAGGCTGCTGGTATCACAGGATGCTGTGAAAAGAGGGGAAAATTGTGGCTCATTGAAGAGGGGAAGCAGAGGCACAGAGAAGCCAGGGGTGATGGAGAGTTTCATTCTCACTGGTCAGGGTCTGCATGTGCTTGATGCTGGCTGTACCATGCCCAGCTGCCATCACAGTTTTATCTCAAGTATATTACTGAAGCCTTATTTATTCTCCTCTAGAAGCTTATTTCTTGTCCATTTAAAACTTCCAGTGACGTCAGAGACTTGGACATGCAAGGACATGGGAGGGAGGCAGCTCAGAGCTGCTCAATCCTTTCCTTCTTATTCAGTATAAATACATAAAGATGAAATTTCTTGTGTGGAAAGATAAGGCTTTTGATTTCCAGAAACAATCGAATGAACCTTGGTAATCTCCCTAAGGTTTTGTTTTCTTCTGTTTGGCTCGGATGAAAAGACACCAACTAACACGTCTCACGTTTTGACAGCGCCTTTCTCTAAACAGCAACTAATTTAACTCTCAGTTAATTGCTTTAAAAAGACGAAACAGCTCAAGTGGGGTGTGCAGTCAGCTTTTCATAGCACATCCCAGAGTCAGTTACCATAGCACTGGGAAAGATTTTTGGTCTCCATGGCAACCTCAGGTCGGCTTGTCGCACCTTTTATCTTATGCAGACTGCGAGCAGCAGCGTGTGTGCGGTATCTGGAGTTAATATGTCAAACAGGAGGCAGATCCATTGCCAGAGAGGTGTTGGGGTTTTTTGGGTTGGTTGGGGGGTTTATTTTTCCCCTTCCTCAAGCTCAGTAAGGCTGTTAATTGCTGTTAATCAGGCTAATGGCAGGAGCAGGCAGTAAGGTGGAAGGGGCACTGCCTGGGTGATTGGATGGGCAGGCTGCTCCTGGGGGTTCTGCAGCAGCTGGGAAATCTCTTTTTTCCCTTTCTTTCAGTGTTTTAGTCAGGCAGCTTCCACAGAATAGTTTGAGAAAGGGACCTTTTAAAGGCCATCTAGTTCCACCTCCCTGCCATGTGCAGGGACATCTTCAGCTTCTCCAGGTTCCTCAAAGCCCCATCCAACCTCTTGAACTCTTCCAGGGGTTGGGGTTTGGCTCTGGCCAGGGCTAATTCATGGCCTGGATGCTGTTGTAAGGTGCCCTGGTGAGAATCTGTCTCCAGACCATCAGTCCCTCCTCTCAGTGGTGGCACCAGCTCTTGCAGCACAGCCCAGCTCAGGGAAGGTGGTCAAAGCTTTCAGGAATGAAGGGCAGACAGAAAAGGCAACAACTGGCCATGGGAAATCATGCTTCAAATCCACACTGTTTCAAATTGCTCATTGTGTAAATGTTGGGCAACTTGTTGTCTCCTTCAGCTTTCTGATCCAGCTGTGCAGGCTGTGGCATGTGCTCATGTGAGATTTTTTTTTTTTTTTTGCTTGTCTTTGCTTATCCCTGTTGAAGCTGTGAAGGCTACACCTTTAGGCACAGTTGTTAACATTAAAATCAGCCCTCTGCAGATGGCACATCTGGGGCTGGAGGGAAAAGCTGCTTCCTTTGCCTTGGGCTTGTCTGATGAAATCACACTGCTGGTGGTCAGCCCTTGTTGCTGGAAATCACCAAAGAATTCCTGAAGCTATTAAAAAAAAAAAAAAAAGGAACTGTAACTCTGGCAACCTAATGCTTAGAGCTGCTTGAAGTGGTCTTCTGTACACTCACTGCTTGTTTTCCTTGAAATTGTAATGGCTGGAGAGAGTAAGCTGGTTAGGGAGATTGCAATGGAAGCAGGAATTAAGGCACTATTTTCTGATTCCAGGACAGACCAAAACCCCTTTCTGTTGATCTTTCCTGGGATTTTGTGTGCTCTCAGGGCAGAGGAATATGTCTGACCAGGAGATAGCTGTTTAGCAGAGGGTGTGTGGTGTGAGGTGAAGCCTCCCTAGTTACACTGCTGACTGAAAATAGCCAATGCACAACCCATGTTCACAGTGATTTTTGGAATGTTTGGTCTACCAAGAGCATCCTTAATATTCCAACGTGGATCTTCCCAACTGCCTGCTTTTAAAGCAGAACATACTACAAATAGCAGGAGCAGAAAAGTTTTGCTTTCAGTGATGAGTAGACTGTGTTCACATAGAACTGGTGATGAGCATCACAATACATTTTAAATGCCTCCACATTTTTCACATGTATTATCTCATATTCACACCCTCTATGGGTTTGCATGGAAAGGTTGTGGTAGCAGAAGGATTTCAGGGGTGGCTTCCATTGGAAGCTCCCAGAAGCTTCCCCATGTCCAGGAGACCTAATCCCAGCCTAACTCTAAGACTGAGTCACAGCTCTCCAAGGCTGAGCACATCAGCAACAGGGGTAGCACCCCAGGGATAACAGATTTAAAAAGGAGTGGGGAGGAATGTTGCTGGGCAACAGCAATTGCAGCTGGAAAAAGGAGGGAAAATATGTGGCAGGAACAATTGTGCCAACATCAAGGTCATGGATGAAGGAGGGAAAGGAGAATGCTCCAGGTGCCAGAGCAGAAATTCCCCTGCACACTATGGGGACCCTTGGAGGTTCACTGTGGAGCAGAAATCCACCTGCAGCCCATTAGGGACCCCACAGCAGAACAATCCTGTCCCCTAGGAAAAAGGAGTGGCAGGAACCACTGACTGCATCCATCCCCCATATCCATCCCCCTGTGCTGCTGCTGGGGAGGAGGTTGAGAAAATCAGGAGTGATGTTAAGCCTGGAAGAAAGGAGGGGTGGGGGGGAAGGTGTTTTTTAAGATCTGGTTTTATTTCTCATTATCCTGCTCTAATTTGATTGGTAGTAAATTAAACTAATTTCCCCAAGTCGAGTCTGTTTTGCCTGTGATGCTAATTGAATGATTTCTCCCTGTCCTTATCTCGACCCATGAGCCTTTTGTTATATTTTCTCTCCCCTGTCTGAGCAGGTGATGAAAAAACCCTCAGGAGGCCCATAGATCTATGCAGGAGGTTTTTGTTAAAGCTCATTTGGGCTACAGAGTTTTCTGCTCCCTTAATGTAGAAAGGAAAAACTTTCCCTCCAAAATCAAATCTTTTCTCAATTTTGTTTCAAGTTCACCACCAATGGAATGAAAATCAAGGCATGTGGAATATTTTCAGGCCTCAAAATAGATTTACATTTCATATGGACAGAGGCTTTGGTTGAGTCTTATTTCATTATCTGTTCTTAACTTAATGATGAGGTCAAGGAGCAAAGTTTGGATCCAGTTTTGGAGGAGGAAAGTATGTGTTGCAATGAAGGCTGTATTTGTGATGGTGTTAAGCTTTCTGGCTAAATTTAGCAAGTCTGCTTTAGGATTCAGAAATTACTTTTTTTTGTATAAAGAATTGATACATAAATCTTTGCTTCTAAATGTATGGATTTAATTTAGAAATCTGACAGCCAGAACTGAAAACACTTAGCTGTGACACCAAATTACTCTGTTAGATATCAGGGAGAGAAGGGAAAAGAATGAGCAAAGATGGGAAGCAGATGCAAGAGCATGTTTTAGACTGATCCCAGCCTTAGAGGGGAGTGCTTCTTCTCTCACCTGAGCTCTGGCTGCTCTGTGCTGCAGCTGAGCAGCTTTCCTGCAGCTCTCCCAGCAGGCAGCTGCCCTGACAGCATCACACTCCTGCTGCCTCAGGAAGGCAGAGCTGGAAGGATAAAGCTCCTGTTTACATTTCAAATGTTGCTCTGGCCAATGCACTGGGAGACAGAAAAGCACACATGTTGAATTTGTAAAAATCCAACAGCTTTTCAAGCTGGTTCTAACACTGGATGCCTCCTTGTTTATTTTGCTGTAGCACATGTGTTTGAGAAAAACCTGTGACTGTTGTAAGGGGCAATTACTTGCTCTGACAGTGGTGGATTTCTGTGCTTACAACAAAGCTTAACAAGTGCATTACATCCCTGTGCAGTGTTTTCAGGAATTGCTCTGTAGCAACAGAGGAAAGGAACGAGCAAAGGCAGAGCATGTTCTGCCTTCTGCCTGACTTGAGATAAATGACAGTAATCACACAGACAGTAATCTGGCCTTTTCTGCTCTGCCCACCTGCTGCTGCTGTTGTCATGCTCTGCACTCTGCTGCCATCCTCTGTGACAGCAGTGCCTCCAGCTCAGCTCTGCTGGCAATAATTAGGGGTGGCACAGCCCTGCAGCTGCTGCAGGGGTACCAGGGCAGAGAGGGGCACAGGGCTGGGCTGGAGCAGACATAGCAGGGAATCAGCTGAGCTGTCACCCTGCAGCAGCAAGGGTTTTAGCTCTAGAGTGAGCTCAGGGCATGAAAGGGAAGTTTTTTCCAGCTGGAGAATGACAGGCTGGAGGGCAGCCCTGCAGACAGGGAGATCTGGAGTGCTGGTCCATGGAATGCTGGACACAAGCCAGCAGTGCCCTGGCAGCCAGGAGGGACAGCCCTGTCCAGGGTATCAGGGACAGCATCAGCCAGGCAAGGGAGGGATTGTCCTGCTATGCTCTGGGCTGGCCTCACCTTGGGTATTGTGTGCAGTTTGGGTGCCACAGTGTAAGAAAGACATTGGGCCATTAGAGAGTGTCCAAAGGAGGGCAACAAAGGTGGTGAAGTGTCTGGATGGGAAGTTGCAGGAGGAGAGCATTAGAGGGGCAGGCACTGATCTCTCTGTGGTGACAAGACCCAAGGGAATGGCCTGGAGCTGTGCCAGGGCAGGTTTAGGTTGGATATCAGGAAAAGGCTTTTCCCCAGAGGGTGGCTGGGCACTGGAACAGCTCCCCAGGGCAGGGTCACAGCACCAGCCTGCCACAGCTCAAGGAGATTTGGACAACACTCCTGGGCACAATGGGATTGTTAGGGATGATGCTGAGTAGGGCCAGCAATTGACCTTGATGATCCTGATGGATCCCTTCTGGTTTGGGACAATCTGTGATTCCATCAAGTCAGTGGCTGTGTTACAGGGGAGAGAACAGGACATCACAGAAGCCCAGCCATAGTTTGAGGTGCAGAGTGCCAGGATGTAGCTCTGATGGCACCCTTGGCATCTTCAAGAACAGTCATGATCCTTTAAAACTACCTCTGCCCTGTGCAATAGCAATCATGGTTTCTGTGGAATTGTCCAGGGCAGAAATCCTCCTGTTTGAAAGGGCAGACACTGCCAGTTTTCAACCTGGAAGAGATCTTAAAACTCTTGAACAACACTGAAAACAACATGATCTTAAAACTCTTCAATGCATCCCAACAGTAATTAATAAAGAAACACAAGTCTTTAAGTGTGGAATAATTTTTTAAAATAACTGTTAATAGGGGATTTAAGAATAGAAATCCTACTGGATGTAGCTAATTGAAAATGTGATTGGGATATGGAGAATGGGTAATAAATGAGCTGGGGAAGAGAGCAGGGTAAAGAGCAGCAACTTCTAAGACATGGAGGTCTCTAAGTTCACAGGCTGAATATTGAAAGACATTTCTAAGAAATATCAATATATGTGCTCATTCTGAGGACATACTACATTGTTTGGTGTGTGTATACTAATATGCATATTTTTAATGTATTTTTATATATGCACATTTTTACACATATTCAGTGTAAAATTGTACACTGACATGATGGTGTCCAATCATTTTGGACTGATTGAAGCACATGTAATACAAAATACTATTTTTCCAGAGTAGATAAGAAATGATCTTAAAATATGAAATAAATAGGGACAGTTCCTTTCTTCATCTTTATTGAAAGTTAATGTGCCTCTGACATGGAAGATGCTTTGGATTTATCATCAGTGCCAATGCCATGGGTGAGTCTCTGTGGATGGTGGTTTTGAGCCTTCCCACAGTTTCTGTTGTTCCTTTTGGACTTGCTTTAATCTATCCTTGTGTGGCATCCAGAAATGAACACCCAGACCTGAAGCCCTCAATAGAAGGGAAATATGATTTAACACATTAGTTTTTCTTACACAAATCAATATTTCAATATCAGTTATGATTATATTGTGAAGGAATCTCTAAGTGTTCCTACCAGTCTAAGCCTCTTTTTATCTAAGTCTTGTTTTTTCTACATTTGCAGCACTTAAGAATGCTTTATGTACATTACTGAAGTCAAGTTGTGCACCTCTAGTTTTTCTTCTCTATGTTACCAGGTCCTAAAAAGAAATGAGATTGTGTGAGAGGTTTTTTCCACAACAAATCTGGATGTTGATAATTACCTTCCATATAGTAACAAACATCTCATAATTTGTTCTGGAAATTAAACTAGCCGTTTCTAATTCACTTAATTCTCCTTTAATGTCTTTTAAGAAATAAAAAACTAGAGAATGGGTAAAGACAGACATCACGTCTACCTGTCTTGAGGAGTTATGAAAATAACTGCTAAAAGTTCTAGATCTCATCAGTCAAACCTTTAGGTTTGGTCTGGAATGAAGCTCATTAGATTTAGGGAATTAGTAAAGAATTGAATTTAATACTTGTTAATTGTGGGAAGTTTTTTCCATTCAAAGACTTAGCTCTTGCTCTTTTGTGACTGGAATCAGAGCTGATATCCATCTGATGAAATCTTGTATTTTGTCATGATCAGCACACAAAAAAAAAGCATTAACAACTTGACCTTTTTGACCTCAGACATCAATGACTTTCATGCTCAGTTTCACAGCAGAGTACTCGAGCCTTCCTTTATTGTTCATGCCTTTTCTGAATGATTTCTCAGTGTTTCTTGCTGGTTACATCCAACTTGGTGCCCTGAACACTGTTAGTGAGTAACACTCTATTTTAATGTAATCTTGTTGGGCTTTGGTGCATTTTGGTGATGATCTGATTTGGTTCTCACTGCTGCTTTGCTTCCTTCTCATGTTTCAGGTCAGTGAAGAGCCCATGGTCTAGTCAAGGTTAGTGTGCCACTTGTCTTTTCTCCATCATAGACCAGCTGGCACATAAGGCCATAACAATTATTTCATTAAAGAGCTTCCATCTCTCTTTAATGCCTTTTTTCCTTAGGCTATCCTCTGGAGACATTTCCTGACAGTTCTCTGGGATTACTCAAGTGTACTCCCTTGAGATCCACCCATGTCATTTTCCTGTTGTGCTGTCTTCCCATTCTGGGTTGTTCAGAGTGGGAAAAGGAAGAAACTCTGAATATCTTTTTCCCTGTAAGCAATGCCACCAGACTTTTCTCATTTGTCCCAGAGTTTACACACAGGAGGATATTCATTCACATCACCTCCCTTTCTCAGGTGCCCAAGTTCAGAGTTTAGTCTCTGTCAGCTCTTGAAATAGTTGATGGGAAGCCCTGGGATATGTGATTGTATTATCCACCTCAATTCCTGCTTTGAGTTACAGTTTAGCAGTGCCCCTTGACTGAACACCTAATTTAGGCTTTTAATTTTGGTGCCCAGAGTTTGGTACTTTCTTTGTTCCCTCCCCAAGTCTCTTTCAGCTTTATGCAGCACTGCAATATCTTTTTAGAGCAGAAATGGAAGACCTGAAGTTGAGAAATGTGATCTGGGAAGTCACAATCCACTGTACAATTTTCTGCTTTCTGGCTGACAAATTATTGTGTTTTCTGTGGTGCAATTTGTCCATGCAGCAGTGATAATAGCTTGTCCTGAGCTAATAATCAGGACCCCTTTGTTTAGACTCTTCAGCCTTTTAGGGAAGTCTCAAAAAGAGTTCTTAGATCTTTGTCAGTTTTTATTCATGTTTTATCATAAATGGAGAAAGCTCTTAGCCCTGAGAGTGATCACATTAGGGGTGATCACGTTAAGAGGCAATTTAAGAGAAGGAAAATAATCAGCACCATTTGCAGTGACACATTGTCCTGTGCATCTCAGGAAAAGAGCTAATGGAATGTTGCAAAATGCTTAGAAAAGGAAAGCTACCTTTCCTGCCATACATCTGAGACTTTTGTGCTGCCAAAAAGCAGCACCTCTGGCTTTGCACTGGAGTTCTCTCAGCCTTTCTGCATCACTGCACAGTTTCACACTGTTTGTGCCCTGTACACCTTCCACCTTGCATCCGAGGCATCACCTGGAAAAGGATTCCAGACTGCTCTCCTGTTTCCCACTCCCCATCCTCGATGAGTTCTTCACCATATAAAAAAGTTTTATTTCAAATTAAAAACTCACTGGTAGGATCACAGGCGAAGTACAATTGCCTTGCAGAAAAACACTGAAGAGAATGAACTTAGCTCTTCAGCTTTAAACCTGCATCATTAACCACTTAAGTTTGATTATTTGCACCAAAATTATTAATGCCCCTCATTCTTGAGGGACTGGGACAGTTTTCTCAGGACAGATGGAGCAGGAATTGTTCCATGGCAAAATCAGTTGTCTCTGCTTGAATGTTTGTAGGAGCAAAATGCTTTCCCTTTCCCAGTATGATCTGTCATCTTCCACTGCAAAATGTAAGGCTCCCTTATGGATGTTTTAATTCAATTTAAGAGTTTTCTTGACTTTGTTTAATGGTAGAGATGTTTGTACTTGAAGATTCCCTTGTTCTTGCCTTAGGGATTTGCTTCATCATGTTATCCAACTTCATGGCCGTTTCAAGATCAGTTTTAAGTAATCAAATTAATACAGATGCAGAAGAACATCTTGCCTACCTAGAACTTTAAAAGAGGTTTTGCAGCTGATTTCAATGAAAATATGCTCTCAGTTTATTGGGAGAGGCCAGTTTTGCAAAGACTTTATTCCCCCAGTATTTTTTTTCTCCTATGTCAGCAAGGTGTAGCCCAGGGAGATTGGTGACTCCAGCTCTGAGACACTGCAGCATGTTCTGTACTGCTAGGAACACTGTGGAGCTAGCCATTAATATTTCCATGAAAATGATTTTTTTAAAATAAGTGGGTTCATCAAAACTGAACCAGTTCACATCACGGGTTAGTTTTGATTAATTTTCAAGACAAGTATTTTTGGGGAAGAAGAAATTTTCCAAATTTGCAATACATCTATTTTGACCTTTTTTAGATTTAAAAATGATTCTTTTTCATTTCAAGATGACCTTTCCTTTAGAAAGCTAAGCAAATTATCATTAAAAACTTTTCAAAACCAAAATGTTTAATATTTAGTAGTTTAAATAACCTTCATGGATTATTTTTTTGTTGTTCTTCTGGGACAGAAAATTACATTTCTGTACAGTCATAGATGTTGCCTGCAACTGACTGGCATGGGAGCTAAAAGCCTAAAGCATAAATACAGGGTTTAGGGGGGGTTTCATGGTAAGAAACTTCATCTTTTTCTATTTGACTACATAACCTGGGAAAAATTAACATGTTGCTACACAAGAAGATAATCACTGTAGCCTTTTTATAGTTGTAGACCAGCCACCCCTTTAATTCTGATAGCAACTCCTTCAGAGACAAACCTGACCCCTAAATTGGGAATTATGCTTGCCATAACTGCAGCATGTGCATTCAAGAACCTTTTTGCTCCTTTTTCCTCCTTCTCATGAGATTTTCATGTGTGCTTTGTGAGTGCTTACCAGGCTGTGGACTGAAGTCGTGAACTATTATATTAATGTTTTGAACCATTCCTATGGGAGATCTGAAAGAAGGTCTTGTATTCTGCAAATGAATTAAGTATCAGAAAGATGTGCAAGTGTTTATTGCAGAAAGTGCTTTTCTGAACCAGCTCAGCTATCTAACAGCAAATGCCACAGCTATTTTTGTTAGGCTCTCCAAAATCTTATATTTCTCAAGTAACATCTGCCAGGGCTAGGACTGACTTGAGTTTTCCAAAGCACTGTCTAGAAAATATAAAACTTCTTTAGCCCATCAAACCAGGGATATTCCTTGTAAAAAACCCTGTTTTTTCCTACCAGGGTATGATACTCACATTTTGTTTAACGCTGCTGTGTGTTGATCTCACCACTTAGAGCCTTTCTTTCTTGTTACAGAACTAACTGAGGTTGTAAATTCCACAATATTGAGTGGGTGGAGATTCACTGTCAGCTGGTCCTCTTTGTAGCATGCAATTTGTTTGCCTTCTCTCTTCAGGATCAGTGCTGACTACTTATTCCCTACATTCAACCCTGATATTTTCTTCCTCCTGCTTATTTATGGCCTTTTCTGTAGCTCTACTTGTGATGCTTGTGGAAATTCACAAGGGGATTTTTGAGTGGTGCATAACTGAAGCATAGAGACTCTGATAATATCTGTGGATTCTTCACTGTATTTGTCTGCTCTCCTTTTGCACAAATTATCCAGACTCCTCCTTTCTCAGCAGGTTTCTTACTCCATGAGGCTTCTGAGCACTATTTTCTGGTCCAGGTCTGCTCAAGAGACTTTGAGTGATTTCTCACATCTCTCTCAGAGTCTGTAAGATAAAAGCCCAATTTCTGACCTCTTTGTCTCTTTGTGTGGATGCTCCCCACTATTCATGTCCCAGCATTCTGCACACAGTCTGGAAAGCTTCTTTTGGCCATCTCTTAAAGAGAAACATAGAGATTTAAAGAGTGCCCACTTTCCTTGGCTTGGAGATGCACAATGATATGAGGGATTACTCCTATGTGCTTGAAGCATCCCATGGATCACTAATTGCAGAATTAATAATCCCTAAGTGGGTAGATTCCACTTGGTGTTCAACCTGGAGCTGAAACTGATAATCATAGAGATAAGAGCCTAAATCTGTGTTTTGGAGGATCAAGAGGTGGGAGTGCTGAGGAGTGACAATAAAGGTCAAAGCTTGTAAAGGAAAAGGGTGGAGAGGAAGAGGAGGAGGAAGCTGCTGTGTAGTCTCCCTTTCAGCAGCATGGTTAGAACCCATGGCCAGAGATTCCAGCTTCTTGTTCCCTCACCCATGCCAAGCAACCCTGACTTAGGCAGATTAGCCTGCATTTTCTTATCAGCTGCAGTACATTAGCACTGATCTTATAAAATAAGGACAAAATCAATGTCAGGTAACAACAGCACACACCAAGTTTCTACGTCAGTGTTTACTGTTCTGCATTTTTTGCACGTGGATGTCATTGAGGTCCATAGTGTCCCACCAGCTCCTCTTCATTTCTCCAGCCTTGTGTCTTCACTGGTAACCTTGACATACTTATTATATAAGAAAGATGAAGTCATGTATTTTTTCTTGCCTGATCCTTTCCAGTTGTTCCATTTAGGTCTGCCTACAACTTCCCATGAGATGCTGTATACATTGAGGATTTTTGTGATGGGGCAGGCACAACAGTAGATGAAGACTTAATAATATCAAAGGAGCTACAGAAGTCTTTGGGATGTTTTTGGATGGTGAAGGTAGAGCAAAAGGAAGCCCATATGTTTAAAAAAGGGATATCAAATAATCCAGTAGAAGTACATTGTGTTTATTGGGGAAGATAGTCATTGTGAGTCATGATGATTTAGGAAAATAGGTAGAGGAGCTGCTGCAGTTACACATCTTAATGCACAGAACCATGTCCCTCAACAGTGCCACTTATGACAGATTCCTGCATTACTTAGGGGATCACACAACTTAGCATGTCCAGAAATCATTCATCACATTTTTATTTCCAAGAGACATGAGATTATTTTAGTGGCAAGAGTCTGATGCTGAAAAAATCAGGTCCCAGGTTTGCAATTAGTTGCCTTTGTGTTCTAGTATAAGAAATCTAACTTCCCTGAGCCTATGTTTAACCATCCATAAATGAGAATAATTCTCACACATCTCCTAGGCTGCTGAAATGTTTAATTAATTAGTGTTTCAAAACTGTTCTGGATGATGCAGATAGGAGGCACAGCAGATTACTGCTATTATTTCTTAACACTGCATATACCTTGCTTCTATCTTATTTGTAACTGTAAAAACCCCCTTTGCTGCAAGCTACTGAAGCTGCAAGGTGCTTTATTCTATCAACCTATACTACCCTTCCAGCAAGAAAAAAAAACAGAGCCAGACACTGAAACGTTTACAGACAGTTTTTGGTAATTGCTGCAGTTAATAGAAACTCCAGTTGCTGTAAGAGAAGTTTCATTTTATGGCAGTGTTTGAATTTAACATGCCATGAAACCATTCTGACATGCACAGAGCCTGAAGCCTTTGCTGCTCAAACCTTTCTTCACGAAGCTGAGAACCTTAATGAGAAATGAAGGCCCTGATCTAAAGATCTCACAACAAGCTGTTGCTGTAAACAGACCAGAAAATGCCCCCCAAGGTGAGAAATTCTCTTTAAAAGATTACTCTGCTGTGGAGATGGAGCAATGCCAGGGCTTCCCTTAGTGACCAAATGGTTTGGAGCCAGATAGGTGTTTTGGCAGCCACCATATGATAAAGAAGGGAAACCCCACAGCACTTTGGAATATTTCTGCAGCAGTGCTTGGGCTGCTTTGAGAGCACCAAAGTAAAAACTCCTCCTCTACTGGATCTTCTCTTTCCTGGCAGTTTGTTTAGTTCTTGCACCCACCAGCCCCTTTTTCCCTCTGAAGTGCACACTGGTGGTTGTTGGATGTATTGGTTAATTCCATCACTCGAGCATTTTGCAAAAGTGAGATCAGTGTTAACTCTGGTTCACTTCTGATATCAGGGAATATTTGAGATTAAGGTCTGGCCTCCATTTCAGCAGAGCCATGGGCAGCAGCCCAGCCCTGTCCTTCCTCTGCCTCCTGGGTGAATCCTGCAATCATCACATTCAGAGCAACCAAGTTGCACCAAGTCAAAGTCTATTTCTGGCATTTGGGTTATTTACAAAGAGAGATTCAGTGCAATGCAGCAAATTTAGCCTGAGTTTTTGGTTTGTTAAGCTCCTTCACAAAGTTGGCTCTGGTCTGTGTAGGACATTTTTGGAGGGGTGTTCTGGTGTGGTCATGAGCTACCTTATCTCAACAACACCAACTCTGTGTTTTCCAGGGGCAAATGTGAGGTTTTCACACAGATTGAGCAGGAGGAGGGTCAGATGCAAAATGCTGGTTTATAATAACCTCTGTTACTCTGCACAGCATTGTCTTGAGATAGATCTACATAGTAATATTGTGGAATTAAAAATTCATGCATAGAACATGCCATTTCTCAAGGGTGTAGCAAAAACCGTGGCCTGGGTGCAGATCTGATTTGTGCTGGTTTAATGAGGGTGCAGAACCTCTAACTCACCCCTGCTGCTTGACATCAGAAACATTGGGGATGATTCTGGTTTTGCTAAATGAAAACTTTTAACAAAATATACACACATTTATATATAACAATACATACAATTATGAACACATATAAATATATAGTTCAACATGTACTAAATATATATGACAGATCTGGAGAGAGACAATTATTTCATATTTGTGCCAACACTGAATGAACAGCAAATTAAACAATGCTCTCTGATCATTATTGTAATCTAATTAAGTGTAAATATTTTGGCAGAGACTCTGATTTCTATCAACAGTTATTAGTAAAAATATATTTGTTCTTTGACTGAAAGGCAATTTTTATGTATGTCACCAAATTTAGCTACCCCAGGGCATGTTTTCAGTTTTAGGTGTGTGTGCACATTGCATCAACTGTACAAGTCCTAGCTGTCTTTAATATTAATAATTAATGTGAATTATTTAACACCTGTTTGAATTTTTGTACCTGCCCCACCTGGTTGCTCTATGGGGAAAAGTTCTTGTTCCATCATCTTTTTAATTTTGTGCCGTGGTAGATTTGGGAGAAGAGAGAGCCATACATAATTGTGTCTGTCTGGAAAAGGATTTGCAGTCTGTTCTGATTGCTTATTTTGGGGATTTATTTGTCCCATATACTCATGTGCTGTTTGCTTTGAATGCAGATGGCACAAGTGACAGAAAGAGAGCAAACTGACATTTTGGCTGATAAAAAATTAAATTTATTAATGGTGACATGCAGCCAGAAACTGTCCCTGTACCTGGGGCCTTGGTGTCATATTTTACCACACTGATTCTTCCAGAGGTGCACTGAGAATTTCCTCAGACTGTCCTTGCCTGTTTTCAGTATTTAGATGGTTTAATTCAGCTGACTATAACATCTAATCTCCTCTTCTATCCTCCTTGGCTCTCTCAGTTGCTTGTCAGAGCAAGAGAGCTCATCAAAGACATTTGAATTCTTGTTGTCTGGTACAGCTGGCTTCTTGTAAACGGCAAGGAAAGGACCCCCCAAAATGTTTGCATCTATTTTTTGACAAATGTGTGGCAGAAATAAATTCAAATCTCTCAAGCTTTAAAAGTTATTTGTTGTCCACAAGGAAAGTTTACAGTTAGACAGTCAGTATTAGCAGAGGCTGTGGAGTCATCAGCAGCATCTTTATCTTTCTGAGGGGAGAGGAATAAATTCAGTAAATCAGATTACCCATAAGTTGGGTGGAAGATTGGTTTTGCACGTTGTTTTTTTCACTCTTTCTCTCATAAAGGGAGAAGGGGGTTTGGAAGGTGGTAGCTTTGAATACCTAAGAAAGGAGTCATGACTCACCTCGTTATTGCTCCTGAGCAGGGTGGGTTGGTGCTCCAGGAGTGTAACTTGGCAATCAAATGATCTTCTCCTGTCAAGACCATGCTAGCAGCAGGACATGCTCCTGACACTGAGTGACAATCTGCCATAAATTCCATGTAAACAAGAGGATCCTTTTAGCCTCAGTGCAAGGTATGATAGAAGCTGCAGGAATTCCTTCCAAGCATCTCTGAGTTTCTATGTGCTACAGTTTTGGGGAGTTGGCAGGGGGCTGGTCTGTCAACAAACCTTAAAGTGAGTAACATGACAACTAAAATGGAATGAAAATGCCCTTTTTCTGTTCAGCAACACAAGTTTCTTAACAGATGTGGCAGAGCTGTGCCAAAACTGAAGCTGGAAAGTTGCAGCAGCCTTTACAGGCAGAGCATTTCTGTTTGTGATGTGAACAAGCACTGGACATTGTAAACAATATTAGCAGGGCATCTCCAAGAGCAAATAAAGCAAAAAATTTGACCTTCCATGACTTACCAATGGAAATGGAAGAGTGTTGTTGCTTTGGAATACTGCATGGAGAAATCACTGAGCTCTAAAAACCTTTGATAGCAACAAACACGAAGCAGATGCCAAATGGTTTGTTACTGGTGACACCATGAGAAAGCAAATAGCAAACAGAATTTCTCTGTACCAGTGGAACCCACATAGCAAAATGCATATTTGATAGGAGAGAAAGGAGTGGTCTTCAATGGGCCATCACTGAGAAATGTTGAGAGGAGTAGGGTGGAGTCTGTAAGTAAGGAGAAATGGAAGGAAAAAGGAGGAAGTGGAAGAATTGTAAGGGAATTTGAGGATAGGGGACTTCTTGTTTAAAGCTGTAACAGAATGAATCAGAAGAGGGTAAGCAGCTGGGGAAATCAAATATAAGTTGAAAAGTGCAAATAGAAATGTTGGGGCATCCCTAATTATTTGTATGACACACCAAAGGTGTCCTTGCTTGTGTCAGACTAATTTTCCAGGGTATCCTGAAAGGGTTGAGCAGTCAGAGTTTGGTTTGGAATTTTTTCTGCTTTGATTGAGCTTGGCCCCTTCTCTGGGCCCTGAAACACAGGCAGGCTGCCTGAAACTTGTGGTATCACATGGCAGCATCCTCACTGGCAGTCTGTATGAAAAAATACGTGGTTTGGTGTTGAATTGGATGTCCTGGCTTAGTTGAAAGGAAGGAAATGTAACATGCTGAAGTTAAAGATACTTTTCTGTGCAGCATGCAATTCAACCTGTCTTGCAAGGGGCAGATAGCTTAGAAGATTGGACTTGTGTTTGAATAAAGGTAGTGATTAGTCTGGTTTGCATAAAAGTATAAATGTCAGCTCCCAGTGTTTCAAGGAACTTGTAGCTGGCATCCACAAGAAATTGTGCACGCATGCAGCTGGTTTGTGTTACCAAGATCTTCAAGGCTTTGTGGAGGTCAAGTACTTAGATTTATATTTTTCTATGGCTCTTTTTTGGCTTTTGCACAGGGAGCAGCTGACCTTGTTGCTGGAGTGTTTCTGTCTGTATTAGTTGTTATCTTGAGGAAAGAAAAACTTAGAGCAAAATTTGGGAATAATCACTGGAGCCAAGTCTGCAGTCAATCTACAGAGTAATCCCTTTTGTAGGCTGTTGTAAAACCCCATTTTACAACAGCTCTCACTTAAGAGGCTGTTGTAGGATCTCCATTCTTTTCTGGTTAGAAATCCTTTTTCTAATTCCTGTTTGAGATCATAGGCATGAGCTGGCTCTTGAGCCACGGTGTCCTCTTGGTCTTGTATATACCATGATTTGTGTAGAGACAGCAGTGACATCCCCATGGTGTGACATTATTACTGGCTGGCCTCAGGGGGGGGGGATCACACACCAAACCTGCCTTGGCAGGAGTGGATTGGAACCAGGGATTGCATTTCCTTACAAGAGAAAAGGATGTAGCCCCGTGTTTTGGAACTGCTAGAAGGATTTGAAGTGGTACAACTTTGAGTGCTGATCAAACCCATGTTTATTCCACTCCTCCAACCAGGAGGGATGATTCGTTCTGCTGTGCAAACCCAGGCCTGGGGTCTGTCAGCAGCTCCAAGGAGAGGAGCAAAGCTGAAGGAATAGCAGCACCTCTACCTTGCTGCTCATCTCTCCAAATCCAAAAGCACCTTCTGTTTGGGAAAGGATCTATATTTGGCACTCCTGATGTGAAACCTCAGCCCTGTGGTGGGATGAAATAGCCTCTTAGCAGAACTTTTTATTCCACCATGAGGGCAAAGGAGATGAAGATCAAAATTCACTCAAAACTGCAGAGTAGCCTGATGTGTGTTGGAGATGCTGGGTACCTGCCTTGGCACTGAAGCCTGAGAGCTTTTCCCTATTTTTGTAATTTTTTCTTTTAACTTTGCAGTCCCTCAGTTGTGTCTGTCATTCCTGTGGAGCAGGAAAAAGCCTTAATGGCAGGGCTGGGCCTGCTTTCCTTTCCTTTTGATTAATTTAAGCTTTTTGATTAAATGACAGCTTTCATCACTTTGAGCAGTCACTTTGTGACAAGGCAATTTATAGATGCATTGGCATTATATGATTAGGACAAGCATAGTAAATAACAAATGAGAGCAGTGATTTATTTTGATATTTAAACAGATCCTCCTCCAAATTCAAAGTTCATGCTGTTTTCATATACAGCAACATGTTTTTTATTTGTTTCCTGGGCAATCTAATTCTTGGTGCACCTTTCAAGGATAACTGCTGCCATGCAATCCTGAACACAAAAGAAAAAATATTCAAGATCCCTGTGAAATTTGGTCTGTATTTCTGCTAAACCCAAGCTAACTAGATAAAGACTAGAAAAGGTTGGAGTTCAAACAACTCTTTTGGTGTTTCCATCTCACACCAAACGTGCTGATAATTAAATGTCATGTTCTGGTTAATCAACAGCAGTAAATATTATGTAACCATCTCAAACTCAAGGTTTGCAGCCTCTTACTGGGCATTTTAACTCACCTGTGCAGACACAGACAAGTGATAGTGACTGACACAGCTGCTGGGGTTGGTTAGACATTTTCTGCAAGTATTTCCCTTCTCCAAAAGTAATTTCAGCACACTTGAAGTACTTGAAAGATGTGTGTTAAATTAGACAAAAATTAAATAAAGCACAGGAAGAACAGAAGCAGAATATCCTATTTTCTTTCCAGAGTTTTAGAACAGAATATTTTGATTCTTCATTATTGAACGTTCCTTTTTGTTTTCAACAGCTATATTGATGTTACAAAACAAAAAGATGGAATTTGCATGAAAGATTTTACTCACTGTGAAAAGGTTTTGTTTCATTTTGGGAATATTCAAGAGCTTGGGGATTCCTTGCTTCTGTTGAGGATGTGGTTAAGACTTGTTCATCAGGAATATTTCAAGCACATCCTGCCCCTGTCTTTACTGAAACAGCTCCCTCAAATGTGGGATTTCTTTGTCTTTTGACTTGTCCTGCATTTCCAGAGGCAAATTTTGGAGCAGTGTGTTGTTCTTACTTTGTTGTTGTTTATCAGAACAATTCTTGGGTCTTCTCTTGCCTTACAAGAGACTCTGCAGGAGTCTAATTTTTTTTGCTCTCACTTCTGTTTTACAAGTTGTACTAATCTCTTTGGTTTTGAAAAAGGCTATTAGTCTTCTGCTGGTTTGTCTCAGACCTTTAAGGATGAGATAAAGAAGCAGGTTTCCCTATTTACTGTAATAAATGGGTGTCAGTTTGAGCAAGGGCTGAAATAGAAATAAAAGGTTAATGGCAGACTACTGCCAATGAAAAAAAAGGGTAATTTTGAGGGGGGTTTAAATATACAAGAATAGAAGACTGAAATATCATGAAAAGGCTAAGAAATCACACCCAGCTGGCTCTACATGTTTGCCTGCAGATGTCTACAAAGGTCACCCAAACTCATGCAAAATTCTGGGGTTCTATGATTCCAGTGTATTTATGCTGATTCATGTATTAGAATGATTTCCCCTGAAATTTCTTGAGATGTCTGCTAATGATAAACTCTCTCTTAAAAGCATTCTTTTCCTCCTAGATAGCTCTGATGTAACTCTCTGGCAGACTGAGCAACATGACATTTCAGCCATTGTTTGGATTGTCCTGAATTCTCTGATGTTCAGTCTTGTTAATAATCTTTACTTGATTTGCAGCTTTAGAACTGGGCAGCAGAATTCATCTTATTATTACAGGGAAGTGCACAGTGCACCCTGGGAATACTTAGCTGGATACATGGAAATTCAGTTGATGGGGAAATAGAATTTTCTCTGCACTGGGGTGGGGAAGTTCACTTTGGGATTTAACTCTGATTCACTGGAGGTAAGGGGAGGAACAAAAATCTGCCAAGTTAAAAAGTTCCTTGCTGGAGAAAAGGTAGAATTGATGGATAAACAACCTAAACCAAGATATCAGGATTCAAAAAATGCTGTTAAAGATTGAACACTATGGATGTTAGAACCTGGCTTTCCCAGAGTTTAAATGCAAGGGAAGGTTTTGAAACTTAGCCCTTTTTTGGAACTTGATATTTTGATCTCTTTATCATAAAGCATAAATTCCAGCCCGAATCTCCCTGACAGACTGGGTGATTCCTAGGGAAGATTTGTGTAGAGGTTTCCCTGTGGCACACAGGGAAGGGATGAGCCTCCCTAGTGCCAGGAGCCAGCAAGGTCCTGCAGTGTTCCTGAGCTTCTGAGTCAACAGCTCAGGCAGCAAATCCCCCCTCCCTGCTGAGGTGAGGCTGTGCCTTGGCTCACAGCTCTGGCTGTGTCTCCACCAGTGCTTTTTCCTCCAGCACACACTTCACTGAGGAACTCTGTGTGCCCCAAGGGAACCTTGGTAAGCCTCAGCCTAGACACTAACCAAAAGCCCTCCAGTTTTTCCTGGTGGTCCTTTCTAAGAGCTGCACAGCTCTCCTTGTAAATTTTAACCCCCGTGGGTTAAGCATATGTTTATTCAAATTCTCAGGAAGCTGGGAGTTGAAGGATGGGTTTTTGTCCTGGTTTCTGTCTGCTTATTTAAGATTTTTGCTTCTGTGCTGGTGTGTGGTTAGAGACACTCAGACACTGGGATGTCCATGTTGAGAGGAGGGTGTGGGTGTGTTGATGGAACTACCAGGAGGTACTATACATGCTAAATCTCAGGAGTCTGGAATTAAAACATTTTTATTACCATTTGAGAGCAGATGAGTTGAAATGGGTGAGCTACTTACAGATCTCATGTTAGGATACCTTATTATCCCTTTTCACATTTTTTGTTCCATTATGCCTTTCTTTGTGAAGAGAACAATTAGGTACAGCTGTAAATATTAATTTTATAGTGGGCATAAATCAAATTCAGCTTTGAAAACATGTATGTGAGCAGATTTGGATCCATTGTTATCAGTTAATTCTTTTCCCCTTACTGTATAACCACCCTCCCAAATTTAAAAAAGCCAAGACAAATAAGAGTGTGTGTAAATCCAGACCTTTCCATCCAAGTTGGTTTCTGCTTTTGGCACTGACTTGCTGAGGTCAGCTGCCCAAACTGTGCAGGATGTCTGTGGATGGCCACATCTTCAGGGCCATGCACAAATGCACTCAAGTGTACATTTGCCCATGAAGAGGCTGTGGCTGTCTCTCCAGATCCTGGGTAGGTGTAAACAAGTGACAATTTCTGGACACATGAATGGAGAGCGTTTACAGACAGTGAGAAAATGGGATTTTCTGGAGGCTGGCAGGAAATGTGATCTTTGGATACCTTCTTAAGGCAGCACCATCTCTGATTTACATCTTTGTGAAACCTTACTCCAGATTTCTTCATCCTTTTGCTTCTGCTTAGGAAGTTGCACAGAAAATCTTTCTCTGTTATGCTCATTATTAATTGTCCTTAGGTGTCAGCCAGAGCAGTGGGCTCCACATCTTCTGAGGAGATGCAAATCCTGGAGCATGAATGTGCAGGCAAGAATAAAGCAGAAATTTTGCCCTGGCTGCTTGATGAGAGGGCTGGTCCAAGAGCCAAACCCTCCATTAGTAACTGATAATCCCATGCACCTCATTTTCCCTACCACTGGCTAGTTTTAAAATACATACTTTGGGTAGTATCTACATATAAAAGTGATTAAAGTTGCATTGTGTAGGTTCTATACTGTCCCTACTCAAGATAAGGTCTTCAGATTTCTAAATGGAGATATGTGTGAGGCTTTTATGTAAATGTGATCTGGCAGCCAAGCTGGGTTGCTCCTGGTTCAAGTTGATGTATTGCTCTGAGGCACAAGCAGACTTTGATTAACAGCTTTACTGCTAGTGCTTATGATACAGAGGAATGCAAATAAACCCCCTTCTCTCTTGTATTTTAAATATTTAATTCAGACTCATCTGGTATTTTTCATTATTAATACTACTATTATTATTTTTACTGCATCTCTCTTTCAGGCAGCTGTTTTTTCACAGTGGTTTGCTAGTCCAGCTAGCCTGAGGTACAGAGTGAGCCTCTCTCACCAGCTGCTGTTGCTGAAGACACAATGACCCACAGCTTTGTTAATGTCAAATGAGATTTCTAAGTGCTTGGGGACATTCTAATCAGGCCTGGGATATTTCCTTTTCTGTTTTCTACCTGAGCTGATGGGTAGACTAGAACTGGCTTTGTCTGTTTTGGTCCTTACTTAGGCAGAGTTTAAGCAGCAAAGCCTCCAGCCCTGAGGCTCAGTTTTAGGACAGCTGCAGGTTCTTATCCAAGGAGCTGCTTGTCTCCCTGCCACACACACAAAAAGGAATATTCCCACACACCTGGCTTTTCATACTGCTGCAAAAGGAGGGAATCTGTGATTTGAGTGATCAGCTGCCTTCAGTCACAGCTGAGCTGTGCTTTTGATAGTTGTGCTGCAGAAGCTGCTGTGAGATTTCACAAATCCTGCAGGTGACTGAGTGGAAAATACACTGAGTGTGTGTGTTTGTATTGTTTTCTGTACTTCTAGAGAAGTTTGGCACTCTTAAAGAGCATGTAGTAGTTTATCAGCACCAGGAAATAAAAACGTGCTGCTCAGGCTGATACACCTATCCAGGGAGAGCTCTGAGATGGTTTCCTACCAAAATAACACTCATAGTTCATGTAAGTTGGGCTGGTGCCATATAGAAGAATAAGCATTGTCCAAGAGCTGTGTAGGAACAGCATAGAATGGGGACAATCCTCCTCATCCTCACTCTTGTGTCTGCAGCTTGGTGTTTGAACCCCTGCCATGTGTGGTAGATTCATTTTTTCCTTCTTGTCACAGCTATTTTAAAGGAGGAATACTTTGAGTAAGGAGCCTTAAGTCCAGATGGAGTGTACAGGTCTCTAAAAATAATGTCTGTGGAACTCAGCATGCTATTTTAGTCCAAACAAAAGAGGTTCAGATGTGAGTAGTTGTATTTAAGGGCTTCAATGGTCTAAGTGTATCTACAGGTACTTTTCATCATTCATACCTCCAACAAATATCTTGGGTTTTTTGATTGATTTATACAAGGTCAGCAGCCAATAAGCCACATCTTGCCACAATCACATTTCTTGGCTTCTGTGCAGTCAAACCCTAAACTTTGTGCTCAAATGGATTTTTTAAAAGCAGTTACATGCATATGCAATGATTTAAAAAGCTCTCCCACAGAGGGTTTCATGTTTGCATTATTGTTTTGTTTATATAGTAGTAGTAGCTGACTAAAGATATATCAGTGTCTTCTGGGGAGGTTTGTCCTTTCTGCACATATGTGTTTGTGCATGCATAACAATATACTTTTGTCTTATTTTACAACACTTAGGGTATTTATGTCATTGCATCTTCACCCCCATCCCTGGTTTAAAAGCATGAAAAATTATTTCCCACTATGATTTTTCAAACTTTGAACATAGGCATGGAATTCTTGAAGGATTTTAAGTTGTTTAAAATTCTGTATTTCTTTACCTGGTAGTGCAAAAAAACCCCACAATTAGCTTTCCCAATCCCAAAAAAATCCAGATCCAGTTACAAAATCAGTGACTAACTTCAGCTCCAATATGCTGCATGGAGTTTGTTTCACAAAGAGATGGCTTTGCAGATGGAAATGATTAGCAATAAAATGTATTGCAATAATGGAGCGTGCTGAGGTTACATAAGTTCAGAAATATACAGTGAAAACAGGCTGTCATTTGCCTTCTCATAGACATGACCCAATTAAAAATGTTCACTGTGCTGCATCACATGAGCAACCATCCTCTCAGTTCTCTACTTATCTCCTTTCCTTGACTTCTCCATTATTTTTTCCTCTCCTTGCTTGATCTATCAGTTCTTCCCATTTCGTGTTTGCATATCCCATCTCAGCCTCCACTTTTGTGTTTCTACAGGAGATTTTTCATTCCTCCTCTGTGGTTCTCTGAGAAGGGATGTGCAGAAAAGATAAAAACACCTGGTGTGGTTCACCCCAAAGTGCAATCCACACCCACTCAGGGAGCAGTGCTGCTGTAGGGAGCTGGGAATGTGTGTGTGTGTTGATGTGAAAGTTGTCCTTTGTGTTTCCTCCAGGAATGTCCAGACAGCAAATGAATCAGTGAGTGCAGAGATCTGGCTCATTTAATGATAAATCACACTTTTCCCTTCCCCCCAAGGCATATAAAAGGACCTTTCTCCCCAGCAGGGAAGAGCAGGTGTGAGTTCTGGGACTAAGGAAGATCTCCAGCTCCTGGCAGTGTCAGGAGCAGCTGTTCCCTTATCCTCTGCTCAGGAGAGCTGCTGGAGACAGCAGTGTGCATGTGCCACAGACAGTGTATTGCATTACAGTTAGCCTGAAAAAGCCATTTTCAATTGGGCTGCATTAGTGAAGGACATAAAAATCTGTGTGAGGCTGCTCAATGAGGTTTGCAGTTAACAAGGCAGGATCAGCCCACTGAGGAGGGGGAAGATGTAAGAAATAACATTTAGATTGCCTTCCCCCAGCTTGCTTCATCAAGTGTGATTATCTGACTACCCTCTGTCTTGTTAACCATGTACATTAACTGTGCAGAAGGAAAATAAAAGCCAGCTTGCTCATTCAGGGAAGCACAAGTAGGATAAACACCAGAGCTTCTGCATAGTTGTGTTTTGTTTTAACAACTGCCACAAGGTGGGAATCTAGGGAAATAGCCATCTGTATCTCTTCCCATGCATGAATTCTGACAGGCAAAGGATTCCATGAAACTAGCAAGTGGCAGGGCAGGCTCAAAGCAGTTACAAGAGCTTTTAATATGTCCTAGGAAACATCCTAGTGGAGCTCCTTCATGCAGGATGTCATGGATATTAAAGAGTTCACAGAAGTTCAAGAAGGGCCTGATCCAAATATGTTCCTCTTGGTTTGGTAACTCTGATCAGTCTGACCACCCCATGATAGGTTACTCTGTTTTGTACATTAGTAGCTACAAATTTTCAAACGGTTCAGGGATATTTTATCTCATGAGATTGTTGGAGAATGGGAAAATTTGACTCTGCCACTATTCCCCATGATCTTGGTTCTCTTCTCATTGGGGTCTGGCTCTACCTTGTGGTCTTCGATATTTGGAGTCAATTCACCTGCTTAAGTTGGGGCATGTGCCCTTTTGGGTACCCAGAGAATCCTGCCTGGCTTCCAAGAGAGCTTGGCTCTTCCTTAGGGCCCATGGCAGATCTGCCAGCCCAGCATGGCTGCCTCAGAAAATTTTTCAAATTTTTCAAAATATCTCTGTTCAGAAAACTGAAACTTGTCCTTAAAACATGTGTTTTGTTTAGCAGTTTTTAGTATATCTGCATTTGACTGTATGCTTTGAATTCTTTATTTCCCTCCTTCCTTTTTTCCTTCATTCTTTTTGTGAATTTCTCTTCACTTCCTATCAATGTCACCTCCTCTTCTTCAAATCTGTTAATCTGGTTGTTTTCCATCAAAAAGGCTTTTTGGGGTATGGGAGGTGCCTTCACTTGGTGAGCTGAAATTAGCATGTGGATTGTGCAGTGAGCTCTGTGTGTGTGGCTAGAAACTGTTGACTGACACCAGAGAGCTAAATCACAGAACAAAAGAAAATCACTTCAGTTTTAGCCCATGACTTGGCCTTCCCACATGCCCACTAGCTAAGCTGCAATTGGGATAATTCATTAATGAAATCATCTTCCAATAATAGTTGTTTGGATTGAATCAGCTGCATCTCAGTGCCTCTTCCTTCTGTCTGCCTTTTGTTGGGAATGTGACTCAAGTGATGCTCTGAGAACGTCGCAAGCCAAACGTGCAGTTTCTGCTCCTGGTGGTGGCCGTGCCAAATGTCAGCCCCACCAAGGGAGGTCAGGGCAGCCAGGAGCCCAACCCTTCTCCTGACACATCCCCTTTGCCTCCCTGCCTTGTCTCTGCAACCCTGGGCACCAAAATGGCAAAGCAGCTCCGACCCCACGTGGCCAAGGAATGGGTTAAAATGCTGAACTGAGAGTGGCCATGTGTGTAATGCCTGCAGAGCCACCCACGGCCTGAGCCCGAAGGGAAAGCCTCAGATCTCCTTATATGGGATCTTTTTTTGCAGAAAGTGCTCAGGATTTGGCTGTGCCTGTGTTCAGACTCTGTGTGAGCACACTACTGCTGTCAGTAGCACAGTGCACTCACAAAGAAACCTGGTGGCTGTGATCTCCACTTTTGCAGCCTTCTTTGGACACCCACAGACCCTGTTTGAATATTGTGCTATTATAGATTTCCAGCTCTCCTGTCCAAAATTATTCCTGTATTTTTCCCTGGGTTTTTTTTTTTTTTGGTTTTTTTTTTTTTTTCTCTCACTGCTTTCCAGGCATGGGCACATTTATGTACAATACCCACACATGCACTCAACACAGTACAGCTGGCCTGCACATGAGCACAAGGGTGTCTGAAAGTGCAGGGGGGCTTGGGATGATTATTTACATTTCCTTTTATGGGGATCTCAGCAAGTGTAGTTTTCTGGTGATTCATGTTTTGGCCTAGGCTGGACTCTTTTTCAGCTTTTTCATTAAGAAGGCTGTTGTGCTTAGTGATACTTTGCATTTTTGCCCCACTGGCTGCCTCGAGCTGTGCAGGGCTGCACTAGTGGGAAGGAGAGAAGGAAAAGCAAGTCACTGTGCCAGGTATCCACTTGCAGCATCAACCCAGCATCCTTTCCTAAATTTCCTAAATGAGATTGCAGCTGGATCCTGTCTGCCCTGCCCTCTGTTTTCTTAGGATCCTCTAGTAAATTCTGCCTTGAGCTGAGAATAGCCACAGTCCATTCATAGAGCATTCAGTCTCTCAGCAGAGGTTTAAGCCACTGTGTGAGAGCTTCAGGCCAAGTGATCCAGTGGGATCCAGCTGCTGCCCTCCAGTTCCATCAGTGAGCAGTAACTCACAGCTGATGCTTTCCTTTCCCACTGCTGATGTGATTGCTTCATCCCTTTACAAGGACTTGAATTAATTTCTGAGGGATTGGACTCTTCTCATCAGGCTGTCTGTGACCCCTGACAGAACTAATACTGAAAACCCAGACCTGATTAATCATTAGGCTTTTAAAGAAGATTTCCAAGCCTGGCTGCCTGGATTATCTGCAGCCATTGGTTGGTGTTCAGCTATATAAACAAACAAGCATTGCTGTTTCTTCTCTATAAGACTAAAGTTTGGGAAGGGCTTTTTTTAATTGCATTGAGCCTGTTCTCAGAACTACAAAGTAATTACCTCATTTAAGGTCAGTAAAGTCTCTCTTCAGTTCCCCAGTAGCTATAAAAATCACCCAAATATTTCAATGCCAGAATGAGAACATGACTTGTAGATTCAAACTTGGCCATGTGTAAGAGGTGCAATTCTTTTACTTTTGACCCTTCAGGCTGTAAGTCCCATTCATTAGAAAGATCCTTGTGGGTCCCTTCCAACCTAGAATATTCTGTGATCTGTGAAAAGTGCTGTTAGGTGATTTTAATATAAAAATTTTTGTTTCTGTTGTCACATTGCATTAATACAGATAAATATGTCCATTCCAGCATGTGACTGGTTTGAGCTGAGCACCTTTTATTTTCTGTGATTTCTGGCAGACTCCTTGGTACCTCTTAGATTACCTTAGATTCACCAAAAGTACATTTTTTTTAGAGGGAATGAGATGTCAGTTATGACACAAGCAGGTACATGTGCCATTGTTTTTAGCAGGGAATCCATAGTGCCCATTTTCAAGACACCCCTGGAATCAATTCTTGGCTTCAGCATTGCCTAGTTCTGGACTCTAAGGAAGTAATTTAAACTCCCATTTCTTGAGTGTGTTTCTGTATCTGATTCCCTGTGGTTTATATCCTCCAGATAGACAAGAGATATGTCTGTTGAGCTCTCCTTCTTTGTCTCTTTGCCAAGGTCTGCATATTTATCTTTTCCTCAGCCCTTCCTTTTAAAGGGGTCACACCCAGTTTAGATGCAGTGATGTCAAATTGTATTTAGTAAGTAATGTGTAACACTTGTGTAATTTGTGGGACCTCTTGAGCAAGAGAAGACAAATTGGCTTTTTCTGTCTTTGTGAGCTAGAAAATCTTATGCTAATGGCTTGTTTCAAAAGTGATATTCAGAGAAGTCAGAGTAAGGAAAAAATTTACTAAATCATGAAACTTCTCTGGCTCCTAATATGGAATATTTTCCTTATAGAGCACTTTCAATTATTTGTCCAAAATCTTTCTAAATACCCTTAACACTGAATCTTTTGAACTTGCTGTTGGAAGACTGCTTGATATCATGCTAGAACTACTTGTAAAGACAAATTGATGTTTCAATGAAAGTTTATCTTTTCATAATTTAATGTCATTACTCATGGATTTACTACTTCTTGCACAACCCAAAATTCCTCTCCTTTCTTGGTGTTTATAACCTTCAAGTATTTGTCATTTCTGGTTGTATTCTTTTTCTTTGTTGTCTTTGAGCCAAGATCTGATTATTTCATTTTCTTAACATCTTCTTTTAAATCAGCCCCTGGATGTTCTTGTTTCTCCTCTGCTACTGCTTTAGCTCCATTTTTGTTTAAGTTAATGAGATGTCTCAAAGTGAATGAAATATCCCTGAATGTTCTAGAAAGAGGGACAGGGTCTTGCAAAAACATTTTAAATCATGGGACTGTGAGGAGGTCAAAAGATCCCTGAATCAATGTGGGAATTCCCAGATATTCTGTTTATTACAGGATTTCCCATGTAAATAAAATATGCTGTCAAACAGAATTTTTTCTCTGTTTCTGGGCAGCCAGCACTCACAGCTTGCAAAGGCTCCTAATGTACCTGTGCAAGTAAATTCTGCATGCAGAGCAAATCTGGTGGGTTGAATTTAGTGGGGAGGCCTGTCTGAACTCTGCCACTTGCTGTGTGAACACAGTCAGGCTTGTTGTCCATATGTGCCTGCAGTTTCCAGTTTCTGATTTCTGATCTAACTTTTCTAATTTTTCTTTTTCCTTTTTCCTTTTTTTTTTTTTTTTTTTAAGTTTATAACCATGCCATTCTTTGTTAACAGACCCTTCACTTTTTCTGGAGCAGTGATGAAGATGTTAGCTAAAAAGTGGACTGACATACTTTCATATAATATCCCAGTAAGCCAAGTGTGCAAACTTGATGTAGAGCCAAAACCCAGATTTTGTTTACTGTCATTCAGCCTGCTTTGGCTTTGGTTGGTTTTGTTCCCATCAAGATCCAAGCAAATTAATTCAGTGAGTAATGTTTCCTGAGATGCTTTGTCAAATGCTTGTGCTTTAGATACATCATGTATACTATGTCCCCTACAGCCACAAATTTTAAAATTCTGTAAAAGATACTCAGCTTTTTCTGGCAGTCTCTATTCTTTAGAAACTAGTGCAGCTGAAAATTTTGTTCCATCATTCTGTGGATTGGAGCTGACTGACTATGGTCTGCAAACCCTGGGTTTGTGTTTTATGTGGTCTGCAGAGAATTGCCTGGTCACAAAGTGCAGTCTCTTCCCTTGGACACTAAATTTCATTATAGGCACTTAGAGTACATTAAACACATTTCTTAATGCTGGTCACATGTGTAAGCTGCTGTTCTGTTTGCTACAGGACTGTGATCACAAATAAAAGGAAAGTAATGTATATAATAGAATGGAGAAAGGGTGTTGTGTCTTAATTAGCTTGCATTAAGCAGTTGACCTCCCTCCAGAGCAGAATACACTCTCTGGCAAGAAAGCTCAGCATCTCTTTGCCCTTTGAAGATGTGCACAGGGAGCTACAAAGGATCTCCATACCTTTTGTACCCTCTGCCTTTGCTGGGAATCACTGCAGTTCTCTTTATGCATAAAGGAACTTCTCCATCTGTGTATTTTCAGCCTTACAAAATCTTCTTTGGGTACTGGAGAGCAGAGAAAATTGAAGCACAGACCTCTGGAGGTTGATCTGGAGTTCCTTCTCTCCTTGCAGCACATCTCCTGGTGAGATCCCATCCTTGTCCTGGTGCTTGGTGCTTCTCTTTCATTTTAGACTTCCTGCTTTCATCTGTTCCAGAACAAACCAGAGCAATTATCAGTGCAGCTTCCCAGCTTGTGCTTTGTAGGTGTGTAAGTG
This sequence comes from Erithacus rubecula, assembly GCF_903797595.1. NCBI lineage: Eukaryota > Metazoa > Chordata > Aves > Passeriformes > Muscicapidae > Erithacus > Erithacus rubecula. The sequence continues at coordinate 2,840,798 of NC_136686.1, forward strand.
AATTTGCACTAAAGGGTCTCAGGCATTTTTTGTGTTTTCCTGCCCTGTTGAGGCTCCTGTATCATTTGTCCATGTCCTGTGACATAGTTCCCTTCCTGCCACCTTTCTTTGTCTCTTATGTCTGTAGTTTTGCACCCCTGGTTTCCCTCAGAAGCCAGCTTGTTCCCTTTGTCTGTACCCAGGCTCCAGGGTTTCCTTCTTTTTCTGAGGGGCCCACAGCTCATTTTTGCCTTTTTCAACTTTTTATGCCATCCATTCCTCATGGAGAGGATCTTTTATCCTCCCAAATACTTACCTGCCTTGTACCACTTTCCTCTTTCCTTTTCTATCACAGGCTAAAGTGAACCCTTGCAAAGAATCAGTGTTATGATCCCTGGATTTGCCATTTCAGATACTGGAAGTTTTACTTTCTCATAGTTTTCCACATAGCCTATTCTTTTAGAATGTGTTCAAACCTTTGTCATCTTGACCAAAATTGCTCTTTGAATTCTCATATTACAGAATATAAATATACTTTATTTTCTTCCCTCCTCTAATATTCATACTTACATTTAATGTTTTATTCTCCCAAGTGAGAACTTTTTGCAAGGTCTATCTCCTGCAGATAAGTAAAATAAGATTTGTTTTACTTTGTAATCTTTAATTTTCTTCATTAAATATAATCCTAAAGCTGTGAGGGAAGCTTACTGTTGATGTTTTTTCTTTAAATCTCTGTTTAGGACAAATACTGACCTAGGAAGGCTTGTAAAAATGAATTAGATAAGCAAAATAAAATCTTATATCATAATGATAAATTTTGGGACAAAGAGAAATCTTTCCTTTGTGTTCCATTACTACAAGTACTACACATTTTTTTTCAGAAGTGAAGGTAGATAAGAGAGCCACATAAAGAATATCTTTAGATGGCTCTGACCCAGTTAGCTCTCCTCAGCCAGGAACCAGAATGCCTTTGTCTTATTTTTTGCTGGCCTATGTTTTTCTGGGTAGATTTTTCACCTTCTGATATCTCTAATTTTATATTATTGTTCCTATTACTGCAATCCTAAGAGATTTATCTAGTGCATATTAGTGTTCTCTGCTGTTGAACTTTTAAACCCTGCTGAATTCCCACTGATGGAAGGAGCCCCTGCTTCCCTGGGTTTCCTTTGGCTAACAGCTGCCCCACTTGCTTAAGCCCCAGGATAGAAAGAAATTGTCCTTACTGCTGTTTGTGCACTGATAAGTGAATTTTTCTGTTGTTTGATTTTTCCCCACTCTCCCATCTTTCAGTGTTCCACACACATATTTCACTGAGCTGTGACTTGCACAGTCAATGCTGTAGGGAGATCCTGGGTAGCTCTCCCAGCTGGCTCAAGGCACAGAAGGATATTGCAGTGAGGGTGTGTGATGCTGTGGGAAGGACAGAGGGAACAAAGAAGAAGTAGATCAAAAGGATGATCTCAAAGCAAAAGGAATTTGCTTTTGTTCCTGTGCCACCTCACAGGGTACTTGTGCCCCTGTTCTATCATGTCAGTCAGGATTTGGGGAAGAGGGGTAACTGGTGCTTTCCAAAGTGCTCCTGACTCTGATGGAGCAGCTCTGGATCTCCTAAAGGCTGATCTGGATCCTTCCACTGACATGGCCAAGCTGTCCCAGGTGAATCGTGAACCAGGCCACACACTGGCTTTGGGTCAGGCAAATGGCAACACCTTGGCTCATGGGATGTCCTAGGTTTGTTTGAACAGTACTGAGCAAATTCCCCCTGTTACCAAGACTGGCTGCATTAACCAGCCACCCTGGGGCAGCAAGAGCAGGACAGAGTGCCAGGGTGTTCTGCCAGTGCAGCTGCTGGGCTCTGCTGCCTCTTGGTGTGACTTCTGCCTTGGAGCTTCCCCAGGATTAAATTGCTGGCTCTCACTGCATCAGCAATAAGCCAGAGGAAAGTCCAGGTTGTCTCTGCTTTGTGCTGCTTTGTTTAGATCACCTGAGCTCCTTCCCTCCAGGCTCTACCTTTTTTGTCTAAAGTTTGAGTTTGCACATTGCATTTTGCTGTCCTTGCACTCAGCTGCTTTGTCCTTCCTCCTGCTGCTGTAGGTGAAGGTTGGAGAGGAGCATCCCATCCTCCATGTGGATCACTTCATGTGATGATAACTTGGGGTATTAGAAATAATCTTTCTGTTAAGAAACCTTGGTGTAAGTGTGTGTGTTGGGGATTTTAGAGAGAACAGACATAATTGTAGCCAGGCCACAACTCATCAACTCTGAAAGCCCCAGAGGCTCCAGATCCCCCAACACACAATTTTTGCCAGTGAGGGCCCCCAAAGCACCTCCTCAAACTGGTGAGACAGTTCATGTGCGTGTCTACTTGATGGCTGAGTGTCCAGAGCAATCAGCCTTTGAGAGGCTGAAGGCAAATGGAATAACTGAGCTTTACCCCTTTTTAATCTCCTTCCAATCCAGGGGCAGCAGTTTCCAAATCACAGTGGCTAGTTGTATGACTTTCCCTAATTACAGAATCTTAAGGTTTCAAATTTAATGGATTTACTATAAATTTATGACTGAAACCTGCATCTTTTATGGTCTGATGTTTTTTGTACAACCTGTGAGGTGCATGTACCTGAGACTGATTAAAATGTTGAAATGCTCCTGCTGCCCACCTCAGAGAATCTCACTTGTTTTCTCCAGACCCAGATTCCTGCAGCCTTTGAGGAGCAGGCTTCAAAAGGAAAAGGTCAATGCACTTATCTGCAAACTACTGTTTTCATCTGTACATGAAAAAAAAATTTATATTAACACAATTTGTACATCATCTGCAGCTTCATGTGTTTTCCACTTAGAATAACCCAAAATACTAAGTTCTAAGCATGCAGTAGTGAAGAGAAATATTTTCTAGGGTAATCATTACTGCAGACTGCACAACAAGCCTTGACCCTGAGGACTCTTGTTCTCTTGGGAATGGGAGGGAGCAGGGAAGTGCACTGGGCAGAACCCCAGTCCTCAGGGCATTGCTTAATGCACATCCATCCTCGTGTTCACCCCAGCTATAAACAAACCAGTGAGGTCTGAGTGTGCTTTGCACTGTTTGGCTCTAAATGCATTTGCTGGCTGTGCAGTCCTTTCCTGAGGAGGAAATCAGGGATAATGGGGGAGCCAGAAGGCTGAGGTGCACTGCACTTTGGGTAGAGCCCAGTGATCAAGCCTTGTTTGCTGGCTCCAGGCTGCTCTTCCATCCTGTTCTGATTTCCAGCAGCAAAACCACTTGAGTTGGTTTCAGTCTCACTGACCCTGTTGCTGATTTCCTTCTTACACCAGCTGATAAACCTGGAGCAAAGATGCAATCCACAGCTAGGGCAGCAGAGATCTTCCCTGGGGATGTGTAATTGTGTAATTTGAAGCAAGGTGACTTTATCTGAGCCTAGTTCACTTTTCAATCTCATCTCTGTTTTGCATACTCTGGGAATTGATCTGTACTCCCTTTCCCACCCTGGTTTGAAACTTCTCTGATCCTGTTTCAGTAGATTTTTTTTTCCCCTAAGCTCTGAATAAAAAAGGGTTGATTTCTTGGTGTAGAAAAATGCAGCACTTTTGCAGCATATTATCAAAAGAGAACTCCTTGGGTTTGGAAGCTGATTTGGAGAAAGGTGATAGAGTAAAACTAGCACTATTTAATAAATAAAATAGTGCCTGAAGTATTAGGAAACATTCTAATTGTGAAGCTGCCTGACTTGGAGAAGAGGATTGAAAATCAAAGAGTGTAAACTCCATCTGTAAAATGTGAGCTTCGTAAAAGTATTGCAGGGGAGAAAATGCTTTAGAGCCCATCCCAGTTTCTTCAACTGCACTGTTACAATTATCCTCATTTTCATGTCTGGGCTATTGGTAGCTTTGCTTCTGCCATAATAATAAGTGTCTCTTTGTGGTATTAACCATCAAATGAGAAAATGGGGATTTCTTCAAGGCCAGGGGTGAAAAAATGAGTAAATCTCTTCTTTGTTTCTCTGATCATCTCTGAAGGCATTTTACCTCCCCTTTCTCTGCCTCCTCCTACCCTACTCTTTGTCAACAATAGGGACAGCAATCTAAGTTTTATGTATAGATTTGTGGGGCCTCTGTGCTCAGCAGCACATTCTCTTGTGTGTTTGGGGCTGGAAAACAATTGTTAATAGGGTATTGTGGCATTTTTTTCTATCCTTGGCAGCTAGTTACTATCTGCAAAAAAGCAAATTTAAGTGAACTCTGTAGATCTTGGGTCATAATGACTGTAATGCCTAGGCTGAAACGTGAGGCACACTCTACCTAAATTGATTAGACACACTAAAAATTTGTCCTAATGAAGGTGGGACTTTGTAAATTTATATCATGAGACCTAAGACTCTGCTGAGAGTTTACAACATTTTCTCTGGCTCCAAAGTGATCTTTTTAAAGCATACAGGTAGCATTGCTGACTTAAAATGCAATGAGCTTGCATCAGGGGCTCTGCACAAGGCAAGTGTCATTATTTGATTCCAAGGAATCTGAAATTTTGGAAGATTTTGCTCCAGCTGTAAGTTTGCAGCTGTTGTCTGTGGCTCTGCAATCTGGACTGAACATAACTCCAAATTATTGGATATACACATGTGTTTTGCATACTTGGCACTGTGTTGTAGATCTGTGACCTTAAGGTCTTTGAAAAAATATTAGCCTTTAATATAAATTAGTCAGTTCAGCCGTGTCATATGACTGAGAGAAGAACAATTATTGATTATTAGAAATTAGATTATGAAAATTACATAAACTAGATTTTTAATGTGCTTAGGCAATAAAATGTTCATATAGGCAAGATATTAATTAACAGTGCAATGCTGGACTGGGCTCTGCTCTCAATTCATAACTCCACTCTAATGTTTTTTTTTAAAAATCAAACTTGTAGGAAAATGGTGTGAGGGCATGGAGGCTTAAGGGCTCATACATCCAATTTCACTGCACACATAATAAAGTGTGAAGCTGTGAATTGCAGTGATAGGAATACCTGAGAGCAACTTTCTTCTCACATGACATCAAGGCACTTGAAATTCCCAGGAATGCTCCGACAGAGGCCTCAAGGCTAAGGCAGGAGGAAGCTGATTATATTATTATATTTTTATTTATTATATTTATATTTAGCCCAGCTCCTTGACTCCAGAACTCCCTGCCCTGCTGGACCCATCTCCAACGACCTTCAATTCACATTGTAGGATGAGTTTCATTTTTGGGACCTCTGTAAATAGGAATTGGGTGTGGATGGATTCTGGATCTGCTTAGTCTAATCTACACATCTTGCTGAACCCCATGATTTTACCTTGAGTCTCACAGTAGTTGATTATTTTGTGACAGCACAGTCCTCTGCAGTTATATTGCTTTCAGCTTTAGTTTTTAAAATGTTAACATTCTAGCCTGCATAGTTTTTGTAGTTTGAAAATGTGTAGTAAAGACTCAGAAATTATAAATCAAAGAAAAACATCTATAAACACAGTTCTGCTGTTCTTATTAGGCCCTTACAAGGCAAATTCAGGATTTGTGTATATAAGTGCTGTTTGTTATAACATGTCCTGGTTTGAAACAGATACAGAGTTCTTAGGAAAAAAAGTAATTTGAAAAGAGCACCCAGCAGTATACAAGAAAGTGCAAAAATGGAGAGTGGAAGAGTTGATTTATGATTTACCCTAAAATTTGCTTGAGAAGGAACAAAAACAGGGGACATGTTACAAGGCAGGTTGGTTTGTTTATCTTTCTTATCCATTAATCATGCTGCTGGATCCAGTGCTGCTGAAAACTGTAGGAGCTGTGCTAGGTTGGGGTTTTTTTTTTAAATAAAGTCAGCCTTTGGGAGGGAACTGAAGTGTAGATATCCTACAGGAATCTCTCCTTTCTAGAGGCTGTCACATAAAGCAGACTGGCAGGAACTTGTTTCTCTCACCTGAGACAGTGCACTGCACATATTGCTCCTCATTTGGCATTACCAAAGACTAAAAGCTCTTCTCATTTGTCCCAAAAATTGCCAAATGGAGATCTTAAAACCGTGCTCAGCTAAGCTGGAATGGCTGAGTAATGTTTCTCAATGTTTTGGTTTCAGTTTGAATTTGGGCAGAATTATTAATTAATGTAGCAGTTTAGATTTGCTGATTTTAATATAGTTTGTTTTTGTTGTGAGATAGAATTAGGAACAAAAGTAAGGTAAAAAAAAAAAGTAAGGGTGTAAAGAAAAGCTCTATTAACAATATAAAGAAATTATAAATTTAGAATAAAACTTTAAGGCTAGCCCCAGGCAGAGAGCAGCTCTAGGGATGAATTTGGGCTCTCCAGCAGCTTCTGCATGCAGACCACAAGGACCATGGGTGACCCACTGAGATGCTTCCTTTTGCCTACACCTTTATAGGGAGAGGGAGAATTGGAAGCTGTTTGTGCTGGCTTTGATGGCAGGCAGGTGAATTGGGTATTGTCAAAGCCTCCAAAATGCAGCAGCACTTTCTATCCATAACTGCTCTCCTTTCTTGACTGCTCCTTCTGCATCCTAATAAGTAAATCCAGATTGGTTATACTAATAAAAGCCCAAAGCTTACAGTCATGGAAATTTACTTTTCCTTTCAGTGTAGCAAGATATAAGCAAATAATTACATTTTTAATGTTTGGTAGAGCCACACAGAAAAATAATATTCGTAAATTTCCCAGCACCAAAATCAAATGGAACCCACTTAATTACTAACAAGCAAACAATGATTCTTCCTCCTTAAAATACCCAAACATGCTCATAATTAGCTAATTAAACCACCACATAAATGATTATTCAATATGAAAGAGCGACAGAGAGGCGGGCAGAGGAGGAAAAGCAGTGAAATTATTATCCACAGCACATTTCCTTCTCCAAGGAAGCCAGTGAATGGTTACAGGAGAGATGATGAATGGGAAATGATAGGAAGAGCAACAATAATTAACTTGCAAATATCTTGCCAATATAAATAAAATAAAATTATAGATTCATGGAATGGTTTGGTTGCAAATGACCTTAAAGATCATCTAGTTTAAACACCCCCACCATGGGCAGGGGAAATTTCTACTAGGCTGGGCTGTTCAGAGCCCCATCCAGCCTGCACTTGAACACTTCCAAGGATGGGGCATGCACAGCTCCCCTGGGAAATCTGTCTCACCACCCACACAGTAAAGAATCTCTTCAAATATCTAATCTAAACCTGCCCTCTTTCAGTTTAAAGCCATGAACACTTGTCCTGTCTCTACATGTCTCTCTCCAGTGCTCTTGAAAACCCCTGTTGTGTAGGTTGAATTTATATTTCCAAAAGCATAATTGGCATTCCTTAATTTCTGCATCTTTTCAGGGTTTCCCTTGTCACTCCTGTGCCTGGACCTTGTCTTTCAGCTTCAAGGCAGTAGAGTTCCTTTTTTTCCTGCAGGGATCAATTGCAGGGGATTTCAGAGTGTTCCCTCAGTAATCTGCCCCACATAGCAAATATCCTACATAGATATTCTGGTTATTTGATGTTTTGGTTATTTTTTGCCTTTTTTTTTCTTTTTTTTTTTTTTTGGCTGAATAACAGTTAAAAAGCAGAAAGACTAAAAAGGCTATTTAACCAGGGAAAGAAAAAATGTTAGAAATGCTGTTCAACAGGATGAAAAATGAAGTTGCCTACTGGGTTATGGAGACAAATGTCCTTTAGTAATTGTATGAGTCAGATTAATTCTTTTCCAATGTTGTAAATCAGTATGCTTAAATCCTTTTTTACTTTAGCAGATTGGAAACAACACAGATCTGTTGGTTTTCTTTCCTCCTTTATACCTAAACAACTTTTATAAGGATCTTTTGTATTTTGGCATTGTGAGACACTGTTTTTACAATCACTTGTGATGTAATAAAGTGGCAACACTTCTGAACAAGCATTGCTGAGCTGAGGTATGAGTTTTGTGCCCTTCAAATTCTGTTTTCAGGGAGAATTGTGTGCAGTGTTGGGGCCTTGATAACTGGAACTGGGCAGTAAATTGAAGTGGTATCTTAATTGCTCTGTGTTTTGGCTTTTCTGCCATGTCACTGAGATGTTTGTGCTGTTGGGAGGTTTTGTTCAGAGATAACTTTAACTCAACAAGAAAACTGCTGAGTGGCTAAGGGTGAAAAAAAGAGTATAAACAGAAATAAAGTCTTGGGAGAGGGAGTAGACATGAGGGATCCCTGCAGGATTGATCAGTCCTGCCCTGGGCAGCCAGGAGAACAGCTGGACTGAAGAACAAGTGGACCAATTTTGGACAGCTCCTGGCAATTAGACATGAAGGAGAATTGAAAAGAGTCAAGATAATTAATTGTAAAATTTTGCATACTAAATACAAAAGTCCTTGCTTAGCTGGAAAAGACAACCCTCTAATTTTCCATGAAAAACAGCTGAATTAGCTCAGGAAATATTGGTAGATGCTTTGATATACATACAGGGAGCCCAGAATTTGGATGGATGGCTTTTAAAATATTGGCTGTAATTCACTTCTGTGCCCTTTGTAGGACTAACAAAGGCATGGAGAACATGGCTGTGGGATTTTGGGATTTTCTTTTGACCATAATACAGGTTAGAAGTTTAGCAGCTCTTGCTTCCCAAGGTCTGGACCAACAGCTGGGAATTTTTGTTCAGAGGCTACTTAACAAGAAAACTGCTGAGTGGCTGAAAGAATAAAAAAAGAGGAAAAATAGAAATGCAGGCTAGGGAGAATGACTAGGCATGAGGGATCCCTGCAGGATTGATCAGTCCTGCCTTGAACACCCTGCAAGAAGCAGCTTTTGGTGCTGTCCTGTTTGGATTTCTCTTGCCTCAGTGTCAGCAGTTTTTCTTGTAAGCTTCCATTAAAGAAAAACCAGCCTAGGGATTAAAAACATTGTTAGTATTGGGTTGCTTGCAGTGTTTTATCAGGAGCTTGGGAGCTCTGTCAGAGTGTGACAGAAGTAAAAAAGAAATGTATCTAAATAGGGGTGATAAAGTGGGATGAAAATGGGAGAAGTCACAGGTGGGAGGACAAGAGACAAAAGCCATCAAGTGCAAGGCAGAAAAACAAAGGAGAGTCGAAGTAACAATTAATTTGTAAAGCAGCTCCCAAGTTAAGCTCTGGTTCTGTGGCTGTGCTTGCTGCAGTGCTCCATGTTGTCTTGTACCCACAATGAGGATCTCTGGAGACAGCAAAGATCTCCCTAAAACAGGAATCTGTCCTTGTGCATTGCAGAATGGCATTGTCCCCTCCTGCAAACCTGCCCTGACTCAGCCCCTGTGGTAAATTGCCCTCTCAAATGCCTCCAGGAGAAGCTGGCCAAATAGAATTTTTTTATTATTATAATTTTACATTTTATTTACTCCTTTCCTTTCCTAAGTATTCCAAGTTCAAATATCCTTGCTTATATCAAGCATGTCCTATTTCTGTTCCCTTCTTCCATCTTGTCTATGCAGCTTTGTTATTCTGGGTAAGCTTCACAGCTAAGTAATCTTTTTTAGTTATTGCTTTTACTCATAAAAAGAAGATACTCTTTGTTTTCACCATGGCCCACCACTGAACATGGTGCTGTGATTCTCTGTTTCACCTGGAGACAGTTTGGTTTCTTTCTGTTTGCTCTTTTTAAAGCTGTCTGATGTGCTGACTGAGAACTAAATGCTGCAATAAGAAAGAGAGAAAAGACAAAAATATTTTTTTGTATATAGGATGTCTTTTCCTTTCCTTAAATTATTAGAGGCAGATGCCAACACTTCAAGATAGGCAGCAAAAGTCATTATTTGGTGCACAGACATATATTTCTCATATACTGAAGGAGTTTTAGGGGCATTTGGAAGTTAGGTATTTATGAGGAAAATGTGAGGTATGGAAAGTTGGCTGCTTTTAGGATAAAACCAGACATTTACCATGAAAAGAAAGGTACCTTGAGCTTAAATTGATGTAATTGAGAGAAGACCTTCAAGTGGCCCAAAAAAAAAAAAAAGAAAAAAGAAAGTGAATTCTTTATTCCCATGCCCTGGAAGTCTGTTTCTCATCGTGCTTTAGTTTATCTTTTCTTTATCCCTCTTTATTTGCCTGTATCATTATTGTTTATCATTCTCTGCCCATTCTAGTTTTAACATCCCAAGTTAACACAGCACAATGTAAATATCATGCACAACACACTTACCTAGTAAACAAGTGTACATGTTAGATATTAGAACATGATTAAGCAACTCTGAACACATCCTGTGTCCCAGATCCTGCATGACTCATATGTCATGGCAGTTAATCAGCTCTAATTGAGTAAAGCAGGAAAAAAAGGATAAAAACCAAAAAAAAAAAAAAAAATAGGAGGCTTGCATGATTTTTGGTTTTCTTCTTTTTTTTAAATAGCACAGGAATTTTTTTCCATTAATAAAAGAGAGGAGATTTTTGTGTTGCCTGCATTTAAAGATCTGGGAATGCTCTATGTGTTCCTTGGGGCTAGATTGGGAGTATACAGAGGGATTAAGCAACTCTCCACAGGAATGCAGGCATGCTGAGCAGAGATACAGATTTTAAATGAGGCAAAGCCACTGAAGAGCTCAGGGTACAAAGTAAAGAAAGCCTCACCAGTCAAATAAAAAGTGCAGAACATGGGAATTTCTCTAATCGAGGTAGACCTTATTTATCTAGCAGAAATTAGTCAAAACAGGGAGTGACACTTCTAAATCATGAGGGGGAAACTGTTGGGATGTTAATATCACATCATATTAAATTGTTCTGAGAGGAAAGTTTCCTAAGGAGACTTGGGATTTGGGGTTACAGAGCAATGCAGATGATGCAGTGCATTTTCAGAGGTGGGAAAATTCACTGGCTAGATATGAGAGAAATATATTAAAATTATAAATAAAATATTAAAATATATTGATGCTCATGGGCTTGCATACAAGGACAGCACTTCTTTTTTTATCCCTACTAAATGGCCTGATTTTCAAAGAGAGAAAATAAAAAATTAATTACACCTGTTATTCTTTTTTACCTAAACACCAGCATATTCTAAAACAGTTAAGAATAACTGCTAAAGCTGCACTCTTTCTCTGAGAAATTACTGCCTGGTAAAATGCAGGCTCATAAAAATTATTTTAGAGGGCTGTAAAGCCCCTCTTGGGAGAGCAGAGAGTCCTGGTGGAGGGAAGGGTATTGTGGGCACAGCTGGGGATGGAACAAGCACATCCCTCCTTCTGGGGTTTCATATCCCTGCATTACTCTGTCACATTCCTGGGTAGTTCATCCTGTCAGGTGCTGTTTTAAATCACGATTTTGTGAGGGATTTTGGTCCTGTAGAGAAAAGAAAGGATGGCAACTGATAGGAGGAGCAGCAGGTTGGTGCAGAGGATGTAACTCATTTCATTGGGGTGCTGGCAGCTGGTCCAAGTCAGGGTTTATAAAGAGCAGGAGGACTGTGTTGTGCAGATAAACATTGCAACTTCATCTCTGGTGAATCCATCATGCTGTGATGCACCATATCCTCCCAGTGTGTCACAGCAAAAGGCTGCTGAACTGTGTTGGATAACTTTTTGTTCAGACAGTTTCCTGCTGAAAGAGAATTTTGGTACTTCTGGTCCCCATTGGCACTGCAGTTGCATTTGTGTTGTGTCATTTTGATGTTACAGTGCAAATGGCACCAAATAATAGGTGTGTTCCTAGGGAACTATGTGTTAATTTGAAAAAGTGAACCAAAAAAACCCATCCTTCTGGATAAAGAAGTAAGTTTGGCATCTCCTAAACATTGCCTGATTTGTACTCCATATCTATGGTTTGGAATAGCAAAGTATCCTCCTCTCCTGATTTTCTCATCAGGTAGGACCAATTTTCAAACTTCTCTCTCAGTTTTGAAGAGCTTTTGAACAGTCTGCCCTTTCAGCTGAACCTCTGGAATTATCTGTATACAAAAAGAAAAGTGGAGTGGAAAACAAAGCAACCAAAAAGACAAGAGTTTGGAGAGATGGCAGAAACTTGAGGCAGGAGGTGGAGCCTAAGCAACAAAGAGGGGCAGAGACAGCAACATCTCAGCTTTCATCCACCAGGAATTAATCAGATTTCTAAACATTTAGACAAGGTCTTTTCATGCTTGTCAGAGGTTTGTCTGCTGTAAATTGCCATTAGCTTGTTAGCTGGTTAAATCAGTCAAGTCACTGTGCCAAGCTCCATCCCTAGAGGCATCTTCACTCCAATTAGTCAACAAACCACTTGGTGTCTCTGGAAAAAAAAAAAAAAAAGGGAGTAAAATCAGGCTGTCGTTATCCTAAAATGGGCACTTACAAATTGTAAGACCTCCAATCTTCAAATACCTTCATGCTATGTATTTCTCAATTTTCCCAGTTGTGAAATAGAGACAGTTTCTCTTTTGCCCATGGGGTGTGGTTTATATTTTAATTCATTCATTACTGTCTTTGGAGTCCTATTGCAACCTTTGGATGAAGGAGACTGTATTTATTCAGGCTTTGAAGACTTCTCTGATCTATGGAAATCAGCAGGTTCAGTGGCCTAAGCCAAATTCTGAGTCTTTCTCTGCTGCTTCTAACAAGGAAACTCCAGCATTGCTCCAGAGACATAAGGAGTTCAGCAATCCATTAATTCCCACGTTTCTCTAAGTCTAGGATTAATTACAAATATGCTCAGCAAATCTCAGATTTCTGCTGCAGAGGCTCTGTGGACTCAAGGCAAAAGAGATCAAAAGAAAACTAAACATTCACAAGGTCTCAATCCTGAATGCCCTTCAGAACCAGATCCAGTGAGGAAGGGAAACTCCTGTTATAAATATCACCAGCCTAGATGAGAATCTAGTCAGAATGATGCTGCTTGAGAGTTCTTTCAGGGAGGGGAAAATCCCTGCTCTTAACTTGGGCTCTGCAGCATAATCTTTGAAAACCCTGAAACTGCAACACAAGAAGAGAAAAACTTCCTCCATCCCAGTGCAATTGCAGTGACATTTCCAAAGTGATCAGCCCTGGGGAGAAGCCTGAATTCTGTTTCCCCCAGGAGAGATACTGAGCTCCTTTTTCAAATGATGACACATGGAGGCATTCCTTGAAATCCCAAATGACTAATAGATTTCTTGCCTAGATCTGCCTTAGCTGCATGGGTGTCAGAAGCATTTTGAAAGGCTTTTCACTAGTGAATAGAGGAGGACTGTCCCCTGGAGTCTTTCTGTCCAAACCCAACAGATAGCTGCCTCCTCAGTGGGGAAAATCTGGCTGGATCTTGAGGCCATGGGCATCTATTAGAGCCTCAGGAATAGAAAAGTTAGGGCTGGAAGATACCCTGATAAGCCATTTAGTCATCCTACCCCACAGGAGAATTTAATCTCTAGGGATTTCAAGTAACTTCCCAGTAAATATGCTCTGTCACAACTCTCTGACCAATACTCCCATCCTAAGGAAAGGTTTCCTTAATGTCCATTCTGAACCTTTATGCCAGTGTAAAGCCATTACTTCCTGTCATATCCAAAGTGAATTACCTCTCTGCAGCAGTCTAGAGCCTTGTCTTGATTTCTCTTCTCTGTGCTTTTCCTCTCAGGAAATTTTTGTCCACTTCAGGAGATCCCTGTTCTCTCTGACAAGAGTCCATCCATGCATCCTTTCATTCACAGAATTTCAGCCAAGCTTTCACCCCAGCTGTGTGGAGCAGGAAGAATTTTTCTTGCATTTTGTGGCTCATATATTTGTTTACACCACATCCTAGTATGATGTTTGCTTTTTTTTTTTTTTGTTTTGTTTTGCAATAGCCTGACATTGAGTCACATTCAGTCTGATTGACTACATAAGCCCTGCAACCTTCCCTGAAGATCTGAAGCACTTACATGATGAGACAAACTTATCCTTTCAGTCTGGCAGTCTCTTCCTTTCAGGCAGCTCCAGAAGACTTGTGGGATAATTCAGCCCTATTAGTTTCATATCTGGCAAGCTGTACAAGGGATTTCACTGTCAGCTCCCATTCCTGTGTAACAGCCCAGCTAACTATGATATAGTGCAGTGAATCTAACAGCACTGGTTCTTGGTAATTGGACTTTTCATGATGGGAATGATTGCAGAAGGGAAGCTAATTAAAATTAAAGAATTTCCCTTAATTATTTTTATTTTATTTTATGGCATTTGCCATAGGCCAGTGGTTTCATAGTCCTCATTGCTTATGTTTTGGGGTTTTTTTTAAATCTCCCTGTGAAAACAAATTGGGTTTGAAATAAAGCAGGGTGAGACAGCATAAGAGGGTGAAACAGAGGATTTTGAAGTGACAGAGTTGTTTGGAATATTTGTGAAAATTTCCTTGTGAAGTCATGCTGAGGGGCTTCAGCCCCTGTTGCATGCTATCCTATGAATGTTTTTCTGCATCTTCATGAGTTCTGATGGATTTGATAAGGAAGAAATTTTTAAGAGAGAAGGAAGTATTTTGAAAAATTTCAGTTCAGACCAATTGGCTAAAATGCTTCCGCAAAGCACAAAAGTGCTTGTGAAAATTGAACCATTGGCTCCTTTTTCATTCATAAAATATTGTGTGAATGAATTTTAGGTTGCTGTGCTTGTTCTTGCAATCTGTCAGAGGAGAAACTGTGGACTGAGAAATGCTTACATGCAAAACTGGTTCCTCTTCTATCTGTGTGTTGCTAACAGTACCAGAGACATTCAAAATAGGATGGAGGAGCAATATCAAAATTATTTTTCCATGTCTAAGTTTGTTATTCTAACACCCTTTTCACTGTTTCATAAATAATAGCAGCTTATTCAATTTAATCAGAGTTTTTATATAGTTCCTCTATTGAACTCAAACATTAGCACAGCACTACCTTAGCACAGTTTATAGACAACTAAAAGAAAATGCTAAAATCACCCAAGTCTGTGCAATTTGATTTTGTGTTAGTGTAGAATATTTTTTGTGTTACTAGGCCAAAATTTACTGTCCTGTTTTTCTCAGTTCTTGTTTACACAGACTTTCTAGAAGTTGGTGGAAATTGCATCCATATAAAGAGTTAATTGAAAATCTTTTTCCAAATCAGGTCTTTGTTTCATGAGATATTTCACCATGATTGTTAAATTTCTGGTTTGTTTGGTTTTTTGGGATTTTTTTTTTTCTGTGCTGGGAGCTGGGTCTTGGCCAGCAGCAAGGCAAGTGATGGGTTTAGTGTGTTGCAGATCAGAACAACTAGTCAAGATGAAAAACTTGGAAGACTTCCATTACAGCAGCCTATACCATTAATAGCATTAAAAATAATTTTCAGACAGATCAATATGAATCCTGTTTGCTCCAAGCCTGAGGGTGACTGAAGTGAAAAGGAGCCTTGGGAGCAGAGGGAGTGAAAACAGGGAGTGCAACATCTTATTTTCATCAAGTGAACACAAAATCTTTGAAATTCAATTCCATTTGGCAGGATGTTTGCCAGCCCTGAGCAGCACTCTGATGCAGAGGAAATCTGGCTGAGTTCTTGGAGGTGTTTTCACCAGGATTGGCCCCCCTGAGCAATAGGAATCATAAGAACTTGACTTTAATGATAAAAGGGAATTCTGGTTGAGTGTGGGATTTAGATCTCCTTGTTAATTTTTTTTTTTTTTTTTTTTTTTCAGACAGGCCAGCTGAAATCTGATTTTCCCTTTAGACAGGGATCCCACAGCCTGCAATATTTGCAGGATACAGAATTACCCCTGCAATCAGGGAATACAGGAAAAATAAAAAATTCACCTTTTTGCAGACCAGACAGAAGCTGATCATGCTGAGTTTAAATAAAGGATATTTTAGGATATTAATAATATTCTTGACCTCTCATTGTCCAGACTCTACAATTTTACTTAGTTTTTATTTTAAGTTTATCTGCACAAGAATAAATACTGTCTTAAGAAAATACAGGTGCAAGGGATGCCTCTCATCTCTTCTGCCATGGTGATTAGTGCTCACCACAGTTATTTACAGGATTTTCAATTGCAAAAAAAAAAATGGCATGGATGCAATCTTCATTCCTTGTTAGTGTCTGAACTTAATTAGAAATCCTTCTTCCTTGTTTTTAATGAATTAAATGCATTTGCATGTATTGACCCATTTCATAGCTGTTTCTCTTTGTTTTTCCCATTTTCATTCCTTCTGGTTTGTCAGTCAGGCTGGTGGAAATCTAGGTATTGTCTGAAATATTCTAGCATTTTAAAACTTGATTTTGTTGAATATTAGAAGGAAAAACGGGAAGTATTGTAAATGCAATATTCCCCTTGTCTGTAAAGGGAAATTCTCAGACGGTTTCAGAAATAGCAGAGCCTCATGTTTAAACATTTTTATTGAACAAAAAAATGTTTTAACATTCCCAGATCCGTGTGTTTGGCTTGTTTGAAGAAAATCCAAATATTCTTTTGTGGTGTGGCCTCCCATTACTCCCCAGCACTGCTGTGAGCTCTGTCAGGCTGATGGGGTGTCCTGCACTGTCCCAGCCTGGCTGGGTGGAAGCTGCTGGCATCTACCAAGAGTTCCAGTTTCTCTTTATCCCTACAACACACACACCTAGGAGGATGGAGCACACATTTGTCTTACAAGAAATGAAAATTCCTGCCCTGGTTTCACTATATCTTTTTGTTGTTGTTGTTGTTGTTTGCCAAAATTAGCAAAACCTGCTAAGAACTAGAGCACTTCTTTCACTTCTCCTTGCCCAGAAAGTCTTGCTGCTCTGCACAGCTGCAGCTTTATCTGTTTCAAATGAAATCAATTTCTATTCTCTGGGTACTGCACAGGTCACAGTCATGTTTTTAATTACCAATTAGCCTTCCATTAAGGAAATAAAATGAGTTTTATGTGCTGGTTGTCAGAGGTTCTTATATCTGCCTCATTTCACGTGTCCTGTCTGCTCAAGCAGCAAGAAACCAAAGAGAAACTTAGTCAGGGGTAGCAAACAAAATATGAAAACCTTTGTCCCACAAAAGGAAGGATGGAGTCTGAGATGAAGAAACTTCAAGGACTTTTCATTTTTCATCCCCTTGAGTTGTGTTTTTCCTGTCTGCCCTGAGCAGTGTGAACAGAATGTTAAATATGCCCTTAAGTTACTCATGGAAAGAAAAGGTCACACACACATACACACTCAATCTCTCTGTCCCTTTCTCTCTCCCTTTCAGGCACACATGTTGTGTGTTTGTATGAATGTGTACAGAGAAACCCCAACCCCAGAAGTTTGAGCTGTGGGACCAATTTATGTGCTGAGAAATTTTATGTGCTGAGGGAGAGGTTATAAATAGTCATAAATTCAATTTATTTATAAAGCATTCCCTGTCAGGCATCACTGCACAAACAATTATAAAAGAATTGTAGTAGATTAAAAACATAAATTAGAGCATCCCAAAATGTGCAAGAGTGATGGGATTAAAATGCATTTGACAGAGATGTTTCAAAAGTGGGATTTGGTGAGGTGTTCTGGGTGGTCAGACAGAGAAAATTCTGTAAAAACAGAGCTCCAGGGCCAAATTTCTGCAGGGGCTCACTTGCAGCTCCAGCTCTTAGCTCAGTGCTTGAGAGTGATGCACAGAGGGTCTAAAAAATCTGGGACTGTCCATGTTTGTTGAGGAACCTGGGTTTGCTGAGATCTCTTCCCAGGAGAGCTGCCCAAAGCCTCCTTCCCTTGGCTGCTGCTCTTTTTTGGAAATGTGCTCTGTGTGTGGGAATGTGCTCCTGGGGAAAAGGCAGCACCAACCCTCCTGTCCCATGGGTGTGCAAGTTTGGGTTCCCCTTGCAAGGCTGCTTAGGGAAAGTTTGTAATTTTTTAGTTTTACCTGAGAAGTCATAAAGACAAACTGGGCGATTCAGCATACAGACAAAATCAGTAGAAAAATTCTTCCTGATTAAGACTCTATTTTGATCTAATGTGGAATGCACTAGAATTTTTCAAAATGTTATGAGACCAGAGGATTTTTTAAAAGTAAAAAAAAAAACACACAAAAAAATCAAACAAAACAAAGCAAAATAACCCCACCTAAACAACCCAAATAAAGAAACCAACCAAACCAACAAACACAACAAAAAAGCCAAAATAAAACCCAGCTTTCTGAGAAGTTAGTTTTCATTAACTTAAAGGTTTGGAATATAAGTCTTCCACACCTCTTATCTTGCCACTAAGAATTTGATAGACTCATTGAAACATGAGGCAGTGAAAGCACTGAGTGTGTAATGATGCTCAGATTAAAGTAATATCATGACAAGAACTCCAGACCAGCCCCTTTAGGACTCAGCTCATAGATGGTGCAAAATACAAAAATCATTAGAGCTGTTGTTATGAGGTCAGGTAGGTTGTTTCCAAAAGCAAATGTGCCTGTGTATCCTGCTTGGATGATGTGCTGTGCAGAACACCTTTTAGAAACTGTCCTAATGAATCATTATTTAATTAGGTAGTTCTCCAGGATCCCTCCTTAAGTGCAGGTAAATACGCACACGGTTCTGTCTGGCAACAAAACACTCAATATTTAACACCAGCATGGTTTTTTAAAGATTATTAATGACTTTAATAATGTGGGGCACTGAAATGCCTTATGGCTGATGGGCTTGTGTATTTTACACAAGACACCTGAGCATGGAGGGAGCCAGTTTTTCACTTATTTGAGTCTTTTTGGGAGCTGGATGAGACACACACCTTGTGATGATCTATTAGATCCAGCTGTTGTGCTGGGGCTGCTCTGATTTAAATGAATGTTTCTGGTACCAGGTCTTGATCAGTGGTTGGTAGTGGGAAAAATGATGGGGGGTGTTTCTAATGGCTGTGTTAACCTTGGGAGAAGACACTGGGCTGCCTCATTGACCCAAAAATGCATAAAGAAAACCAATAAAAGCTTCCAGGGGTGAATTTAATTCCTAGGCATGGTAACAACACCTTGACACATTTTAATTTCTATCCAGAGATCCTAAATGAGGCTCTCTCAGTCATAAACTTTATGCTGCCTTCTCTGATTTTGCTTCCTCCTAGAAGGGTAATCTCTTATTGGTCTGATCAAAATATAAAGTGACAGTTCATTTCAGTTTAATCAGAGTAGTGGATCAAAACAAAAAAAAAAAATTAAGATACAACCTTCTTTGCCTCTTCAGGGCTGTTCAGATTGGAATATTTGGTCTGTTTGTATGGCTTCAATTCTTGGTCATGCCAAAAAAAGTCTGAACCCATAAGGAACATATTCTGTGATTCTTATGTATAGACAGGATTTTATTGTTCTATTTCAGAAAAAAAAAAAAAACAACCAAAAAAAAAACCAAAAAAAAAAACCAAACTTGAGCAACAACACCCAAGAGATTTCTGCTATTGCTAGACAAAGACAGTAAAGAAATACAAGCCTTAGACATTGTCTAATTGGCACCAGAGTTCATGTTTTAAGTTTGAATGGATGCATAATCCTTTATGTGTATCCTGAAAGGTGCTTGCTTGACCATCTCTGTTATGAAGAATGAGGCATCCCACTGGGAAGCATTGATGTACTATGAAAAGGAAATATCAAGCTTTTTAGATTAGAGCTATAAAGCATGCATGCAGAGTCTCAGGGAAAAAATATAGGTTGAATAGGGATTTTTGTAGGTTGTCCAGTTCAAATTCTATTTCCAAGCAGAATTATCTTCAAAATTAATCAAGCTGTTCAGAACCTTCTCTAGTATAAAGGTTTTAAAACAATATTCCTATTGTATTGCTATGCAAATGTTATTGGCCTCTCACCCCTTTCTGAAGTGCAGGACTCCAAATTATTACATTATTCTGTATTCTTGTTTTCCCATCTTCTGTTAGTGAAACATGTAGGTGAAATGATGACAAATCAGAGCAGCAGTGGCATTCATCATCTGTGTTCTGGTTTGGGTGAGCATGAGTGGCTGGCTGGAAGAAAAGCATGTTTGTACAAGGTAACAGGGGATTGACCCATCCTGGGGTGACTTTATGATGCTTGAATCCCCAGTTTTCTGTTCTCTTCATGCTGGATGTTAAATTCAGCGCCTTTAAGGTTGGTGCAGAGAGTAAAAGGAGGGAAAAGAAGTGTGCAAAAATCCACAAAAAGAACATTCTGAATTTGTCATCTCTTCAGAACAGTGAAAAAAATTATTGTTTAACATTATTCATTTGTTAGGCTTGTGAATACTTTGCTTGTTAAATAAACAGGGTTTTTTTCATCTTTTCTCCAAGCAAATCTTTTCCCCAACCAGTTGAAGGAGGGGCCACCTGTATCTGCTTTCTAGAAGGACCCTTTTGGAAATTTCTTCCCAAATTTGCCCTGAACCAGGACAACCCCCACCTACCTTGGTTCTGCATTACAACTGGCTCTGACACACAGCATAGTTCCATTAAACCTGTAAATAAATTCAACTTGATCATGCCAAAGTGCTCTAAGAAAAACAAGGGCCTGATAGACTAAATTCTGCAAAAGTTATGCATGAAGTATTCATTGATTTGCCCTGAATATAGGGAATGTGTATGAGGCCTGTGATAACTTAAAACTATTTATGTTCTCTCTTCTATTCATTTCAGGGGAAGTTCTTTAAATACATCGTGGGCACATTGTGAATTATCATAAAGTACCAAAGGCTGGCTTGTGCTATATTTCTTTTTTATAATTGATTCTTTCAGATTAGTGAGAATTCTGTCTTTCATTTATTCTTGTGTTGGACCCCTTTAAAGCAGATCTATGTGAGGGAATCCCCCATTTTCCAGGGCTCAATTAAAAGTTGATATTTCTGCATATTTCTGTATGAATTTAACTCTGCTCATTTGAAAGCCTGACACTGACTTTGGCTGGAGTGAAGGCAGTGCTGATCATATTTGGAAATCAAACCTTTCAGAAGCCCTTCTGACTTTTCTTTGCCAAAATGTTAAATCTTCAGTTCAGTAATAGTCACCCACTTTCTTCTTTGGGCATGTTTTGAGAGGTAAAATCAGAGGATTCTTCTGCTCTAATTTTGGGAACATTCTTTTTGGGGAATGTGTAGAAGGGATACTGTGTTTTAGGACCAGAAATAGCAGCAAATGGAGTTATGTTCAGTAGTATGAGATCTTATCAATCTTTTCTCTCTGTTAAATGGACATGACCATTTTTTTCCTGCAGTGAGAGTAGTTTTAAGGAGAAATTAAAAAAAAAAAAAATCCAAACACATTCTGTCCTTTAAGTTTTATTCTCTCATGTGTACTTAGCTGTCTCCTGAGTAACTAAGTATACTCAGAAGTGAACAAACTTAACAGCTTCTTTACTGGATTGATCCTCTAAGTGCACACCTGTGGCTCCTCACCCAGGTCACAGTTACTCATGTCAGACTCCAGGTCAGCATATTCACACAGGGAGGACATCTCTATCCCAGATGTGATGATAACCTGTAATCCTAGAACCATAGAAACTTTTTTTGTGGGCTGTCTTTCCCAGAACTGCAG
Organism: Erithacus rubecula; assembly: GCF_903797595.1. Taxonomy (NCBI): domain Eukaryota; kingdom Metazoa; phylum Chordata; class Aves; order Passeriformes; family Muscicapidae; genus Erithacus; species Erithacus rubecula. The sequence goes on from NC_136686.1 coordinate 2,862,135, forward strand.
CTCAATCTCCTTGTTTTCCCCAGGAGGGGAAGGTCTGAGTGCTTCCAATGGGTTTTGTGTCTTTCAGAGCCTGTTTTTATATGCATTGCCAAAATATCCTATATGGCAGAAGCCCTTAAAATGCTGCTGTTTTCCTTGGATATCTGGGGATTTACATTACTGAGGAGATGTATTCTCTTATGTTTAAGGAAGCTTTAGGGAATAATAATGCAGGCTCAGATATAACTGAGGTTAAAAAGGTTCTAACTGTGCAGTGCTTGTGACTCACTACTTCAAACATACAAGCTGTAGTTTCTGAAACATGGTTTGTAGCAAGCTGATCAGAGTCCAAGGAGAGAGAAACAGCAAAGTCTGAGAAAACATTTAGTGACTGGATTTTGGATTGTAAGATCTCTCCACTGGTTTGTATGAAATGCAAGAACCTGATTGTGGTTTAGTCTTTCTTGCAAGGAAAATGTCATAACCAAGCAGTGCTGCTGGATGGATGGAGTTGAGAGAGCTGGGATCAAGATAAAATGAATCATTCTGATGACCATTTCTCACAAACAGCACTGGTCTATTCAGTTTCTGACAGGAGAAAAGCCTTATGGCACCCTTGAGCAATTTCCTTGGATTTCCTGTTTCCAGGCTCCTTTTATGAACCCAAGATGACATTGGCTACAGTTTAAAAATTATAAACAAAACCAAACCTATGACTTCTTGGAAGACACATGGGATTAGAGAGGTTTCACACGTAATACAGTAATCCTCTTTTGGTAATATATCTTAGAGCTTGAACAGTAAGTTATTTGTTTCTTTGTTATGAGTAAGATGATGTACAGGTTGCTTCTTGGCAGTGTTAGTGCTGGTTAATCTATCAGCTAGGGGAGATGATGCTGATGTCCTGTATCTATAAAAAAAATCCCAAAATAAAGTAAAGCAGGGACATGTGTGCTCCAGGGACTGTTCCACTTTGTAAAACTTTTATCCTTCTTCCAGTTATATTTTTTGCTGTTTTTTTCTTTGATTTTCTAAACATTTATGTCCCTATTGCCCAAGGAAGGAACTCCTGCTCTGTAATTCTGCAGCCTGCAGTGTGCTTCATGTGCCTCAGCCATGTGGCCATAGCTCCCACTTCTAAGAGGCAAATAAAATAATTCTGTTCTTTCTTGGAGCTCCAAAGTTCCCTCTGTTTTTATGCTGTGGTTTGGATTGTGTTTAAAGAGGCAATGCTGCTGTTACCTCCTTAGAGTCCCATAAAGACTCAGCTCCCTCTCTCCCTGTCAGCAGGGAACTCTCTCAGAGAGAAACACCAAAATTTGTCTAGCTTGATTTCTTCTAAATTGTACCAAATTAGCTTCTTAAAAGGGTTGGGACTATGGATACTTTGCAGTGTTGTGTCCATTGGGAGTTTGAAACCCTGGGCCCTGGTCTACCTCATCTGAGAGAGCAAAACTTCAAATGAGCAGGCAGAAGAGCAGGTGCCCATTTAGCAGAGAAAAATTCATCATCAAGGTGGCACCAGAACTGGGACTGCAATCCACATTCTGGAGAAGTCAGTTGTGCTATGGCATTGCTGAGTTATGCTCTGTTCATAAAGGCTCTTTAGTTTTATAGTATAGGAAGAAAAGGGAACACCAGTTATTTTGTAAGCTTTTCAAATTCTTCTTGAGCCTGAGCAGGAGTAGCTTTCTGAAATGGTCTTGGAGCAGCTGCACTGGTTAATCTCAGCAGTATTTTTCCTTCAGTTTTAGATCCTGAAATCATTAATTTAAGTGCAGAGGATCATAAAATCAATCCTCTGCTCAACATTCTGTATCTTATGTTAATTTCAAAAGCTTTTATAGAATTTTATATTTTTGATGGATCTTTCCACCCTAGCTGAAGAACTGTAAGGAATTTATTCAAGCAGCCTGGAGATGTATATATTATATATCAATGTATAGGTATATGTACATGCAAGTGTGTGCAATCCTTTGGCATATTATTACCCCCATAACATGGTTCAACAAGCAGCATTTATTACAATAACAAAAAGTGTCTGTAGTCCCATTGACATCTTTGGAGACAGAAAAGAAATGAGGCCCCTAAACCCAGCCAAAAGGAACACTTTAGCTGTTGATATACAGTCTACTCTGTGCAGCACTAAATATTTTTTAAATAGTAATTAATAAAAATAAAAGTTTAAATTGTTCCAGAATTTTCCCAAGTCTTTTCTTTCATGGACTCCTTTTGCTGGCATTAGCTCAGGTGTTTCAGGGAAGTTCATGGAGTGGCAGCAGTTTGTCCCTGGAGGCAGTGACAGTGTTTGCTGCTCAGTCTCTGAGCTTTTATTGGCACCTGGTGCTGTTGAATGAGCTCCTCCACATCCCCTTGTACATCTCAGCTGTGGCTCCTGAAGGAGATTTTGGGGCCAGCAATGGTTTGGGCCTGTGTGTGTTTATAGAGGGAGATGAGCTGAGTGTTCAGGGCAGCCTCAAAGGCAGGGTGAGGAATAATTTGTCTCTTTTTGTGAGAGGGAAGAAAACCTTGCACACAACTGTGCTAAGGCTGAAACTGAGAGTGAGAAAGACTAATTATTGGGTTGGGTTGCCATGAGAAAAATCTTTGTTTCCATCCTCAAATTTGGCACAAGAGAGGCCGTGTCCATCCCAGGCACAGCAGTCCCTGCTCCCATCCTCAGGTCAGGGCAGCTCCTTCCCCCTCAGAGCCCATTTTCATCATTCCTCAAACCTGTGCAGGCTTTCCCTCATCCTTTCAGACTCCTGGTAGCACTATTTGTAGAGCTGGGAACACAGCATTGTATGCTGTTGTTTCCTTTTCTGAGCTCGAGGGAAGGGAAATCCTTGGTGTGCTGCTGTGTCTCCATCTGGGACAAGGACAGGCAGATCCTCTGCTGTGGGTGTGTTCAAAAGCTTTACTACTGGATCAGATAGCTGCAGAATGACACTTTTTCTTTTTTTAGGCATTCCTTGTACTAAGCACTGGGGGATACTGCAGGCATGGGGAAAGCATTGTCTGAGGGAAGCCAGCAATATTTTAAAGCACAGACATGTGCCTGCTACTGTCAGATGGAGTTTCTCAGTTGTTTAAAATATCACATTAATGTAAACTTGCAGTTAAACTGGCAATTTTTTTTTTTTTTTTTTTTTTTTTTTTTTTTTTTTTTTTTTTTTTTTTTTTCTCTGCAGGCTTCTAGTGAGTTGTTAATTACCTGGAGCTGAATGGAAAATATTCGAATGGGCAGCTGTTTGATGATGGCATTAATTTTTTTGAAATCCTGCTCATTCTGTATTGCTGTATAATATAAAAATGTCACACATTCATTCAGCTGCACAGAGGAACAGGGCAGCTACAATTTGGAGCTGAAAGGAAAAATAGTGACCTGTCTGACTGTTGTGCTGGGTATCCTTTAAGATATGACAGGAATGCCTAGGACATTTTAATTTGTATTTATTTCTGATATTTATTTCCTCAATGTGAACTTTTAATAACTTTGAAGTTTAACCTTGTAGGGACTTGGTTTTCTTTTGCTGCCATCTCATTTTCATGCAGTTATCTCCCACTCAGCTTGCCATGCAGCACTTGTGTAGTGATTACCTAATGCTGCAGTTTCCCTCCTACTTAGGTGGAGATCCCTACCATTTCTGCAATACTGCTATCCTTATTCCACACTGGGACTCAAAGTCCCGAGGTTGAGAGATGGTGAGCCTGTGTACTGACTCCAAAATCCTGCTTTCTTTTCCTAAATCAGGCTGTACTGTAACTGGAAGTGCCTTTGTTTGGATATTCTTAATTGCAGCCTGCACTTTGCAGGGATATGTACAATTCTGACAGAATGACTAAAAGCCTCCAGCATTAGTCAGCCTGATCTGTGAATCACTTATCACCAATATTCAGCCTACTTATTCCCCAGCAACAGAGAAGGGAATCCCAAAGAAGGCACAGTTTGACACACACATCAGTCTCAGGTGGGCTCCTCTGAATTTTCCCCATCTCTCTCCACAGTATTGCATGCAGAACACTTCCTCTCCAGAGGCACAAAAGGACTGGATGCAGTCCTTTTTCTGCATCCAGAAACTGGACACAGTTCATTCTTGATGGCTGATAGTATTTGCCCTGAGGGCTGGGAAGTTCCTGCTTTGCACAAATCTCTTCAGGGATCAGCCCCTGCTGAGGCAAGGGCAGCAAATATCAGAATCTAACTAAAATCTACTGTAGTAAATTTTAAATTTTTAAATTTTTCAGTGGCCACTAGTGCTGTCCCAGCCCCTGCAGGCCATGCAAGGAGCAAAGCCCTGTGGCCGGCAAGCTGAGAATGGGAGGTGGCAATCAGGAGGCTGAGGGGTGAACTAGCACCAAAAAAAACATAATCCTGATCCATGATTTGTCACTCACACTAACCTGTGTCTCTCTTGTTCTCTTCTCTCCCCCAGGAACGAGTGGAATATCTCTTTCTCATAATTTTTACAGTGGAAGCATTTTTAAAAGTAATAGCATACGGACTTCTCTTTCACCCCAACGCTTACCTCCGCAATGGCTGGAATTTACTAGATTTTATAATTGTGGTAGTAGGGTGAGTACCAACAGTTGTTTTTCAAGGCATTGCCCACATGGGGATACTGGCAACCTTTGGGAGAATAAGGGTGGGTGAATGCTTTATTACATTTTACATCCTGTTCCTCTGACAAACACTGTTTTAATGGTTTGCAAGACAGGGAAATTAAACTGCTCTTTGGGAACCAGGGGTAAAAAGAGAAAGTAAAAAGATAAAGTAAATTGCTTGAATGTGCTTAACTGCAAGAAAATGCATTTGTTTTTAAATCTATATTAATATGAAAATAATATCTAGTTAATCTTAATTAAGATTAAGAATTTGATGACACATACATTCTGCCATCTTGTGAACTTTTGCTGATGTTTCTCATTCTGAAAGATGGAAGAAAAATTTAAATCCCAGGTTTTCCTACTTACAAACAAAAATAAGTTCCATGGTTCACTTGCACTGCTCAGCTGGTGATTTCAACACTTTCAATTTTGACCCTCTTAATCTTTTAACCTTTTTAAAGATTACTTTTACTATTGTAGATCAAATTGCCACTTTGAGCTGCAACCTTTCTAATTTTCTTATTCCTCTCCGTGTTTTTCAAGTTTGGCATTTAATTTATTTGAATAAAAGCAATATAACGCACCTTCTTCTCTTTCCTCCTAAGGGTTAGAGGTAAGCAAGGAATTGGAATTGTGGTTGTTGAAGGGAAGAGGTGAAGGATAAACTACCTCTGAGTACAAAGGGAGCAAGTATTTCATTGCCTGAATAATTTGTGCCATCCTCCCACCAGTTCATTGTTGGAGTTTCATCGCCCACAAAAACTTGGAGTCATTTCACCTTTTTAACAAGGAAAGCCTGCATCAGCTCCTGGGGAAAATGTCAAAAGGGACACCCCTAGTCATCAAAACCCCTCATAATTTCTGCCCCAAACCAATCTGCCTTCCTGAACATTTTAGTGGTGGCCCCAAAATATTTAATCAGCAAGCTGCTGTGTGCTTCCCAATACCTCCCACTTCCCATCACCATGGATGAGAGTGGGTGGAAGGAGAATTCCCAGTGAGGAGGAGGGAGAACAGGCTGAGACCTATTCTTAGTCCCAAGACCTCTCTGCCTCCACGTGGGCATAAAGCTTTTCCCTACAGCAACGCCCATTGTGCTTCTCCTTTCTTCCTGCCCACAGACAGAGGATCCCATACCATATCAGTACCTGAAAACTGGAAAATCCCCATCCCCTCCCCTGGTACTGATGTCCAATTCCATCATTGGTTCTGCCTTTGAATGCCCTCAAATATCTCACATTGCCTAAGTTACAGAAAGACTGAAGAAAAAAATCCTGTGGATGTGATTATTCCCTTTTTATTTTCATGAGAAAGAGGCATTTTAAAGAGAGGACACATTACCTCCTCTTTTTCCATTGGATGTGAGAGAGCAGGACTCCAGAAATCACAGAGCAGCACTACATCTAGTTTAAGTACAGTCCTTTTTAATTTTCCTACTAGGGCAGTTAATCAGCAGGATGATATTCAGGCTGAAATTAATTCCCTTGCCAATGACAGAAGCTGCAGCTCTCAGCTCTTCTATCTGCTTTTGCCTCCAGCAGCTCTTAGTCACTAGATGGGGAGCAAAAAACGCAAGTGGGGAAGGATTACATGAGCATAGTAAACATGGCCAAGACCCCAAGGTCTCTGTTAAATAGCAACAATCTCAAGTGACAGATTCCACTTCAAGGCCAGATGGGTTCCTTTGATGTTTATCTGTTTAAACTCACTGGTACAGCACCACAGCCCAGGCTGGTGCACTGCTTTTCCTCTCCACAGCCCCTCTGCAAAGTCTTGGTGATACCATCTGCTCCTCTCCTGCCCAGGCTCCTCTTCCTAGGGGCTCTCTGAAATCCCTCCGTGACATTATGTTTAAACTTCTGTGTATTTGAATATTCTGCCAGGAAGGAAGCCCCATGGAAAAGGTTTAAAATAAATTTTGAAGAGAGAGAGAGGAAGGAGGAAGAAAGCAAGTGCAGATAACATTTCCTTGTGGTGCTTTTTTCTGCCCATTGATGCAGCTGTTGGAGAAAGCTGAGTAATTTGCACACAGCTGGGACAGAGGGCAGAGATTTATTTGTTGTGTGGGGCAAAGGATGGTAATTGCCATTTGTGCTTTCCCTGCCTTACCAATCATCTTCATTTTCAGTGATGACTGCCCTAGCTGGAAAACACAGGCTAGGTGGGAAGCACTTCTTCAGGTACTGCTGCAAATTAAAAGAGAGGAAAAAAAAAAAAAAGAAAGACATGGTTTAGATCTTTCTAATCCACCTGTACTCAGTTCACCATGTATAACTCCAATAGATAATAGCACATCTGTCTTCCTTTGCCTTAAAATGAGCTACATTTTCCAGTAGAGTAAGAGGAAAATGGACATGTGTAGGACCAGGTATAAATTTTAGAGGGGAGTCACAGTTCCTGTAAACAAATATTTATAACAGTGTGCCTTTATACTTTCCCCTGCCCTCTGGAGATTTTCCCTTGATATCCAAAGGGATTTTAGAGTCATTGATTGTAACAAGGCCATAGAAATATGCAAGAGCAGCAGAGGAAAGCCCTGAACACAACTGCTGTGTTTTCTGGTGAAAGGATGCATTTTGGACTGTAGGCTTGTAGCATCTTATCATTCTTGAAGTGTAGGAGACCTGCTTATTCATCAGCTATGTCTTCTAGAGCTTGAATCTGGCTTCTCTTTAAATAGTCTGTGACCTTGCTACAGCAGCATTTTAAATGTTGGTTTGAAGAATGTCTGGATGAGGGTATCAATCAGAAGCTCTACAACATTATTAATTAATTAATAGTAGGGACCAGACCCCTAAGCTGCTCAATGAGGCACAACCCACAAACACTAATGGTTAGGCAAATTATCTCCCACTTCCTTCATTTTTGCTGTTCCTCTTTAGGGAAACACTAAAACTTTCAGATATCACAGTGATGTGCCTTAATATTAGGAAATTTCTCTTGAGAGAAGACCAGCTTGACAATATTGTGAAGGAAGAATATCTGTCTTTCCTGGCAGTGCTGTGGTTTGTCTGCCAAGCACAGCCATTCTCCAAGGACCTGTAACTACTGCCAGACAAAAAAAGGTGGTGCAATTTGAAAGGCAGTATTATAGTCTTACTTGGGAAGGTATTTGGGCAAGATCTGAAGTCAGAGCAGACTGGAAAATGTGGTCACAGTTTCTGTCTTTCTGAAGACCTGTGGGGAGTTTCTAGGGGGCAGATCTAAACATTTTCACACTCAAATCACAAGTGAACTGTAAAACACTGTGGGGAAAAAACCTTTGTGTTTTACTCTTTTTTTTATATCTAAGAGGATTTTTTTCAGCAATGTTTTTCTGCTGATTTTTTGCCTTCAAAATACCAAGCCCTCTGTTTTCTTTCTATATTTTGGAGGCCCTTGACAAGTTCTTTTTTTATGCTATAAAAATCACGGTGTACATTCCACAGAGGAAGAGATGAAGAGCAGGTTACAACCTTATCATGCTGCTATTGGGGTCATTAGCAAAGTGAAAATCCTTTTGATATATCAAATGCCAAAAGGGAAACAGAAAAATACAAGAAAAACAACCCAATGAAGCTGACTTTTTGCTTCACAGATAAATGTAAAAAACCCCAAACAAAGCATGGAGCATGTCCATACATGCTTGTGATGAAAATTTGGTTTTCTGCTCTTATAGATTATGTCTGTCAGATGAATTTAGTTAAGTTGTGGTCATGTCACAAGAGAAATTCAGAAATCAAGGTGATGTTAATTGTTTCATCAGTGGAAAATACAATATCCAAATGAAAATGGGGCAAGAATTTAGGCTGGCAGAAAGTGGAAGGAAATGGGGCTGATGTCTGTTTTTTTTGGAGGAGGGGGTGTTTAATGGTGAAATTTTCAGTGGCCAAAAGAGATTAGCCCTCTTGCCTTTTTTTGTACTATCCAAACCCTGATTTCTCTGTCAGCAGAGTGTTCTCTCACTTGGAGCATGCTAACTCACCTGATAAGGAGCTGCACCAGGCTCCACCATACATGCTGAAAACTTTCCCAGAAGGTTTTCATCAAAGAGCAGAGTTTCCTGTATAGAAACAAGATAGAAGGGCTCTGGCCTCATCTTTTGTATCAGTAGTTTAGCATCCATCCAGCTGTTTTAGTCTCAGAAAACAATTAGCTGCAAAAACTAAGAGCATTAGGTAGCTGTACACCATGGATGTCTGCCCTGGTTGAGGGAGGTGATGAGGACAAAGGAGGATTGACAAAATGTACTTTAAATTAGAAGAGCAGACTCAGATTCAATAGGTCACACAATAGGGCACAGTCTAGACCCCAGTACAAAAGGCAAAGAGAGTGAAATACATGAGAGAAATAAGAAGTTGTAATGCATTAGTAAAAAGCAGGATTAGTACAGGGAAGATATTAAGCATGGAGTAAATGCATTAAAGCAGGATTAGCAGGAGTAATGCAATTCAAGTTTAAACCTAGGTTTTTAAATGTGGAGCAGCAGGAATTACTGCAAATTATTCCTGATGACTGTGGGTACCTCAGAAGAGCACATTTAGCATGCCAGTGCTGGAGCACAAAAATGAGGCCAGCTGGCCTGCAGTGGAGCTGCACTAGTCTGGAAAGGCAGGCTCTGTCTCTGTCCTACTGGCTGGGGTTCTGCTCCTCCTGAACTAATTTAGGGCATTGTTTGGGCAGCAGAATTTCAGAGCAGTCTGGTTTGCAGTGGCAGCAGGAACAGCCTTGGTGCCCAATGCCAAGAGCTGCTCTTTGGGGAAACGTGGGGCCAGTGAAAATGGGGATCAGGGAAATGCTCTGTTTTGCACAATTGCTGACTCAGAATTCCTTGAGACTGCTAGTCTTGCAGCTGAAAAACAGTGTTAGAAGCCCATTTTGCAGTAAATTCTTTTTCCTTTCGAGGATCCCAGGAGACTGGGACTGTATAGGTACATCACTCATCACCTGTTATGGGAATTTTGTGGACTAGAAAGATAGGAATTTTTTGAATTCTGTGAAACATATCACACTGCTAGAGCTTAATCAGTCGCTTACTAAAAACATGTTAGGCCAAATTTGACACACAGTGTTTCCATTATGAGGACCAGCAGATAATTGCAACTGTATAATTTGTGTACACAGCTCAAGAAATACATACATTGCAGTAATTCACCTTCTTTGCATCAACCCTTGTTTGTCTCTCTCTGTGATATCTGTAGTCAATGCAGTATTTCTCACAGGCTCTGTTTTTGTCTTCTCTGCATCCTGCTTCTGCAACACCTACAAGCCCAGCATCCAACCTCCTCACACACAGTTTTCCCCATGCTTGTTACCTAGCTGTTAAATCTTTCTGCAGTGCTTGAAGTTCAGGCTTTGAATAGATCCAGTTAGGAGCTCCTCAGTCAGACCTGACAAGTTTTATAAGACTCTCGATGTGAATTTAAAAAAGAAACAAAACCCAACCTATTAAAGAAAGGAATTTCTCATTTGCAGTCCTCTGATCCACATTTTTGTGTGGATTTAGTGCTGGGGGAACAGATGTTTCAGCAAATGGATCTTCATTTTGATATCCAGGGCCAGCTCCCTGTGTTTGTGACCCTGTCAGTAAGATTTATCTGCAGGCATTGGAGCTCCTTGTTAAGCCATCAGCCAACTCAGCCTCTGCTTGGCCCAGGGTCTGGGGGCTCTCTGTGGAATTTGCCAGTCAGGATATGGATGAGATCCTGGCAGGGGCACCACAGACTGCAAAGCCTGGGAGAGAAACCTTTGCTGTGTCCAGGCCTCTCCATCTGGGCTGGTTCATCCCAGGAAGTTTCTCCCAAGTTGTCTGTGGTCCCTCCCTGGCACCCCATGGGCCAAGGGGTCTCTGCCACTCTGCCTTATGCACAGAGTGCCAAACATCCATTTAGGCTGGAACAGCTTTTAACCTCTGCTGAATTTGGCTGGGTTCAAGCTGAGGATTTCAAGGCTAAAAGCAATATCATTAGCAAATTCATGAGGAATCTGTCCTCCCCCAAAAGTACTAATGTTTTACCAGAAAAATGGAAGCTGCTTCCTGAAAGCTAATTTATTAAATCAAGTTCTTATTAACAGACAGGGTGAGCCTTCAGGTTTTTTGCAGAAGAACATTGCCTTTTCTTTCTTGCTCTGCCTTTTTAAATGCATTTTGAGTCAGAAGCATCTACTCCTAATAGCCAAGATAAAACATTAAGGCTGGTATAATAAAACATTCTAATAATAAGACTCCTATAGTTTTGCACTCTCCTTAGCCAGTGCATCAGGGGATTTACAAATGGATCCACACAAGCACACAGTGTCAACATGCACTCCTTTATCTAAAAACTTGCCCCTTGGGTTCTCAAGTTTGCACCTAGTTCTACCTGCAGTGCCATTGGTGAACCTTAATTCTTTGTAAAACAGGTGACAGATGATTAATGGCTGGAAGATTTTTTTTCTCCCAAGGTGGACTGTTGGTAAATAAACACAGCAAAGTGTTGGTAGCCCACAGCTGGCTGCAAGGAACCATGGAGGAGCACAAAGGAGGAGCTTTTTGAGATGTTTATGTCTGCTCCAGAAACAAGTGTTTTGCAAATGGTATAGACATCACCAATGGGCTGTTGCATATGGGAAGAGTCTGTGTCTCCTCCACCATCTGTGAGTGTTGAGAGGTGTGACACACTTCACAGGTCTGTGAGATAGCTTGGGTGAGATGATGGTGATGATCTCTGTTCCTGTGTAGCCCCAGCCTTGCTGTCTGCCTACACATGGTTTCCTCTTTCCTTTTGCAGGCTTTTTAGTGCAATTTTAGAACAAGCAACCAAAGCAGACGGGGGGAATTCAATAGGAGGAAAAGGTGCCGGATTCGACGTCAAAGCGCTGCGAGCTTTCCGAGTACTGCGACCACTACGGCTGGTGTCTGGAGTTCCTAGTAAGTAATGCCATGGTCTTCCTTTCACCTTTCTGCTGTGGGATGGGGCAGGGGCAATGTTTGTGACAATTTTGAAGACAGAGCATGGTGCAGGTTATTTTTGGTGTGCGGGGAAGGACTTTTTTCAAATGTATGTATTTGTGATAAACGTGGTATTAACCAAAGGGTGAGCAAAGC
>NC_136686.1:2874287-2897635 GCF_903797595.1 Erithacus rubecula
CACAGGACTATTTAAAGAGAAGCCAGATTTAAGCTCTAGAAGACATAGCTGATGAATAAGCAGGTCTCCTACACTTCAAGAATGATAAGATGCTACAAGCCTACAGTTCAAAATGCATCCTTTCACCAGAAAACACAGCAGTTGTGTTCAGGACTTTCCTCTGCTGCTCTTGCATACTTCTATGGCCTTGTTACAATCAATGACTCTAAAATCCCTTTGGATATCAAGGGAAAATCTCCAGAGGGCAGGAAAATGTATACAGGCATATAGTTATAAACATTTGTTTACAGGAACTGTGACTCCCCTCTAAAATTTAAACCTGGTCCTACACATGTCCATTTTCCTCTTACTCTGCTGGAAAATGTAGCTCATTTTAAGGCAAAGGAAGCCAGATGTGCTATTATCTATTGGAGTTATACATGGTGAACTGAGTATAGGTGGATTAGAAAGATCTAAACCATTGTCTTTTTATTTTTATTTTTTTTTCTCTTTTAATTTGCAGCAGTACCTGAAGAAGTGCTTCCCACCTAGCCTGTGTTTTCCAGCTAGGGCAGTCATCACTGAAAATGAAGATGATTGGTAAAGCAGAGAAAGCACAAATGGCAATTACCATCCTTTGCCCCACACACCAAATAAATCTCTGCCCTCTGTCCCAGCTGTGTGCAAATTACTCAGCTTTCTCCAACAGCTGCATCAATGGGCAGAAAAAAGCACCACAAGGAAATGTTATCTGCACTTTCTTTCTTCCTCCTTCCTCTCTCTCTTCAAAATTTATTTTAAACCTTTTCCATGGGGCTTCCTTCCTGGCAGAATATTCAAATACACTGAAGTTTAAACATAATGTCACAGAGGGATTTCAGAGAGCCCCTAGGAAGAGGAGCCTGGGCAGGAGAGGAGCAGATGGTATCACCAAGACTTTGCAGAGGAGCTGTGGAGAGGAAAAGCAGTGCACCAGCCTGGGCTGTGGTGCTGTACCAGTGAGTTTAAACAGATAAACATCAAAGAAACCCATCTGGCCTTGAAGTGGAATCTGTCACTTGAGATTGTTGCTATTTAACAGAGACCTTGGGGTCTTGGCCATGTTTACTATGCTCATGTAATCCTTCCCCACTTGCATTTTTTGCTCCCCATCTAGTGACTAAGAGCTGCTGGAGGCAAAAGCAGATAGAAGAGCTGAGAGCTGCAGCTTCTGTCATTGGCAAGGGAATTAATTTCAGCCTGAATATCATCCTGCTGATTAACTGCCCTAGTAGGAAAATTAAAAAGGACTGTACTTAAACTAGATGTAGTGCTGCTCTGTGATTTCTGGAGTCCTGCTCTCTCACATCCAATGGAAAAAGAGGAGGTAATGTGTCCTCTCTTTAAAATGCCTCTTTCTCATGAAAATAAAAAGGGAATAATCACATCCACAGGATTTTTTTCTTCAGTCTTTCTGTAACTTAGGCAATGTGAGATATCTGAGGGCATTCAAAGGCAGAACCAATGATGGAATTGGACATCAGTACCAGGGGAGGGGATGGGGATTTTCCAGTTTTCAGGTACTGATATGCTATGGGATCCTCTGTCTGTGGGCAGGAAGAAAGGAGAAGCACAATGGGCGTTGCTGTAAGGAAAAGCTTTATGCCCACGTGGAGGCAGAGAGGTCTTGGGACTAAGAATAGGTCTCAGCCTGTTCTCCCTCCTCCTCACTGGGTATTCTCCTTCCACCCACTCTCATCCATGGTGATGGGAAGTGGGAGGTATTGGGAAGCACACGGCAGCTTGCTGATTAAATATTTTGGGGCCACCACTAAAATGTTCAGGAAGGCAGATTGGTTTGGGGCAGAAATTATGAGGGGTTTTGATGACTAGGAGTGTCCCTTTTGACATTTTCCCCAGGAGCTGATGCAGGCTTTCCTTGTTAAAAAGGTGAAATGACTCCAAGTTTTTGTGGGCGATGAAACTCTAACAATGAACTGGTGGGAGGATGGCACAAATTATTCAGGCAATGAAATACTTGCTCCCTTTGTACTCAGAGGTAGTTTATCCTTCACCTCTTCCCTTCAACAACCACAATTCCAATTCCTTGCTTACCTCTAACCCTTAGGAGGAAAGAGAAGAAGGTGCATTATATTGTTTTATTCAAATAAATTAAATGCCAAACTTGAAAAACACAGAGAGGAATAAGAAAATTAGAAAGGTTGCAGCTCAAAGTGGCAATTTGATCTACAATAGTAAAAGTAATCTTTAAAAAGGTTAAAAGATTAAGAGGGTCAAAATTGAAAGTGTTGAAATCACCAGCTGAGCAGTGCAATTGAACCATGGAACTTATTTTTGTTTGTAAGTAGGAAAACCTGGGATTTAAATTTTTCTTCCATCTTTCAGAATGAGAAACATCAGCAAAAGTTCACAAGATGGCAGAATGTATGTGTCATCAAATTCTTAATCTTAATTAAGATTAACTAGATATTATTTTCATATTAATATAGATTTAAAAACAAATGCATTTTCTTGCAGTTAAGCACATTCAAGCAATTTACTTCATCTTTTTACTTTCTCTTTTTACCCCTGGTTCCCAAAGAGCAGTTTAATTTCCCTGTCTTGCAAACCATTAAAACAGTGTTTGTCAGAGGAACAAGATGTAAAATGTAATAAAGCATTCACCCACCCTTATTGTGGTAAATAGTCTCAGTTGAGAAATGTTAGGAGTTGTTAGAAGAGTTAAAGGGATTGTTGTTACCTTATAGTTTTATCCATTTGTTGGTTCGCTAGTTCTCTGGTCAGGTTGCTGTGTTGTTTTCCCCAGTTGAATGTACAGTCCCTATATACTTCAAATCCCAGTTTATTGTATTTCCCTATCCCAGTTTCCCATTTCCGCCCTTCCACTTCCCATTTCCGCCCTCTCCACTTCCCACTTCCGCCCTTTCCCCTTACCATTTCCGCCCTTTCCCTTACCTCATTTCTGGCCTGCTGCTGCCTGCCTATCAAGTTAGCAACACCCTATATGTAAATCTCCAGAAGTTTCCCCAGTACCACCATTACCGGAAGTTGTTGCAAAAGAAAAGATTCACAAAAGGAGTCAACCAACACTGAATCCAAGTACACGGATCACCTCAACTAGTGAGCTGAGTCATCTGCAATGTGTCCTTTGTAACTATTTAATTACCGCAATCTAAAGAGCAGTTGAGGAGATTGACACCCCCAGACCAATGAGCCACCAAGGGAGTTCTGGACGTGCCTGTGAGGTTGGAACTCCCATTCCTGCCATCGGACAGGACTGCACGGGATCCTCTTTTCCACGTTGGACGGACAGCAGCAGCAGGCGTTGGGCCTCCCTACGATCCCCATTAATAAAAAGAGCTGCTATTTAATAAAGGCTTCGGCCCGCGCTTATTTATTTCAGTTTTGGGAGCTCGTCTGGGATTGGCCACGCCCAGAAGAGGACGTCGGAGGGGAAGGCGCCACCCCGAAGAGGCCTCTGGGTCAACTGGCCACCCCGGACCTGGAACAGCGCGGGATCGAGACAATGCGGAAAGAGCTGGTAAGAAGACCGGCGGCGGGCACGGGAGGCGAGCGAGTGTGGTGTGGATGAGACGGGGGCTGGCAGCTCAGACCCCCGAAGCGAGTGTGGACCCCTGAGTACCGCGGTTCCGGACTCCCGCGAGGGGGCCGGCTGGGAAAAGGGGGAAGCGAGTGAGGCCTACCAAGGCCTGGAGGTTGAAAGAGGCGTCTCCTGGGGTAGTAGCCCCCCCCCAGATCTCCGGGCGTGCGGAGGGCTAGGGGTGCTAGTGCGTGTGGCACGCGGCAGTGGTTGGACTGGGGCGAGTAACGCGAACCCTGGTAGGCCTGACTTTAAGGGGGGTGCAGGAAGGGGTAGCCGGCGCCCCGCTAGGACCGAGCCCCCCAGGGACGAGGGTTTAGGAAGGGGTATCCGGGCCCCGCTGGGACCTAACCCAACTCCCTCCAATATCTGGGAAGAGTAGAGGGAGGGGTGACCGGGGCCCCGCTAGAGACCGGCTCTGTCCCAGTTTTTACTTGGTTGTCAGGAGTGTGGGGAGGGGTGGAGACCAACCCCGTTAGGGACCCAACTCTTGTGTGAATAAGAGTGGAAGTGACAGTCCGACTGTTTTGAAAGGGCTGTGGGAGAGTGAGTGTAGCGGGGAGTGGCAGCCTGACTGTTTTGAAAGGGCTGCGGAGTGGCAGTCGGACTGTTTTGAAAGGGCTGCGGAGTGAGTGTGAGAAGAGTGACAGTCCGACTGTTTTGAAAGGGCTGTGGGAGAGTGAGTGTAGTGGGGAGTGGCAGCCCGACTGTTTTGAAAGGGCTGCAGAGTGAGTGTGAGAAGAGTGGCAGTCCGACTGTTTTGAGAGGGCTGCGGAGTGAGTGTGAGAAGAGTGGCAGTCCGACTGTTGCAAAAGGACTGGCAGCCTAACTGTTTTGAACGGGCTGCGGAGTGAGTGAGGTAGCTGTCAAGTGAATCCTGTTGGAGACCAGTTCTTTCCTTTATCAGTTTTATTGCCCGTCAGTAATTTTCCTTTTGAGAAGGGGCACCTTATAACTTTCTGTAAAAAGGGAATCTATATTATAATTTAGAAAGGGCCAAATTATTTTTTTGTTGTAAAAAGTTGTGTGCTGTGTTGCCTGTCATTAAATTTCTGTTTGGGTAGAGGCACCTTAGAATTTCTTTCAGGCCTAATCAGAGCCACAGCCATGGGGGCTTGTATGAGCAAAGGAAGTGGTAGCGCTAGAAAAGAAAAAGAAAAGGGAAAGAACATTCCCCCTGACAGTCCCCTGGCAATAATGTTAAATCAATGGGACACCCGAGAGGCCACAAAGAATCTGGATAAAATTAAAATGATCCACTATTGTATAGAGGTGTGGCCTGAGTTAAATCTACCGGGACAATGGCCTTGGTATGGAACCCAAGACCCATGGATGTGTTCCCTATTAAATCAGTATTTAAAAACTTGGGAGAGTTCTAATATTGAGCAACTTCAGTATGCAGCCTGTTGGGAAACTAACACTATGAACAAAGAACCTGTGAGAATATGTAAAGTTCAAGAGCAAAAAAGAGAAGAGCAGGAAAGGGAAAAGGTTAAGAACTGGGATCCCCTTGATAACCTACCTCCTCCCCCTCCCCCTGCTCCTCTTAATCCTCTACCAAGCTCCTTACCTCCACTGTTACCGAGCTCCTTGCCTCCGCCACTAACATTTCCCCATTCATCTTCACTTGAACCCTCAATTCCCCTTCATCCCAAATCCACTGAGACTTGTTCTTTACCACCCCCACCTAACACCCCAGTTTCGAATCAAAACACCATCCCCACGCCTTCACCCTCGACCCTACCTTTGCCGCTACTTCCTCCACCTTCCTTAACCCCTACTGCTAGTTTGGTCCCTGCACCTTCACCAATAGCAGTCCCCTCACCCCCTTCCAGTTGGGAGTTAAACCTGTCCCCAACGGATAGTAATGTATCCTGCAATAGCCGAGAAGCATCCACCTACGTGTCAGGTAGTAAACTAACGGAAGGGCCCCACTGTAATACCCGGTCTAAAACAAGGGCAGAAAAACTATTCCCACTTAGGGAAGTCCCAATGGGTGGGATAGCTGGTGGAGTAGGGTTTGTGAATGCCCCGTTAACAGCATCCGAAGTTAGGGGGTTCAAAAAGGAAATAGGAAGCTTAATAGAGGATCCGGTGGGCATTTCAAATCAGGTGGACCAATTCCTAGGACCCAATATCTATACCTGGGGAGAGATGAACTCAATCATTAACATACTATTCAGCTCAGAGGAGGTCCGTATGATACGAGCAGCAGCCTTACGTATCTGGGATAGAGAGAACAGACAGGGACCACCTGGTGACCAGAAATTACCTCTAGCAGATCCTGGGTGGGATCCCAATCAGGAAGAAGGGAGAAGAAATATGAGCGATTATAGGTCTTTAATAATCAGAGGAATAAAAGAGTCTGTGCCTCGCAATAGTAACACTAAACTAGCCTTTGATGGAGTACAGGAAAAAGATGAGACCCCGGCAGCCTGGCTTAGTCGACTAAAGAGGAACTTCCAACTTTATTCAAATATAGACCCGGATAGCCCTGAAGGCCAAGTATTATTAAAAGTACACTTTGTTACAAAAGCTTGGCCTGATATCAGAAGGAAACTGGAAAAACTCGAGGACTGGCAAGAAAAGGGAATTAATGATTTACTTAAAGAGGCCTTAAGAGTGTACTTGAGGAGAGAGGAAGAAAAAGCGAAGGCAAAAGCAAGGGTTATGGTGGCAGTTGCCAGAGAATGTGTGGGGGCAAATAAAGACCAACTAGGAGGGCTGTTGAAACCCAATGGGGGAGAACCCAGACCCTTACTAGGGGGATCCAGGGACTGTTCTGAAGTAAGTGAAAATAATCATAACAAGAAATTTGGAGGGTTCCAAACTGAAAGAAGGTGTTATTACTGTGGGGAAGTAGGACACATAAAAAAGTGGTGTAAAAAGCTTTCCCTAGATGAAGCCATTGCCAAAGAGCAAGACACCCTGGAGAAGATCTTAAGGGGTGATGATTAGGGGTGTCAGGGGCTCTACCCATTAGGGGACCTCATGGACCATCAAGAGGAGCCCTTGGTAAATTTTGACGTTGGTCCCCAAAATTTAGAACTTGAGTTCTTGGTTGATACAGGAGCTGACCGATCCAGCTTAAAGGAGCTCCCAGCAGGAGTTAATATAAGTAATAGAACTTGTGAAGTGATAGGGGCAGAAGGAAAGCCGTTCAAGGCTGCCATAATTGAAAAGGTTGAAATAAAAGGGAATTTCAGACGGTGTGTGGCGGACCTGATTTACCTTCCCCATTTAGAGAAGAACTTGCTGGGGAGGGATCTCCAAATTCAATTGGGCGTGGCAGTCATCCCAAAGAATGGAAAAATGATAGTTCACATAATGAAGTTAACTGAAGGAGATATAAAGGAAATTAATTCTGAGGTATGGGCAGAGGGAGAGAAAAGTGGTTTCTTAAACATCCCACCAATAACTATACAAATGAAGGCAGATACTCCCCCTATCAGAATTAAGCAGTACCCCATGTCCTTGGAAGGGAAAAGGGGTTTAGCACCGGTTATAGAACATCTATTAGTGGAAGGCATCTTGGAACCATGCATGTCTCCCCATAATACACCTATACTGGCAGTGAAAAAAGCAAATGGCAAATACAGACTGGTGCAGGATCTGAGGGAAATCAATAAAAGAACTGTTACCAGGTATCCTGTCGTGCCCAACCCCTATAATCTTTTGAGCAAAATCCCAAGAGAGCATGCTTGGTTTACTATCATAGATCTGAAGGATGCATTTTGGGCATGCCCACTGGCTGAGGAGTGCCGGGATTGGTTTGCTTTTGAATGGGAAAATCCAGATGGAAATAGGAAACAGCAGTTGAGATGGACACGATTACCTCAAGGATTTACAGAATCTCCCAACCTTTTCGGGCAAGCTCTAGAGGGGATATTGGAGCAGTTCATTCCGGAAAATGAAGTCCAAATCCTCCAATATGTAGACGATTTGCTAATCTCTGGGGAAGAACAAGAACAAGTAAAAGTAACTAGTATCAATCTCCTAAATTTTCTAGGGACAAAGGGGTTAAAAGTATCCCGGGACAAATTGCAGTTTGTTGAGTCTGAAGTTATTTTCCTTGGTCACATAATTGGGAAAGGATACAAAAAGTTAAGTCCAGAAAGAATCTCAGGAATTCTATCCATACCAACCCCAAAAACAAAACGTGATGTAAGGAAACTTTTGGGTCTCTTTGGATATTGTAAATTTTGGTTAGATAAATATACTCAGAGTGTTAAATTCCTCTATGACAAACTTGTGGATTCTGAACCTATAAATTGGACACCTAAAGATGAAGAGCAATTGGATAAATTAAAAGAAAAATTATCCTCAGCCCCAGTTCTAAGCTTGCCCGACCTTAAAAAGGAGTTTAATTTGTTTATTAATACAGAAGGGGGAGTTGCTTATGGGGTATTAACGCAGGAACGGGGAGGTTGCCGAAAACCAATAGCTTACCTTTCCAAGTTGCTAGATCCAGTGGCAAAGGGGTGACCCACGTGTCTCCAAGCGGTTGCAGCTGCAGCTACCCTAATAGAGGATGCCCAAAAAGTAACCCTGCAAGGAAAAATTAAAGTGCATACCCCACATGACATTAAAACAATTCTAAACCAAGGAGCTCAGCAGTGGTTAACGGAGGCCAGAATATTAAAATACGAAATCATATTAATGACTACAGATAACTTAACGTTAGTCACCTCCCAGAGCCTAAATCCAGCCCAGTTTCTTTCGGGAGAACCTTTACAGAAACTGCAGCACAATTGTCTGGAGCTTATAAATTTCCAGACCAAAATAAGAGAGGACCTTGAGAGTATACCACTGCCCTATGGAAAAACATTATTCATTGATGGGTCATCAAAGGTAATACATGGGAAGAGAGCATCTGGGTATGCTGTCATTGAAGGAGCAAAGGGCAAAAACCTGGAGGTTTTAGAAAAAGGGAAGCTGCCCTCTAATTGGTCAGCCCAATGCTGTGAAATTTACGCTTTAAAAAGAGGATTAGATTTGCTGGAAGGGGAACAGGGAACTATCTATACAGACTCGAAATACGCGTTTGGGGTAGTCCATACCTTTGGAAAAATCTGGGAAGAGCGTGGCTATCTAAATTCCAAGGGAAAAGATCTAATACACAAAGATTTAATAAAGCTGGTATTGGAGTCCTTACTTAAGCCTGCAGAAATTGCAGTGGTTCACATAAGGGGTCACCAAAAAGGAGATACTTTTGAGGAAAGAGGCAATCGTTTTGCTGACCAAATAGCTAAGGAGGCCACCTTAAGTTCAGAAAGGCCTGTAAAAATCCTAAAGTTAAATGATGCACCCCGAGAACCAGAAAAAGAGGAGCCTATTTTCAGTGAAAAGGAGTTAAAAGTAATAAAAGAACTAAAATTACGCCAAGGGAACCAGGGGGAGTGGGTAATGTCAGATGGGCGCAAGTTTCTAAATAAGGCACTAGCCCGGAAATTGTTGTCAGAAATACATGGACTAACCCACTGGGGGGTTCAAGGATTATGCGATCATTTCCTGAAAGAAAATTTTTGTGTCGGAATATACGATCTAGCGAAGGCAATAACAAAGGGATGTCTAATCTGTCAAAAGGTCAACCAGAAAGTAATGCGTAAGGCAGAACCCGGAGGAAGAAAATTAGCCTTAAGGCCATTCCAAAGCATCCAAATAGATTTTACCGAAATGCCCCCAGTCCAAAAGTATAGACACTTATTAGTTATGGTAGACCATCTCACCCATTGGGTGGAAGCCTTCCCCACAGTAAAGGAAACATCAGAAGTGGTTGTAAAAATAATTCTGGAGCAAATTATCCCTAGGTATGGATTGGTTAACAATATTGACTCTGATAGAGGCCCACACTTTACCTCCCGAGTACTACACCAAATTATCGAAGCCCTGGGAATTAAATGGAGATTGCATACTCCGTGGCACCCCCAAAGCTCCGGAAGGGTGGAAAGAATGAATAAAACCCTAAAAAATGTGTTAACAAAATTAATTGAGGAAACACAAATGAATTGGCTCAAGTGTTTGCCCCTTGCCTTATTACGTATTAGAACAAGGCCGCGTGCTGACATAGGGGTCTCCCCCTATGAAATTATGTTTGGGCTCCCCTTCTTAATCACCCCCTTCAGTTCAGCAAACTATTTAGAGGGAGAAGCTGCAACCCGAGAGTATCTAAGAGTTATTGGAAAAACTATAGAGTCTCTTAAAAAGAAAGCCTATCTACCTCAAACCTCCCCGCTTGACTCAGATGCCCACCAGATTAGCCCGGGGGATTGGGTTCTTATTAAATCCTGGACTCACACTCCTTTATCTCCTAGATACGAAGGCCCCTTCCAAGTCTTACTCACTACACACACTGCCGTGAGAACGCAAGAGAGAGGTTGGACCCACATTTCCAGAATAAAAGGACCTATTCCACCTCCCACTGGCGAATCAAATCCCGTGATATCTCACTCAGGAACTCCTGAATGGACTGTGGCTAAGAGTCCTACTGGTCTCCGACTTGCTTTTAAAAGGAAGGCAAAAGACAGTTAAAACAGTTCAAACAGTTACTGCTGTTACTAAAAAGTTCAGAGGCAACTTTGTACGAGGTTAAATCCCCGCTGGTTTAGTTACTTGTTGTTGTAACCATAAAATAACATTGTAAAATGATGAGTTTTGTACCAGTTTAGCACAATTCATGTTGCAGGCTCATACATTCTTCTCCAAGTTTAAATAGCACCTAGTCTTCTACCACCAAATTAAGCCCCCAGTTACAATATAGGGCCAGTTCTCCTGCAGAGCACCCCCCAAAAGCCATTAATCAAATAGCCTGGGAAAGGGAAATGAAGAGACTCTGGGAAGCGGTTGCTTTACCCAAAGGGATCTCCACCCCCAGGAGGCAAGACCGGGTGAGACCCAGAGAGGTTCATACCGGACTCCTGGGAGAAATTTTGATGGCCCTGCTTGCAAGCAGTTTCGCGAGGAGCGAAGAAATGCAGTGCACTAAGTGCTACCACCCACTTTATGATGGAGAAACTTTGGGGTCTCTAATCAGAGTCCATACTAACATAAATCCCAGTTGTTTTAACAACTCCCAAATAACCACCTGTCGGGAGAGTGGAAAGACTTACTGGATCGCTAAAAACACTGCGACTTATCGCCAGCGCTTACTTGGGGAGTGCCCTGCAGGAGAAGCCTGGCTTTGTTTCGAACATACAGGAAACCAAAGAGAACCAATAGATTTAGTTAAGGAAAAACAATTGGTAGTAGCTACTAAAAAAGAAAATGAATTGGAAATGTCCTTGGGAAAAAATTTGTTCATAGATTTGGTCGAAAGAATTAGTAAAGAGCTAAATATAACAAATTGTTGGGTATGCGGGAACACACAAATGTCAGAAATTTGGCCTTGGGAAGGAATTAGCTTGAAGCCCTTAGAAATCTTAAAATGGAAACAAATGAAGCAAGCACCCCAAATGCAGGGACAAAGGCAAAAGAAAGAACAATGGAATTTAAAATACAAAATAATTGGAGAAGAATGTATAAAAAGAACAGGAAACCCATACAAAACATTTGTAGGAACCATGGCATGCAAAAGATACCTAACTACAAAGAATTCAATTATAAGGTGGATTCCTAGAGAACCAAACAAATATTGGTCTGTGAACAAAAAGGAAAAAGGATGTATTTATCACGAAGGGCACAATTTGTATGAATGTGCTGGAAAGCAAATAAATCCCTTCTGGGAGATAAAAGAATTATCCAAATATTGGGAATGCCCAACAGAAACAAATGAAACATTTTGGGAAGCACCTAAACATTTATTTTGGATATGCGGAAATACTGCGTATACCAATCTCCCTGGAGATTGGTTTGGGAGCTGCACGATAGGAATCATTAAGCCGGCCTTTTTCCTACTCCCCAGAGACTCAGGTGCTAAATTAGGAGTTCCTTTATATGATGACTTGAAGAAAAATGACCGAGAAAAAAGAAGTGTAATTGATATAAGTGGCACCCAAAAATGGAAAGGGGAAGTGTGGACACCTGAGCGGATTATTGAAGTTTATGGACCAGCTACCTGGGCACAGGATGGGTCCTGGGGATATCGCACCCCAATTTATATGCTAAACCGAATTATAAGACTCCAGGCAGTGCTGGAAGTAATATCAAACCAAACTGCCTTGGCCCTAGATTATGTCACCGACCAGCTGACCCAAACCAGAGCAGTAGTTTACCAAATCCGACTTGCAGTAGACTACCTGCTAGCGAATGAAGGTGGAATATGTGGAAAATTCAATACATCGGAATGCTGTCTGGAAATAGACGATAAAAGTGAAGTAATCCGTAACATCTCTAAAGAGATACGTAAAGTGGCCTATGTGGGCGCTCAAAAATGGACCCCCTTGGTAAGCTCAAGCTGGTGGGATGATTTTTGGTCATTTAAGACCAAGTGGTAGAAAAAGGCAGCCTTTCTGATTGTAAGTGCAGTTATAAGCTTTTTGTTTTTCCCATGCTTGTTCCCCTGTTTAATCAAAATTATAAATTCGACAATACAAGCTAGCATTTCAAATATGGCTAATCAAACCAAAGCTAAAATTATGATGATGGAAAGCCAAGAATCAGAACATGAGTCTGCAAAACAAATTTTTGATCAATACCAAAAACTAAGGAAATTCTATTCCCAAGAGACTCAAATTTCAGATTGATGCGGGCCAAGACCCGATCAAAAAGATAAAGGGGGGATTGTGGTAAATAATCTCAGTTGAGAAATGTTGGGAGTTGTTGGAAGAGTTAAGGGGATTGTTGTTGCCTTATCGTTTTATCCACTTGTTGGTTCGCTAGTTCTCTGGTCAGGTTGCTGTGTTGTTTTCCCCAGTTGAATGTACAGTCCCTATGTACTTCAAATCCCAGTTTATTGTATTCCCCTATCCCAGTTCTCCATTTCCGCCCTTCCACTTCCCATTTCCGCCCTCTCCACTTCCCACTTCCGCCCTTTCCCCTTACCATTTCCGCCCTTTCCCTTACCTCATTTCCGGCCTGCTGCTGCCTGCCTATCAAGTTAGCAACACCCTATATGTAAATCCCCAGAAGTTTCCCCA
Source organism: Erithacus rubecula (assembly GCF_903797595.1). NCBI lineage: Eukaryota > Metazoa > Chordata > Aves > Passeriformes > Muscicapidae > Erithacus > Erithacus rubecula. Next base: position 2,886,942 of record NC_136686.1, read on the forward strand.
GTACCACCATTACCGGAAGTGGTTGCAAAAGAAAAGACTCACAAAAGAGTCAACCAACACTGAATCCAAGTACACGGATCACCTCAACTAGTGAGCGGAGTCATCTGCAATGTGCCCTTTGTAACTATTTAATCACCGCAATCTAAAGAGCAGTTGAGGAGATTGACACCCCCAGACCAATGAGCCACAAGGGAGTTCTGGACGTGCCTGTGAGGTTGGAACTCCCATTCCTGCCCTTGGACAGAACTGCGTGGGATCCTCCTTTCCACGTTGGACGGACAGCAGCAGCAGGCGTTGAGCCTCCCTACGACCCCCATTAATAAAAAGAGCTGCTATTTAATAAAGGCTTCGGCCCGCGCTTATTTATTTCATCTCCACACAATTGAATAGTGAATCAGTTTTTCCTAATGGAGTAGCTTAAAATAGAAATAGGAGAGTAAAACCTGGCTAGGAAGTCCTTGAGATTGAACTTTAAAATCATCTGATAGAGAAGGTGTTTGAATTTTAACCTCCCCCATACGAAAATGGCTTTTATGTGTTTGGGTTAAGTATTTGAGATCAGAGCCTTTATGTTTAAATAGCAATACTGAGGTGTCTAGCACCTGGGAAGGGGCTGGCTAACAACTTTGTCAGGGAAGATCTTTCCTAATAGTACATCAAAGGGAGCATTGTTTCTTGGTGACTTTGTGGATGTTAGCGTGAGGAGGTTTTGTATGATATTTCTATGGTACCCCCTGTACAGTGGAAAATGACAGTAAATGCCAAGTTTTGGAATTGTAGGCTGGGAGACCTTAACTCTGTATTCAAGAGAACTGCAGGATGTTGGAGGATCTTCTGATTGTTACCCAAGCATGTTGGATATTGCCTGCAGCTTTATCAGCTGTTGTGCACAGCCAGCTTCTGATAGAAAGGAAGCAAAAGGAGCTGGAAGTGTAAAGGAGATAACGTGATGTGTCTGGGTGGGAAGAAGCGCTTGAATACAACTTGGTTCTTAGTTTGTCCTCACCGATGGAACCTGCATCTTTGGATGCACAAAGGCTCAAGCATCTCACTTCTTCCCTTATTTGCAGGTACCCTTCCAACAGTGGGAGCAGAGCAAGAGGAAGATGCTGAATCTCCCTGGGATTCAGAGGTAGGTTTTGTGAAGGACGCAAGGGTTACCTCTGCAGGAAGTAGGAGTAAGATCCAGAATCACTTGAGAGCCTCCTTTTGATTTGGACACTGCTGTTGATAAGGCGTATTTCCTCTTTTTTTCCTTTTGCGCTATGTTTCTAACTGGGGGGGCACTTGAAATACTTCTCCTCTATGCCAGCTGCTCAGTTAGGATTGGGATGAAGTTGAACTGAGCTAATGGCTTGGGTCTCAGCAATTGCCCTTTGAATTTTGTTTCTAGTATAGTAGTGAAACTGTGAAGGTCCTTGCTACTTCAAATACTCTGACCTTTTCACAGAGGCTGGCAGGATTATTGCTTTTTCACCATACAGCCCTAGTCTGCTGAGCTGGTTAGCTGTTGCCCTTGGGGTCTACAACCTAGATGTCATCTAGCTGCTTCTGCACAGATCCTCTCTACCTTCTGTAGGTGTACTCTGGCCCTCTTGAAAGTCATGTTCAACAGAGACACTGCATATGCTGGCCTTGTTTGCCTTTTTTGTTCTTCCTGTCTGTGGCAATCAGCAAGATCTGTAGCTAAGTCCCTCTGGTTCTTCTTTTGAGAACTCTTCCCATCCCCTTCTTAAAAATACAAGGTTAAAATATTAGTTGTAAGGTAGTTGTAAGCTCTGCCTTGCTAATCTTTTGTGCAGTCCAAATGCATGCAGTTGGGAGCAGCAGTGTGTTCATTTACCACCACAGGATATATGCCTAGGGAATGTCAGTACCAACTTGAATGTCATTTACAAGTTGAGTGCAAATGTTGGAGCACCGCAGACATGCAGATGTTGTTTCACAACCTGTATCTTGAGCTACCATTGAGTTGATTCTTGTTTGAAGTTGTCCGGTTTGTCAAGGTTTGTCAGTGTGGCAGAATAGTGTTGTGAAGGTTTTGCCTAAGATCTGAAAACAAGCACAATTGCTGTGATTTTCCAGTATGTTGCCTTTTGATGGATTCTCGTCAAGCACCTTAAAAATGTTTTTGTATCTAGAATATACTTGATACCGTGCTACATTAATTGATTCAGCAGGAACTTTTTGTATAGAAATGAGTTGAAAATGCATTTGTACCAATTCTTCTTTGTCTGTTTTAGGCTACACAGGCAGATTCTGAAATGCCAAGAAATCTCCCACGTGGTGTGCTGCTGCCAGCTGCAGAGAGACATGGACCATGCTGCCAGTTTGTTTCAGGGGAAAGTGACAATGGTAACTTCCTGGTGGGCTAGTGTTTATGAGCATTTATAGGCTAAAGTCAACTTTTATTGGTGTCTGTCTTAGAAATGCTGTCATTGTGTGAGAGCAAACCATACCAATGAAGTGCTTAATTGTTTGGGAATTAATGCCAGTAATCACAGCACTTGCTGGCCAGTTTGTAAAGGAAATTCTTTGCATTATTTGTGTTCTTCAGGTGAGTATGTAGTGTTTTTGATTCAGGTTCTTGTTTCATAGCAATGGCAGTGTATGTCTATTAGGGCTGCCATTTCTCAGCATTTGACATTCTTAGATGATAATGCAGCATAAGACAGCTGTAATCTGGCTTTGCATTTTTGTTCCCCCCAGCTTAACTTTGGTAGCATTTTGCTAGCTTTATGTTGTGCTTTGCCTACAATCTAAAATAGGACTGCAAGTACAGGGGGTTTTGGTGAGGATTTCTGCCTGTAGTTTGTGATGCTGTCTCTTGAGCATCTTGAGCCAAACTTGACAGGCTTCCAGGAGCTTCAAATGTAGTTAACTGTTTTTCATGGAATTCTGCTTAGACAAGAGTTCTACTAAGACAACTTTAGGATCAGTGTGAAAAGATAGTAAAAGGTGTTTATAGTAATCTTTCTAAGGTCTTTCCACACTGCTGGACCACCATGTTTACTGAAATTGAATGCTGTTTGTTTTTTAATGTTGGTTTGAGGGGTTTTTTTAATATAGAAAAATGTATTTGAATACAAAATTTTTGCCACGGAGCCATTCTTAATAATTCTAAATATTCTTTCATACACTTATTTAGCGAGAGGACTCAAAGTATAAGATGACTTAAGCAGAGAATTGGAGAAATGTAGGTGGCATTGTGTGGGTTTGGAAATTATTTGGTGTTGGACAAAATTTAAACAAATATTTGGAACTATGTTATAAATGTAGATTAAGACCATACATTTATTTCTGCTGTTCCCCTGCCAGCTAAACCTCAACATGAACACTGACATGATTTTACATTGTTAGACATATATGGTGTCTGCACCCATGTTTTCTTAGCTCTATCAATGGAAAGGAAAATGCTCCTCAATATTAAGCACTTGCAGAATAATCACAGTCATAATGCTGTTTTATGATCGTTCCTTACAGCAGACCAGCTTTGGCTTTTGAAAGAATCCTTTCAGAAAGCAGGATTCAGCTCCTCAAAAGGACTAAATATTTTAATCTTGTTCTGTTAGCAAGCATGACCTTACTGCTTAACCTATATTGTCCTAGTTCTGTGGTAATTATTTTTTAAATTCAAAGGGCATGGTGGGAAGTATGCATTGTTCTTTTCTTGTATGCTATGACACACGCTGCATGATGAGGTAAATTGAACGGTCAGTGTTGTACTCTTGATGAAATAATGCTTGTGACTAATACTTAATTTTAGAAACTACTGATGTTGAATGGAGTAAAAGGTACCCACAATTTTAAAAAATAACATTTCTCAAAATATTTTTCACTTTTAGGCATTTTGGAGAAACCTAGCAATTCACAGGTAAGCATTTGCTCCTGTCAGACTGACTATTTACTCTGCTCTTTAAATAGTTTGTAGTTACTTTGAATTTGTTGTTTCATCATTGAATTGTCTTTTGTAGCTGAGGACTCCCATATCTGCTTTGAAAATGCATGAAACATCTCCTGAAAAGAGGCAGCAGAAATCAGGTAATATTTGCATCAAGTGGTTCTGAGTTTAGCTTCATAATCTTTTAGGAGTATTTAATAAGGCATCTGTTTTCTGCTTTGCAGATCTGTGTCAGGAATTTGATTTAGAAGATATCGAGGATATTGAAGGTATTCATGACCATCTCTATCCTGTTCTTTCATGGACAGACACATTGCAATTGCAAATCTTTCCCTCCTTTTAAATTATTGCTCAAATTATGATATGTTTTAACAAGGTGTTCTGTAAATGGAAGGACTACTGAAATATGCACCTGTACATGTTTGCTGCCTCCTGTCATCTACTTTTCTGTGGTGTTGGCTTCCTCCAGCATACATGTTGTCATCTCCCCTTTTCAGGCAGTCCTGAAGATGGAAGAACATTGTTGCCTTGTGTCTTTTCTGCCTTTTCCCTTGTTCTCTGCCAGTACACAGGAACCCCAAGATTGATTAAACGCTATGTGAAATAGATCTTAAGGGCTCCTAAATCTTACTTGAAGACTGAGACTTCAAACTCAGCATAGCTGCTGTTGAAAACTTCTCTGATGGGCAAGACTAAATAGTTGCTTTTGATGACAGCAGTCTTGGTAGCGATAACTTCGGACACTCTCTGCAGTAATTTCGGTGATACTAAGTGTTCCTTGACCACCAACACATCTGTCTGTTTTTACTGCTGGCTGGAGCTTTCATCTGCTCCAGCAAATGGCTTGGTGTTGGGATATCTACAAGCATGAGTGAAGTCTAAAGCTCCTCTTGTTGAAAAGCAAGGAAAAGGGGAAAATGCCTGTGTTTCTTGTAGAACATTATTCTTAGATAATCTCTAATTATTGCTGTTATTATTGTGTTTAGTATTTATCAGACTATCTGAAATGCATCAGAGTTACCAAGAGATCATCATAAGAGCCCTGTGAAATAAGTGCAGTCAATCCACTAATGACTGCTGTGTGTTGTGAAATGCCTTGTGCTGAAATACCCAACAATCAAATCTAGAAAAGACCTCAGAAATTTTACCCAGCAGTGAGGTGGGAGTAAAAGGTCGTTACTTCACACTGTGTAGCTTGGGGCCAGAATTGACTTCTGGAGACCTTGATGACTGACTGAGGAGCTCAGACTCCAGTTCAAACATAAAGTTGTAATTCTGAGGTTTTATCAAATGTTAAGAGCCCTTCAAGGAATGAAGGTTTGCTAAAGTAGTCACCTAAAGCAGAAAATGCCAAGTGAGTTTGTGCCCTTTTGTATTTTTATGATGATACCTACCTATTTTTCCCAGTCTTGCTCATTTCTCTTTTTTTCTTGCGGGAAGGATATCATGTCCTTTAGCAGTGAAACTCTGTGTATAGAAAGGCTATTGTTTGGAATCCATGAAATTATGAAGCAAGACAGGAAGGGCAGAGTGGTAAGGCTGCAAAGCCTCCATCTCTTGTTTTTAGATTCCCCACTTGAGTTGCTAAGACTTGTTTCTTTCTGCAAACTTGTCACTTGAAAGTGTACAACATCTCCTCTACAAGAACAATGACAGTGAGGTGCTGCTTCTAGATTGTATCTGGGATTATCTGGAATGCAATTTTCTGGGGTAACAGAGATTCAGGGTAGCTACCAGAGCGAGTGCTTCTGGGAAGTTTTTGACCTGCCCATATTATATAGAATTCTTAGAGAGGGAAGAGTGGAAACTGGTTTTCAACAGTATGAGCCGAGTGTTCAGATCGTGGATTGTTTCTCAGCATTACAGAACTTTCAGTTCCCGTCTGTGTCTTCTGCAAGAGATAAGGTAGCAGTTTGAAATACTCAGTCCAGATCCATGTCTAGAGATAGATTTATTTCATAGAGAGAAGCTGGGATCTAAAACTATTTCAAAGCTGTGATTTTTTGTTCATGATTTTTTGTGCACTGCATGCATGCACACAGGGAAATCCCATTGCTGGAGCCATGTAACTAGTTAGTGTATGGCACACAGCATTTCAAAGAGAGAGATCAGGATAATCCACCTTTAAGAAACAGGATTGGTTGATTTGTGACCACTTCCAGTGATTTTCAGCAAATTTCCTTTAAATGCCCTGTAAAAAGGAAATGTACACAGATGCATCTCTAGTTTAGTTTTGGTAATTTTTGTATTGAAGACCTCACAGATTAGAGGGGATGCATTATTTTGTGTTAAAATTTCTCTCACAAATATGATTGAAGATGCACTCCAAATGGAAATAAATAATATTAGGTCCTGATGGTTATCAAAATACAGTTTTCTCACTGTAGGTGAGTACTCAGGATCTACTTTTCATATGTCATCAGCAGCTGGAAAAGAAGAGGATAAGGATGCCGTTGAAAACTACGGAGTGTGGGTATGTAAGAGTTAAGATTTGGAATGAAGAGTCTTAATCAGTAAATTGTATTACACGCTGTAAAGTAAAGAATGATGTATTATACAGATGTAAAGTAAAGCAAACTTAGCAGTCAGTGAATAATTCAGGAGAATTCTGTAGATAAAGGTTGCCTCAAAGCCTGAAGTAAAATGGGATGCAGACTTCTTATGATGGGGAAAAATACTTACCATTATATTAAATACTTCCTGTTACACTAATTTGTTTCTGGCTGGTTTGCTTAGACCTTGTTCAGTGTTTTTTGTTTTGGATGGTACTGAGAAACAGTGCAGTAAAATTAATTTTTTTCTCTATGCAAAATGCACATTCGAGTAAAGAAGAAAACTTGTCTTTCTAGTATACTGATATATTTGATGAAGTATGCTTGGTCTTCCACTTGATAAGAGAAGAAGAAACAAAAGTTAAATGTTTTGATCTTCTCAGCGCTTTCGCTGCCTCTGCAAAATATGTGCTTGTTTGGCCATGTTAATACTAAGTGTTTGAAAAGGCTTTTTCAGAGGGCATTTTAGACAGGAATAAGGCAGGTGTCCTGTTAGACCTACAGCAGGAGAGGCAGAGGCCTGGATAGAGGGGTCTGGAATCTTCTGTAGCATCTCAAGGGGCAGTGGAGCAAATTACTTCTACCCCACACCCAGACATGATGAAATATTAACAGGGCATGGAACTTAGGCCTACTGAGAGGTGGTAATGGTTGGACAATGAACTTGGGGAATGGAGAGGCTGACACAGATGGTAGCTGAGGTGCTCCTTCCCTGTTCTGAAGGCAGGAATTTTTGCGGAGAAGGGCTTGGCTATCAAGAAGAGAGAGATGAGTTGCATGGTCTTAGCCCTGTATGGAAGGCACTAGGAAGCATATGGGGAAGGAGCATTTGGGGAGAAATGTAACACATGATGGAAGCAGCCAGAGCTGTTGAGGAGCAGGGCCATGGGGTGAGGGATGTGAGAAGACTGGGCGGGGTTGAGTGAGGCATGGTATGGTTTTCACATAAGTTTGGCTTCATGACTTTTGGGATAAGGGAAGGAATGGACAAGTTTCCCTAATAAATGCTTTTTCTTTGGAGCTCAGAATGGAATTTAACATTTCGGCACCTTGGGTGAAGAAATAGGCCCAGTTCTCCATGGGGTGGACAATTAAAAGGTTGTCGTGTTCATTAACACTGTATTAACTTGGCTGGCAGGGAATTGTAAAATGCCAGACAGTAGAATAATGGAGGAAAGAAGATGAGGAAACATTGGCAGTTCTAAAGTAAAATTGTATTAAAGCAATAAAATATGAAAAAATAAATTGCTTTTTAACAAAGGCCACTGGTGGCAGAAAGCAGGCAGGCCTAAAGGTGAAAGTAACCCTCACTGAGACAACTCCAAAAAGCTGCTGTTTCTCCTTAGTGCTAATAGCTAGTAACTCCTTTATAACTCCTTTATTTTTGAGAAAAAGGTGTCAGTGAACCTTTAATTTAGAACCCCTTGATTTATATTATAAACATTTCTTTTCAAATATCTAGATGTTGCTATTTCTGCTATTGCTATCAGCAATCCATCTGTCTCTTTTTCCAGATTTTTTCCCTAAATCAGTCAGGGTTAGTTTAGCAAAACTTGGAAGTGTCAGTAGTTTTTTCACTCATTTTTCAAAATTTTATTCCCACAATAGCAGCTTATGACAAACTTTGCTACATTCTGTCTAAACATGGTTTAAAACTAGCATGCTGCTTATGAGCAATATACTCTTTGTAATGAATTAATATAATTATTGAAAAGCTAATTCAAGTTAATTAAAATTAGATTGGAAATGATATAATTTCAAAAGCTGCCATGCCCCCCTATGAGCAGGGGACAGGCAGTGTTCACAAGTGCCATCATTAATTGCTTCCCTTGCAGTTCCTCGGTGCCCCTCTGTTTACAGAGCCTGAGCCCTGGCTGCTGGAAAATGCTCTTGAGCAGAGTTTTGTAAATCTCAGCCTTGTTCCCTGTGATGGGATGGCAGCCGTGGTCCAGGCAGGGGGGCTGGAGCAGCTCCCACAGGAGCCCCCATTCTAGTGCCAGGGACACGGCTGTGCTGATGGCTTGGTGTTGCAGTGGGCATTTATTTTATTCAGTTCATTGTTATAATAATTTTTTCCTATGTACCCGTGTTTTTCTCAGTGGGTTTGTCCCCAAGTTGTATGCACCCCTGAAACTGCCCTGCTTGACTTTCCCAACCCCTTGATCCAGTCCCTTCCCTGTCCATCGTTGTAACCCTGTCCCTTGTTCCAGCACCTTCAGGTGCTTTCAAGAGCAGGAGGAGAGCAGGTCTACAAGGAGAGATCACGGGCTAGAATGAGCAAACAGGATGCAGGGGCAAAGACACCATAGGATAAGAGGCTCCTCAGACCCCTGAGACCTGGAAAACTGATATCAAAGTGCAAAAAATGACCAAAGGATTAAAGAGAGAGCATGTGCAAGGAGGCAAAGTGAAAAGTTCTAAGTGAGAGGAAGAGCATTTGCTTCATCCAAAGACCCTCAGAGGAGCACCAGAGCAACCTAAAAGGAACGATGGGCAGTGCAAAAAGGAGTGAAACTAATTTCCACGTGAAGTGGGGAGGCAATGGATATGTATTAGGCAAATTGTGTATTCCTAGTTTGTAGAGGATAAAAGGAGAGGTGCAGGTTGCCAAAGGTGTGCATATTGTTGCAGGAGCTGTCCCCCATGCCCCCCAGTGCTAAATAAATACACAGCTACTCTTAGAACTTATTTTGTGAGTTATAGAGTGTTTTCCTGTGCTTCGTGTGGGCCAGACAGAAGTGTGACCTGGCTTGTGTCAGCTCTGGGCAGGCCTGTGCTCACTGGGCTCTGTGCTTTGGGGAAGGAGCTCACTTCTCCTTCACCCAAGGGAGGCTCTGCCAGCCAAGGAACCCCTGTTCATCAGAGCACAGGGGTGTCCCAGTGCCTGGCACCTGGGAGAGGAGCCAGGTGGGTTCCTGTGCCCAGGAGGGTTCTGTGGTTCCGTGGTCTCCAGGAGACACATCTCTGCATGTCCCCATGTCACTGAGGGCAGAGGTGTGGCACCTCTTGGGTGACTCTGATCTCACCTGCCCAGTGCTCAGTGTCCTGAGAACAGGCCAACGAAGCAGCTGGTCTTCAGGATAGTTCAGTTTTCTCCTACTCACCACTCTTCCTTTCAAAGAGATTCGTTGTTTTCTGTCCCCTTCAACTTTCATCCCCTCACAGGTAAGTATGGTTTGCCTCTTGAGATAGAGCATAGGGGAAGGAGATAAAAGTCTAGGCTGGTTTATACCTTCCTAGCTGAAGGCTGAGCTGTTACACCTCTGTAGGCTGCCCAGATACAGGCTAGGCTAGAGTTCTTAGTTGCTGATTCTCTTTTCTTTACTATAGCCTAGGATAGGTAAGTAGGGGGTGACTGCAGTCTGAGGGGCCGGGCTCAGCCCAGAGTGGCAAAAGCCAACCTTGGCTGCTGCACGAGGGAGTGAGACAGAAAAAGGAGAGCAGCAAAGGCAGTAGTTAAGTTAGTGGCTGAATGCTGGTCACTCCTGCAGAGGAGGGAGAAGCCAGAGAGCTCTGCTGTTGATGCTGTGACAGCAGCAGCACAGACTGTTCAGAGAAGGTGACTTGCACTGGAGCACTTCAGGACCTTTGAACCTCCTGGGGCTCTGTCACCCATCACAAAGGTGTGAATCTGCAGTTCAGCTGCTGGTACAAGCACCACTGAAACTCTTGATGGCAAAGCCTGTTCTTTCTCTAGGATGTATTTATGTGGAATTTTTATTCTTTTGCTGAGCTACAGAAATTTCTTTGCAATCAGGTGAGGGGATTGACACTGACCTCTTTCTGGACCATCATCCAGAGCTGTGCCCTCTGTTCCTGAGAGAGGCCATGGCCACAACAGGGAACAATTCCTGTGAGTAACAGCTTCACTGGCAGGTTTGGACTTTGTGACTCCCCACAGACAACTGACATGACTGGTGCTCAGATCCCAGAATGATGTGCTCACAGCCTAGAGTGAGCTCTGGGATGTTTGCTGAGAGCAGCCAGCCTGACCCAAGTGTTTATGACTAGTCACAGGAAAACACCTTTTATCTCTCCTTTGTCACTGTGTACAAGACTTTGCAACATCAATGCTCATAGAGAGGTCTGACATCCCTGAATTAACTTTTGTGTTCAGTACTTGCTTGTTTTCAATAAGTTGCAGTCAGTTACATTCAGGGAAAGCTTGACCTGAGAATCCAGTCTAGAGCTCTGGTGAGAAAGGAATGTACCCTGAGGCCCAGAAATCAGAGCTGGGTTTT